>NC_089253.1:81637152-81948155 GCF_963930625.1 Muntiacus reevesi | reverse complement strand
TCCTATCACTAGCCCTAGCTATAAAATCACTTCAAGAATAATCAGTTGAGATGAAAGAAATCAAATATGAAACAAACAGATGGAGAAATATATAATGTTCATGGATCAGAAGAATTAATATAGTGAAAATGAGTATACTACCCAAAGCAATCTATAGATTCAATGCAATCCCTATCAATCTACCAATGGTATTTTTCTCAGAACTAGAACAAATAATTTCACAATTTGTATGGAAATACAAAAATACTTCAAATAGCCAAAGCAATCTTAAGAAAGAAGAATAAAAGTGGAGGAATCAACCTGCGTGACTTCAGACTGTACTACAAAGCTACAGTCATTAAGACAGTATGGTACTGGCACAAAGACAGAAATATAGATCAATGGAACAAAATAGAAAGCCCAGAGAGAAATCCATGCACCTATGGACACCTTATCTTTCACAAAGGAAGGAAAAAATATACAATGAAGAAAAGACAATTTCTTTAACAAGTGGTGCTTGGAAAACTGTTCAACCACCTCTTAAAGAATGAAACTAGAATACTTTCTAACACCATACACAAAATAAACTCAAAACAGACCAAAGATCTAAATGTAAGAGCAGAAACTATAAAACTCCTAGAGGAAAACATAGGCAAAACACTCTCTGACATAAATCACAGCAAGATCCTCTATGACCCACCTCCCAGAGTAATGGAAATAAAAGCAAAAATAAACAATTGGGATATAATTAAACTTAAAATGTTTTGCACAATTAAGGAAACTATAAGCAAGGTGAAAAGATAGCCTTCAGAATGAGAGAAAATATCAGCAAATGAAGCAACTGACAAAGAATTAATCTCAAAAATACACAAGGAGCTCATGTAGCTTAGTTCCAGAAAAATAAATGACCCAATCAAAAATGGGCCAAAGAACTAAACAGACATTTCTCCAAAGAAGACATACAGATGGTTAACCACCACATGAAAAGATGCTCAACATCACTCATTATCAAAGAAATGCAAATCAAAACCACAATTAGGTACCATCTTATGCTGGTTAAAATGACTGCTATCCAAAAGTCTACAAATAATAAATGCTGGAGAGGGTGTGGATAAAACGGAATCCTCTTACACTGTTGATGGGAATGCAAACTAGTACAGTCACTATTGAGAAGAGTGTGGCGATTCCTTAAAAACTGGAAATAGAACTGCCATACAACCCAGCAATCCCACTGCTGGGCACATACACTGAGGAAACCAGAATTGAAAAAGACACATGCACCCCAATGTTCATCGTAGCACTGTTTACAATAGCTAGGACATGGAAGCAACATAGATGTCCATCAGCAGACAAATGGATAAGAAAGTTGTGGTACATATACACAATGGAATATTACTCACCTATTAAAAAGAATGCATTTGAATCAGTTCCAATGAGGTAGATGAAACTGGAGCCTATTATACAGAGTGAAGTAAGTCAGAAAGAAAAACACCAATATAGTATGTTAATGCATATATATGGAATTTAGAAAGATGGTAATGACGACACTATATGCGAGACAGCAAAAGAGACACATATAAAGAACAAGCTTTTGGACTCTATGGGAGAAGGCTAGGGTGGGATGATTTGAGAGAATAGCACTGAAACATGTATACTACCATATGTGAAATAGATTACCAGTCCAAGTTCAATGCATGAAACAGGACACTTAAAGCCAGTGCACTGGGACAACCCAGAGGGATGGGATAGGGAGGGAAGTGGGAGGGGGGGGAGTTCGGTATGGGGGACACATGTATACCCGTGGCTGACTCATGTCAGTGTATTGCAGAAACCACCACAATATTGTAAAGTAATTAGCCTCCAATTAAAATTAATTAATTAAAAAAAATAATCAGTTGATTATGCAAAGACTCTAATATACACAAACACAAAAGAAAGCAAACATTTATTTCATAAGCATTATTAAATTATGACATATTAGGAGTCATTAACAATCAGCAGGCAGGGACACTGGGTTTTGCTGGTCTAATGTTCCAAACAATCAAAAATAATATCCATGAAACAATTAATATCCTGCACACTGATTATTCCAATCTCCACACTAATAAGAAGGCCTAAACCATATAAAATGAAACAGTGCAGCAAGAAACTAAAGACAGAGCTCACTCGTAAGGGGGAAAGGGACTGGGAGATGGATCACACCTCTCAGGTTACTAGGAGAATACAGAAAGTTACTCTGGCATCTTGAATCATACCTTGAAAGCTCCACACTGCTTGGAAAGCATCTTTGCATCAGCTATGCCCCTCTGACATGCACCGATACATGCAAGTTCCACAAATCAAAGAATTAAGATCCAGACAGACTGTCAAAACCAAAAAGCCAGTAAAGATGAGCAAAATCAGGACCAGGGACTTCACATCAGTCCAACGTACGTTCTACTTTGTGAAGGCTTAAATGGTTGTTTAAACAATCTTGGGGTTGAAGCATTAACACCACTGCTATCAATTCAACAACTTACCCAGCAAACTGCAAAAAATGCTATTTTCATTTTAGTCTGTGGAATTACTTTTAATAAAATTGTATAAATAAATATATTGAATCTGTGGTAAAAATTTTAAACCACAATTCTCTTTCTTAAATTTGTCAAACAATTATTGTGTGTGTGCCTGTTTAGTTATGTCCAGCTATGTGCCACCACATGGACTGTAGCCCGCCAGGCTCCTCTGCCCATGGAGATTCGCCAGGCAAGAATACTGGAGTGGGTTGCCATACCCTCCTCCAGGGTATCTTCCCAACCCAGGGATGGAACCCAGGTCTCCCGCATTACAGGCAGATTCTTTACCAGCTGAGCTACCAGGGTAATATTAAATATTCACTAAATCTGCCAGATGATATGTTAGTTTCCCTAAGGACACAAAGGGAAACCAAGAACCAGATCCTCTTTTTAAATACCTAAAAAGATAAAACACACACACACATATACACACACACGCACATGGGCGCACACACACATAATGATGTCCTAGTAAATGTTTAACATTTCAGAAGAGGAAGAGGGTAAAAGAACCCTGATTTTATAGCATTTGCCACTTCCCACTATGGCAGATTTCAATCTGTACACAGGCTGTATGTGAACATGGTGTTAGGGAGCGATGTGCACCAGGCTGGCTCCAGTGCATTACTACAATATTTATGTTTATATTTATATAAATTTTTATACACATGCATATATATATATATATATATATATACACATATATATATAGAGAGAGAGAGAGTGTGTTAGTGTGTCAGTCATTCAGACATCTACTGTTTGTGACCCCATGGACTGTAGCCCTGCAGGCTCCTCTGTCCACGGTATTCCTCAGGCAAGAAACCTGGAGAGGGTAGCCATTCCCTTCTCCAGAGGATCTTCCCAACCCAGGGATCGAACCAAGGTCTCCTGCACTGCAGGCAGATTCTTTACCATCTGAGCTACCAGAGAAGCCCTGAAGGCATCACAAGACGTCATTTAGCACTAAGCTTTCCTGAGCTCCACCTTCATAACCACAGGACTTCCTATAACCTATAGACTATTTGTTTAAAGCATGCCCCCCAACACACATCCTTAATCATTTTAAATATCCAGCCATACAATGATTAAGTCATACATCCTTAATCATTTCAAATATCCAGGGAAGTGGGAACAAGTCAAAAGGTGATCTCTAAAGCACAGGATACAGGCAAGAATATTATTGCTTCTGCTCAATCCCCCAGAAGAGCTGCAGTGATATGCCATCCATTTAGTTTTGAGATTTATTTTCAACAGTGTCTGCAGCTGGAAACAATTGTTCCTCCTTCAGTTTACATAACATGCAGAAGCACTGTGCTTTGGAACCAAACTTCCCAGAGACCTTCCTCTTTCTGTTTTCTAACTTGTGACTATATAATCTACTAAGCCTGTAATCTTAAAAAATATATATATATATGCATGTATATTTATAAACATTTTAATGAAAGAGTTACAAGTTTTTTGGAGAGAAAATAAGATGACTTATTGCTTGCATAATGTTTAAGCATTTGCAAAGCACTTCTACGTGTGTTATCATATATAATTGTCACAATAATAATCCTCTGAGGTGGCTATGCCTAGCACCACTGTGTGTGAGGAAAGAGAGGCTCAGGCAGTTTAAAAGCTTCCCTACATTGACAACATCACAGAAGTGTACCCCACTGCCTTCAAGACAAGGGCTACAGAGCACATACTCCAAGCCAGTAGGGAAGTAGCACCCAACTGCTATGTTTTGGAAAACACACGATTTGGAATTACACAGACTTGATTTCAAATCCTGATGCTACCATTTTTGGTGTGATCTTGAGCCCAGTCTTCACCTTCTCTGGGCCTCATTTCCCTCATATGTAGAATGAGGGAATAGTATCTTCCTCATATGATTATTATGAAAATCAAATTAAATCACACAAAAGAAACAGGAGATTTCTCAAAACATTCACCTTCCCTTGTCTACCCTTCTCTACTTCATTGTTCATCTCCTTTGCCTCCTTTCCTTGCACCCCTCTTAGTTGGAACACAGTTGCTTTTTTCTCGCCTGGACTGGGCAGGTCTCCCTAACTCAATAGTGAGGAGTTTAACAATCATTTGACACGGTGTGTTCCACACAGAGTATACTTCCATAGCAAGAAATAGCCCATTGTTAAATCAGGGAATTTTATCAAACCAACATAGAAGCCCCATGGGTTCATGCACAATTTTTCTTTGTTGCTGTTTAGTCATAAAGTCATATCTGACTCTCTGCAACCCCATGAACTGTAGCCTACCAAGCTCTTCAGTCCATGGGATTTCCCAGCTAAGAATACTGGAGTGGGTTGTCATTTCCTCCTCCAAGGGATCTTCCTGACCCAGGGATCGAACTCGTGTCTCCTGTTTCATAGGTGGATTCTTTACCACTGAGCCACCTGGGAAGCCTCACAATTTTTCTTAGCACATCACATTTTACGCCACCATGATACAGCAGCCAAACAGAAAGGACACACCCAAGAGGGTGCAGCAAGCTCTGGAGGAAAGTAGCACTGCTCATATGATCCGTTCTTCCTCTTGGCTCAATCTGGCTAAATGTCAGGTGTCAAAAGGGTTTACTCCACATTTCTCTCAGAGATCTGTACAAAACAAACAAGCAAACACTAGATAACAGGCTAGGAATATTTCATGGTAAGCCTGTCACTATTTCTCCACCTGCTAATGCCCTCCTGTTCTCGTTTCCATAATTCAGCACACAATACTCCCCTATATACTCTTCCATGAAGCCACCCTCTCCTTTTCTTTCTAAAGCCAATGGCTTGTGTCACTGTATTATTGCTTTACTTATAAGGAAGTTAGCATGTTTTTATAGCTGTGCTAGAATTTTTAATAAGATTGTTTTGGTTATTGCTTAATTATAACATTAAATGTTTGGGGTTGTTAAAACATTTCAAGTGATCTATTCCTATTCTATTTCCTTCAAAATGCCAGTTATTTTTAGCATGTGATTTTGCAGAGTGTGGGGCTTCTTTAATGGAATGTATTATGCCACAGCAGACATGTCCATATTTTGCTTTGTTGTGTGGATATTTCTGATATACTCGGGCACCAAAGATTGATGGAATAGCTGGTGTAAATAAATTGTTTTCACTGCACTTATTTGACTCTCTTTGTTAAATTTCAACTCAGGATCTCATCTACATGGTTAAGAATGTACAATTTCCAACAAAGATGCTATCAAGAAGGAAAATTCATACTATTTTTCACAAATAATTTCAACAAAATGCTTCCAGACATAAAATAAGATTCAAATATACTGTTCAAATAAATGTAAGCAGTACCGGCCTAACTCCACAACTTTAAGTGGTTTGTGTTTTATTATGTAAAATGATAAGAACAACATCCTCAGCTATAAAAACTGTCCTATGAGTAACCAATTTGTAAGGTAAAGAAATAAATTCAAAATTTTATGAAGTTTTTCCTCTTATACCCCTGGGTTGAGAAGATCCCCTGGAGAAGGAAATGGTAACTCACTCCAGTAATCTTGCCTGGAGAATTCCATAGACAGAGGAGCCTGGCAGGGTCCATGGGGTCGCAAACAGTCAGACATGACTAAGCAACTAAGACACAAAATGAAACATATGGTTTTAATGTGCATTTTTTGACATGGGCAAGTAATATTTCTAAGCCTTAGTTTCCTCAAAAGAAAACAAGAGCTTTTTTTGTTAATTGAATAATCAATTTTATGATTATTTATCAATTTTATGAGGTTTTATAAATACATATATACATACATGAAATTAATTGTAAAAATGTTGATCCTCCTATCTTGGGATTGTAAAGTGCTCTGATAAAGAATATATTGTTGTTATCACTGATTCTTTATCCCCTGACACTTCTAGCAAATTAACTTGCACAAAATAACTGTTCAACAAAAATTTACTAAATTAAATTGAACCATTTACATAATTATGTATCAGAATTTCCAGATTATATTGCCTAAAAGAAATTAGATTTATTCCTAGAAAACAAATAGATGTTTTTTTAAATAAAACAAGAAACATATATTTTAAAAAAAAAAAAGGTTTTCCCAATTACTATTTTACAGATTAAAAATAAAAGGTTTTGAATTATAGCTGTTGAGTTGGTTAGAATTTGATTTGGTCCCAAGTTACAGAAAATTCAAACAATAATATCTAGAAGACATAAAGATGGCAATAAAAATACTCTGAGAGATATTATAATGATGGATACATTTTATATATTTGTTAAAACCACAGAATTCACAACATCAATAGTGAGTCCTGGGGCTTCTCTAGTGGCTCAGTGGTGAAGAATCCACCTGCGAATGCAGAAAACATGTGTTCAAATCCTGGTCCAGGAAGATCCCACATGCCTCGGAGCAACTAAGCCCATGCACCACATCTATTGAACCTGGGCTCTAGCGCCTGGGAGCTACAAGTACTGAAGTCCTCGAACCCTAGAGCCCATGCTCCAAAACAGGAAAAGCCACCTCAATGAGAAGCCCAAGCACTGCAACAGGAGAGTAGCCCCTGCTCATTGCAACTAGAGAAAAGCCCACACAGTAACGAAGACTCAGCACAATTAAAAATGAAATAAACAAATAAAATTATTTTTTTATAAAAACAGCAGACCCTAAGGTAAAATATGAACTTTGGGTGCTTATAATGTGTCAATATAGGTACATCTTTGGCAAAAATCTACCACTCTGATGAATACTATTGATAATAAGATTGGTTAAGTAGGGTAGGGAGTATATGGGAAATCTCTGTACTTTCCTCTCAATTTTTAGGCTTTCACCAGGCTTCCCTAGTAGCTCAGCTGTTAAAGAATCCACCTGCAATGCAGCACACCCCGGTTCAATTCCTGGGTTGGGATGATACACTGGAGAAGGGATAGGCTACCCACTCCAGTATTCTTGGGCTTTCCTGGTGGCTCAGTGGGTAAAGAAGCCACCTGCATTGCAAGAGACCTGGGTTCAAACCCTGGGTTAGGAAGATCCCCTGGAGAAGAGAAGGGCTACCCACTCCAGTATTCTGGGACTGGGGTCCCATGGGATCCCATGGACTGGGGTCCATGGGGTCACAAAGAGTCAGACACGACCAAGTGACTTTCAGCTTCCTCCTAATTTTGTTGTAAACCTAGATCTGCTCCAAAAAACATCTTAAAAAAACAGAAGACATAAGTTAATTTTTCTCTAATACAATTACACAGGCAGATCAAGTTGCTATGCTGCCTCTATAACCATCAAGGAACCAGACTCATTCCCTTTCACTCTGCCATCCACAATTCAAATTTCACCTCCTGGCTAAGGTGACTGCTTTCCAGACAGGAAGAGCAAGAAAAGGAAATAAGAAAGGTATATTCCCTTTCTTTAAGGGCACTTCCCAGATACTATATACATCTCCTTTGTTTACATCTCATTGGCCACAATATATCACAGGGCCACACCTAGCTGCCTGGGAACTTGGGAAATGCAATCTTTATTCTAGAGGCCATATGCCTTGATGAAAATGCAGGGTGCTATTACTATGGAAGAAGAAAAGAAATATCAATGACAGACAGGTTTACATAGTTTTATAAAGTGATAATGAGCTTTGAGTCAAACAAATCAATAAGGTACAAGTCAAACAAATCACAGTGTACAGCAAATTAATTAATTCTAGTAAACTTTCAGAGTAAGACAGTAATGAGGAATCCTGGAACACATTTCCAACAGATAAACAATTTTGATTGAAGCCACTGAAAGTCCCATCCCTTCACATCAGTTAATCAGTCCAAATCAGTTAAAAGAAATGTTAGAAAAGAATATATAACTGCATAAAAGCAAGGTTTAAGATGAAAGGAGAAATTCGTTTGCAATTATCTTTCTACTTTAATCTAAATGAATAGTAACTTTTCTGGTTAAAATCAATTATATCTCTATCCTTACCTTAAGAATAGAGTGAATGCTCTAACACTGTCCTAGTACACTTAAATGTGCTAGGAATAAAAGGGTGGAGAGACTAAATAAAAGTTAAAGAAAGACAATAAATAATTTCAGAGAGTCTGGGATAGTCTTTCAAACATTTACAAGATTCTTCAAGAGATATGGACTGCCTGTCCCACCCCAATGCCCCAAAAGCAGTTATTTCATAGATTCAAAATAAACAAAAGTGAATTTATCTTTAAATGTGCTATTTTTAAATTTTTGTATTCATTAATTTTCATCCCTACCATCACCTGGAAGAGTCAAATATGGAAGCTACACTTTAACTGTATAAACTTGGAACCTAAGGATAGAAAGGACTTTGAAAATCTCCCCATTATTAAAAAGGTAGCTCAGAAATCCAAACAAAAATAACAGAATTCTGGTTAGACATATGATCATATAGTTCACATAACCATTCCTAGATGTGGACAAGCTAGTCTGTCTTTAAAAGTTCACAAATACCCCAAAGAAGATATAAATATAGCCAATTATACACAAGAGAAGATGCTCAATTATTAGAGGAATGCAAATCAAAATCACAAAGAGATGCCACTTCATACCCATTAGGAAACTATTATCAAAAGTAACAAGTGTTGGTAAGAATGTGAAGAAGTTCAAATCTTTGTGCATTGCTAATGGAAATGTAAATTGTGACGCAGCCACTATGAAAAACAATATGGGCTTCCTTAAAAAGTTAGAAATACAATAACCATATGATCCAGCAATTCAAATTCTGGGAATTAAAAGTAGGATCTCAGTCGAATATTTATGCACCAGTGTTCACTGTAGCATGACACACAATTGTCAAAAGAGAAAGTAACCCAAATGCCCGTTGATGTATGAAAGGATAAACAAAATGCGGTACATACATACAATGGAGCATTTTTCAGCCTTAGAAAGGAAGGAAATTCTGACACATGGGATAACATGGGTGAACTTTGAGGACATTCACTAAGTTAAAAAAGCCAATCACAAGAGGATAAGTATTGCATAATTCCACTTAGATGAGGTACCAAGAGCAGTGAAATTCATAGAGTCAGGAAGTAGAAGGGTGACTGTCAGGGGTTGAGGGAGAGGAGAATGAAGGGTTGTTTTTCAATGAGTACAGAGTTTCAGCTTAGGAAGATGAAAAAAGTTCTGGAGATGGATGGTGGTAATAGTTGCTGAACACTGTGAATGTACTTTATGCCACTGAACTGTATACTTCAGTTCAGTTCAATTCAGTCGCTCAGTCGTGTCCGACTCTCTGTGACCCCATCGACTGCAGCATGCCAGGCCTCCCTGTCCATCACCAACTCCCAGAGTTTACTCAAACCCATGTCCATTGAGTCGATGATGACATCCAACCATCTCATCCTCTGTTGTCCCCTTCTCCATCCACCTTCAATCTTTCCCAGCATCAGGGTCTTTTCCAATGAGTCAGTTCTTCACATCAGGTGGCCAAAGTATTGGAGTTTCAGCTTCAACATCAGTCCTTGCAATGAATATTCAGGACTGATCTCCTTTGGGATGGACTGGTTGGATCTCCGTGCAGTCCAAGGGACTCTCAAGTGTCTTCTCCAACACCACAGTTCAAAAGCATCAATTCTTTGGTGCTCAGCTTTCTTTATAGTCCAACTCTCACAATGACTACTGGGAAAAACCATAGCTTTGACTAGATGAACCTTTGTTGGCAATGTAACGTCTCTGCTTTTTAACATGCTGTTAAGTTGGTCATAACTTTTCTTCCAAGGAGCAAGTGTCTTTTAACTTCATGGCTGCAGTCACCATCTGCAGTGATTTTGGAGCCCAAAAAAATTAAGTCTGTCACTGTTTCACTTTCATCAAGAGGCTCTTTAGCTCTTCTTCACTTTCTGCCATAAGGGTGGTGTCATCTGCATATCTGAAGTTATTGATATTTCTCCCAGCAATCTTGATTCCAGCTATGCTTCATCCACTGTACACTTAAATATGCTTAAAATGGTAAATTTTATGTTACATGTATTTTACCAAAAAGAAACAGAAACAAACTTCCCTGGTGGTCCAGTGGTAAAGAAGTGAAAGTCGCTCAATCGTGTCCAACCCTTTGCGACCCCATAGACTGTATAGTCCATGGAATTCTCCAGGCCAGAATACTGGAGTGGGTAGCCTTTCCCTTCTCCAGAGCATCTTCCCAACCCAGGGACCAAACCCAGGTCTCCCACATTGCAGGCAGATTCTCTACTGAACCACAAGAGAAGCCCAATGGAAAGGTTCCACTGGGAAAGGTTCCATTCCTGGTCAGGGAAGATCCCACATGCTATGGAGCAACTAATCCCATGAGCCACAACTACTGAGCCCTCGAGCCTAGAGACTGTGAGCCACAACACGAAGACCCAGAGCAGCCAATAAATAAGTACATTTTTTTAAAAAGTTGTGTTTCTTTTTTTTTGGAAAAAAAAAAAATGGAAAGAATAATAGACTCATTTGAGCAATATGAAAAAATTTAAAAGCTTATGGAGTAAAATATGTCATTATTTTAAGGATGCAGGACAAATAATAATCATTTTAGTTACCTTTATCTTCCTTAAAAGTACTTATACACACTAAAGAACTTGTATCTTAAGTCATATATTTTCTGAGACTTGCTTCAAAACAACCAACTGGGGGAAATCCAAAGTGAGGAAATATAAATGAAACAGTTAAGAACTGTTGGCACGACATGATGGTCACATGAAGATTCTTTATATTATTTTTCTCCACTTTTGCACTTGTTCGCATTGTGCTATAATGAAAATTTTTAATATTGTTTATTGTACATTTACCATATGAAACAATTTTAAACAAAATCATCAAGAGCCAACGAAGAGCAGCAAGTTCTAAATTCTAAAATAAGCACAAGAAAGAAAAATTTTAAAGGGACATTTTTCCTTATAAGGGGCTTCCTTGGTGGCTCACGTGGTGAAGAATCTGCCTGCAATGTGGGAGACCCGGCTTGGATCTCTGCAAAGGGAAGATTGCCTGGAGAAGGGAATGAGTACCCACTCCAGTATTCTTGCCTGGAGAATTCCATACATCATCTCTTCCACTTATAAAGAAATCCTTTTGGGGCAGCATTTATAAGTAACAGTTAACATATATTAAATGTTTCCTACTTATCCAAGCTTTACATATACTATTTATGTAATCCTTATAATAATCTATCATCATCATCATCATTATTACTGCTATCTCCATTTTATAGATGAGGAAACTGGGACTCAAAGAGACAAAATAATTTTATTCAAGTTCACAAGTACTGAGTAAATTTTAAGTCTGTGGAAGGAGAGATTTGATCTTCTATCATAAGCTAGAAGGGATAAGATCAACACTCTTGCCTCATCTGTCTCTATAAATCTCTGAAGACTTTCAACATTAGCTCAGCTCAATTTAGTTCATCTATTGAGCACTTACTAAGTGTCAGAAGCTGGGCACCATGATAAGCACTCAGAACTGCAAACAGAAGACACAGATCAACATAATATTTATTTTAGAAACCAGATGATCCAATATAAATTTCTTTTCCTAACACTCTGTTCTTCCTTTTTCATGGCAGTAATCACTCTACAATAAGTTATCTGACATCTGACCTCACCACTGTAAAGTAAGCTCAGTGAGGATTCAAACCCTATCTGTCTAGTTCACAACTCTATTCCCAAGGCCCACCACAAGGTTCAATCATAGCTGAAGCTCAATGTATGTATGGTGTACTGAACTGAATTTTGAACATGCTATTCATTCACTAATCTAAATGAAAGCAACACAGTGAAGAGGCAAGAATGCAGACACTGGATCAAGCATTCATTCATTTGTGCAGTCATTCATTTGTTCATTCACTGATTCATGTGCTTAGGCACTCAATATTCAGAAACACCTACTATGTACCATTTCTCCGGGTGCTGTGAATATAGCACTGAAGATAGGAGTCTCCACCCTCATGGAGTTCACCAGCCCTGTTACTAATCCCTGAGCAATCTTGGACAGCCACTTAGTTTGCATATGTCAGTTTCAGCTTTCTTATTAGAAAAACAGGACGGTAATAATCAGCATGCATCATATTTTAAGGAAATCAGATAATATACATGAAGGCCTTGACACATGGTAAGCACTCAATAAATGACAACTATTCTAATTAACAATAAACTGAAAGTCAAAACCCCAAATACTAAATATAAAACTTGGAGCAAGTGACAAATAGCACTGATTTCCAGAAAACAAAATGTATTTTAAAATGTTTGGCAAGAGAAATATTAGTAATAATATGTTCTATGTGATACTTAATTTCCTTCAAAATGCTTTGGTCATTTTAAATACTAAAGTTGAACATTTTCCCTAGATTCTATACTAAAGAAAAACTTTCTACTGAACCAGTTTGCCTGACATTTCAAAAGGTTTTGTGTGGCCAAAGATGGTCATGTAAACATATATCAATCTGACAACTTCCATCAATGACCAACTGGGGTGGGGGGGAAGCTGGGCTTCTAAATGACCTAAGGCCACAGGGAAACTCAGCAAGCTGGGAAGACTGGTCAAGCAGAGTTTTGCAAAGTTTATTCTTGCAAGGAACCTCAGTATCTTCCACAATTCCCAAAGAGTCTATAGCATAACCTGTCAATCACTTTCAGTCAAACATTCTCACTTACACTTCATCTTTTCAATGATTCTGTAAAGTAGTCTCTAGGAGAAGTTAACAAACTTGTCCAGACTTATGCAGCCAATCGGGACAGAGCAGGTGTTCACATCTAGTCCTTCTTACTTGGAGACTCTGTCACTTCATCATGAATTAACTACTTTCCCTAGACTACTGCCTTCCTTTCAACATTCTGAGGTATATGAAAAAGAAGAGAGCTTAAAAAAAAAATGGATTTCTTTATACCCCAATTTTAAATTCTCAACAAGGATTTCAACCATTTTAAATCCCTTTTACCCAGAGCTTCTGGTTTTCCCGTCTTAACAGGAATTGGAATGGCTACAATGCATGTCTGAGACTCCATAAGATACAGCAATTAATTAGAATGCTTTCGACATCAGTAAATCACCTGAGATGCTGCAAGTGCACTTCCTGGGATATTCATGGTGCATGCAGATTTTAGTCTTACTGCAAAACAACCTCTATCATCTGACCTTTGGAGGGCCACCCTCTGTAGACCACTTCCAGTTTCCATACAGTGGAAAAAAAACAAAACATAAACTTTTGGTGTAATTTATTATAATATCTCTTAATATTTCCTTAGCAGACCATGGTTCTCCTTTAAAACTTTACATCTGTACTATTATTTTTAAAAATTGTTTGCTGGACAATTTTTTTGTTGCAACGTTGTTGCAAGCACTGCACGCCAAGTCTCAAGCTAAGTATAGCCTTCTCTTTTATCTTTTCTCTTTGATACTGCTTTTTCAATGGGCTTTATTCCATAATCACTGTGCTATCAAACATAATAGCCACCAGCCACAGGAGACTATTTAAATTTAAATTATAATTAATTAAAATTAAATATAATTTACAATTCAAGTCCTTGGTCACATTAGCCACATTTCAAGTGTTCAACTGCCCTCTGTGGCTAGTGGCTACTATATTAGACAGTACATAGTATATTTCCAGCATGATAGAAAGCTCTATTGGACAGTGCTGCCATAGACATCAAATTCTGGGTTTTCATCAGCCTAGAAATTCCAGTCAGGATCAAATCAAGAACAGAACTACTACCAGAGTAGGTCAGACTAGTTCTCAATCTTATTTCCGGGACTCCAAATGCTAAATTATAGTTGAAGGGAAAAGGGAATCTAGTCATCTACTATAATGGGTGATTAAATATCCTAGAATAATCCATGGATGCCACAGCATAACCAGGACACTGATTTCTTACTGAAACTAAACCATATACACAGGCTTATTGCATTTATTTTAAGAGAAAGATAAAGAAACACACAAACCACAGAAAGACAAATAAATAAAGACCTGAATTCATCCTGTGTGACTTAGACAAATCATGTTACTTCTCTGATCTCAAATTTCATAATCTGCAAAATTAAAAAGTAGATAAATTCTTAGATAAAAAAGTAGATAAATTTCTTTTCACCTCTGAAAGTCCAGAAGCAAAGGCTTTATTTAGTTTATATAATATCTAAAGAACTGTGCAGACTTCAAACATATATTAGATAATAACTCAAAGGGTTTATTAAAATTAGAAGAAGCTAGCCATATAGAATGTAAGTTAGGACACTCACTGTGTCATAAAAATGGTATTACCACAGCATTCTACAGAATCTGCCTTTTTAACTACCAGGAAGACATGACTGGGAGTGGTTAAAATGTTCACATTTTTACCTTTATCAAGAAATATAGCAACATATTGGATCCTATGGCATATACAATGTGTTTCATTAAATAGTAATAGGGAAAGAATAATTATTAGAATTATAATATATAATGTAACTATGACATATTATACATTGTTATAATTATATTATTATTATTATTATTATTATTATTATTACAGCATTTATGGAGACATTTATTGAGGTTGTTTAACAGGCTAACTCATTTTATCATCAAACAGCTCTATGAAGGAAACTTTTTTTATTTTTTATCATTTTACATTTCACATGTAAGAAAACTGAAATGCAGGGAGTTAGGCTGCTAACCCACAGCTGCAGAGCTAAACAAGCGCAATCATGATTTAAAACCAAAACCACTCAGTTGCAGCGCACATGCTTCTACTTCAGCACACTGACTCCTAAAGAGAATTTTAGGTGCTAATCATCAGAAAGGACCTAAAATAAGAAGGCTCCTAGACTACTGTTAAGAACCCAGCTAACATCACAAAGCTCCCATTTTCTTATATATTTTTCCAGAAGACAGAACAACAACTTATTTCCCCGGATAGGCCCCTCAGCCAAAATTCTTCCTAGCCTAGGCCAAGCAGCACTTTTAATGGAACTGGAATCAAGTTCATGATTGTCTATTAGAGTTCCAATGTCCTGAGACCTTTGTTAATTGAATTAGACACAAGACAAAGGGAATTAAAAGGAGGGTAAGTTAAATTTTCATATTGCCTTGGGCAAATGTCAGAGAAGTGGGTCTTTTTTTCCCTGAGGAGCTGCGTACCCACTTTAACATTTACAATTATTTTATAATTAGATTGATATTTTGTAAGATAGAAGCCTCCATAACACTGACATTCAAATGCCTCCTTTGCACAGGGAGAGAGAGCGAGCAAGGGCCAATTACTTGTGCTGCAATATCATTTTCAAGGAGACTTAACATTCATTAAGTCACTAAATATCCAAATCCAAAATATTTTCATATTCTCTGCAGTGATCCCATTCCATCAACCATACTACCTAAATATACCCTGCTTCCATCACTCAACAAAGTCACAAAGGCTATTATAAGGCATTAAAAACCCCTACATACTTTCTCCTTTCTGCATCTGCACTTTACTGTGATCAATTAAGATTTCAGTTAGGCTGGAAGTGAGAAAGGAAGGAAATAAAATTCAAGCCACAAATCCTTATCTTAATCCCACAAATAGCACTGACAGGCAACAATTGGTGAGGAAAAAGCTCAATGGAAGGCTTCCTTGCTCCAAGCTCATGTTAATTATTATCCAAAATTCATTATTAAATTATTACTCATAAAACGTCTTTGTCTACTTCTCAGAAGTATCACAGATGATAGTTCTATTCTATCTCAGGGCATATTAGTGTCACTGAGGGAAAAAATAGGTCTGTATCTGATTCAAACAGATTAAACTCATATTTATAGTAGACACATCCTTTAGTCTAGGAAGGAGCTTTCAAATCATATATATACAGAAGACACTTCATTCTGGAATTTTTTAGAAATGGCATAGATGCCTGCCTTCCATCTGAGCCCCTAGTTTAGAAATCTGAGGATCTAAATGCCTTTTGGGATTATCCATTTGCAGACATCCCTTTCTTTTCTAACAGGCCTTTCTCTTTTTATCACCTATAAATATTCTGCACTACATGCAGCAGCACCCTATACACAGAGAGATCAAAGTAACGAAGGTGCAAAAATGTCAAAGGCTATTTTTCACAAAAGAGCTTGAGGAAGGAGCAATGTGACACCTTCAAGGTTGACCAGACTGGACAATCCTGAAAAGACAAACGCACTGAGTTAATGCTGAAAAATGAAAATGTCAGCTAACTCGCCACTAAGAAACTAGTGATGTCTGTAACTCACTCTTTTCCAAAGAAGAAAACAAGTCACTCCCCTCTCGTGCAGATATATCTGTTTTCACAGAACAGACTGACCACAGCAAAAGCTTTCCAAGGTTATGTCTAGGTCAAAGCAATCAGCAGAGGTGATATTCTGACTGGGCTGAGAGATCCCCTACACCTTTGATGTAAGAAAGGCCAATTGTCCCATCTTACTCTCCAAAAATAGAGCCATCTTCGTCCTTCAATAAAGCATCACTACAAAGTTAGTGGAGGTGATGGAATTCCAGCTGAGCTATTTCAAATTCTAAAAGATGATGCTGTGAAAGTGCTGCACTCAATATGCCAGCAAATTTGGAAAACTCAGCAGGGGACACAGGACTGGAAAAGGTCAGTTTTTGTTCCAATCCCAAAGAATGGCAATGCCAAAGAATGTTCAAACTACTGCACAATTGTACTCGCCTCACACGCTAGCAAAGTAATGCTCAAAATTCTCCAAGCTAGGCTTCAACAGTATGTGAAGGGAGAACTTCCAGATGTTCAATCTGGATTTAGGAAAGGCAGAAGAACCAGTGATCAAATTGCCAATCTCTGTTGGATCACAGAAAAAGCAACAGAATTCCAGAAAAATATCTACTCCTGCTTCATTGACTACGCTAATGCCTTTGACTATGTGGATCACAAAAAACTGTGGAAAATTCTTAAAAGAGATAGGAATACCAGACCACCTTACCTGCCTCCTGAGAAACCTATATGTAGGTCAAGAAGCAACAGCTAGAAACAGACACAGACTGAAAGACTGGTTCAAAATTGGGAAAGGTGTACATCAAGGCTGTATATTGTCACCCTGCTTATTTAACCTATATGAAGAATATATCATGTGAAAAGTCAGGCTGGATAAATCACAAGCTGGAATCAAGATTTCAGGGAGAAATATCAATATAACCTCAGATATGCAGATGACACCACCCTTATGGCAGAAAGCGAAGAGGAACTAAAGAGCCTCCTGATGAAAGTGAAAGAGTAGAGTGAAAAAGCTGGCTTAAAACTCAGTATTCAAAAAAAAGAAGATCATGGCATCTAGTCCCATTACTTCATGGCAAATAGATGGGGAAACAATGGAAACAGTGACAGACTTTATTTTCTTGGACTCCAAAATCACTGTGGATGGTGACTGCAGCCATGAAACTATAAAACGCTTGCTCCTTGGAAGAAAAATTATAACCAATCTAGACAGCATATTAAAAACAGAGACACAGCTGACAAAGGTCCATCTAATCAAACCTATGGTTTTTCCAACAGTCATGTATGGATGTGGAGTTGGACTATAAAGCAAGCTGAGCACCGAGGAATTGATGGTTTTGAACTGTGGTGTTGGAGAAGACTCTTGAGAGTCCCTTGGACTGCAAGGAGATCAAACAGGCAATCCTAAAAGAGATCAATCCTGAATATTCATTGGTAGGACTGATGCTGAAGCTGAAGCTGCAGTACTTTGGCCACCTGATGCTAAAAATGGACTCATTGGAAAAGACCCTGATGCTGGGAAAGATTGAAGGCAGGAGAAAAGGACAAAAGAGGATGAGATAGTTGGATGGTATCACCAACTCAATGCACATGCGTTTGAGCAAGCCCTGGAAGTTGGTGATGGACAGGAAAGCCTAGCGTGCTGCAGTCCACAAGGTCACAAAGAGTCAGACACGACTGAGCGACTGAACTAAACTGAGTCCTTCAAGACTAACCCTTTGCCACAACCACAATATGATACCAAGTTTAAAAGCACCCATCTGCGTGTCTATGCCCAAGAGGTACTCAAAACAAGGCTGGTACCTGCTCTCACCTCCAAAACGTAATTTTCTGTTTCACAATTAAAAAAAGCAGCATCTTAGGGAAAATGATATCTTCACCCTTAGGTCTTTCTTGAAAAGAAAAATTAAAAGGAAGAATCAAATGGAAAGAGAGTGACTAGATGGACAATGAAGAGAGAGGAGGGGAAGAGAGAATGGGTCAGGGTGCTTGCAGGGGGGACAGGCATAGTGAACTTTATAGTTTTGCTATTTCCAAAAGATGTGTTCATTCCACTAAAACAGTGAATGAGAAAAATATTTTCCTTTTCTCTTCTGACAGCTGGAGCATAAATGGTTGTTGCAATAATACCAGAAATTATTGGTCATTCAGAACATTCTTGCTAGTATGAAGCCAGCATGCCAGCCAATTTGAAATACTGGCCCACAAGGTGCCCTAGATATTTTGTTTTTCAAATGCAGGAATGTCAGCTTCTGGACGAAAAATGATGTATGCTGTCTAGTGGGCAGCAGGCTGGCCAGACACCAAACTTAGAATGTGTCTCCCTATAATCTTAGGTCCTAGCTCAGCAGTCCTTCACAGCCAGGGAATGAGAAGACCAAGAAAGAGAGCAGTGTTTGACACGTGAGTTGTCACCTCTACAAACATTTTAAGAAGCTAGTCTGAGTCCAGGGTGAGTTGGAGCTAGGTGGGTCTCTTCTTTGGGAAGTTGATTTATTTCTATTCCATTCTAGTTAACGCCTACTGAAGGGAACTTAGGAAGCCCCACTACTAAAAGTGGTTAAGCCTCATATTTTATACATTTTTGAATGTTTTCAGATATATGAAATGATATAACTACTCTAGTTTCATCACTTGCTTGTGGAAAAAAGCAACATTATAAATTGAAAAATTGGTAAGGATAATATTTTGTCCATATGGATTTTTTTAAATGTACCTCTGCTATCAAACGAAGCCTACAGAAAGTCCTCACATTAAGTCAAAAAGGTACCAACAAATATCTGAGACTGATTTGCAGGTACCAACCCCGATCATGAAGCAGTGTTGAGACAGGCTGGGCCTGAGACCTGGGACCCTTTGCTGCAATGCCTGCACCTGGACGAACATGTCCTCATCTGCTCATCTCAAGCAACAGAATATAAAGAAACTGTAAGACACTAAAAATAACTGCGTACATATGCAGTCGGGCAAATTATGAACAAGATACAAAAAGACCAAAAACCCAGCTGCCACTTCTGAGGCATCCTGGGTACTGAGCATGATCCCTGCACACAGTCCCACCAAGGGGGCTGGCAGACCACCCAAGGCATCGCTCCAGTCCAAACCACACATTCATCCTTACCCTCACCCCATTTAATGGGCCACCTTGCTCTGCCTCGGGAGTAAGCAATAAAGTCTTAAAGCCAATAAAACCTTCCCTGAATTTCTCATCTGGAATCTTATCAATTTCTATTCATTAAGAAGTTCAGGAACCCTGGTCAGTAACAGTGTTAGTAATGCCTGTAGCTTTTACATTGGTAGCACTCACTCTACCTGGAAGATCATAGTTCTACCCACTGGACATTTTCCCCATAATATCTCAAAGGAATTCTCCATGGAAAAAAGATTCCTGGAATTTTCCCATTATTTGCAGGAATCACAAAAATCCATGTGAGGGCAATCATAAGGGAGTGGCATCAGAACAACACAAGAAATTCACAAACCCCAACTCTTTTCTGTGTATTCCACTTTGACAACCATTCACTGTTTCCTGTCCCACACAAGAACGTTCCTAAACCTCATGTATAACTTACCGAGAGAACATGGAATTAGCACATGCATATCTTTGGTAGGTATAAGCCATCTGAATCCTGGGTGGCTTGCAGGGAGGGGAAATAGTGAGAATACCATGAACATTTCTAGTTCAGAGCCCACTTTAAAAGCTATGTTTCCACAATTAACCAGAAGTGGAAAATTGGCATAAATCAATAAAACAACAATTTCTCCAAGCATTCTCCCCACTGATACTAAGCAAGGCACTGTGAGGTTGAAATTCTTTCCTTATCTTTGATTAAGCATTTGTAACATGTCACTTATTCTTTATATATGAAGTTAACCTATAACCCTCCTCCAACTACTCTGCTATTCTTCACATTAAAATTTTGTCTCTACCGAGAAGATATTAAATGTCAAACCCATATAAGATACAAAAAAACAGAAGTAAAATGGTCACATGATGTCATGATGTGTATCTGCCTACAGAGACAGACCATGTGACTTGGTAACCAGCAAATGATAACCAAGAACACTGTGCTTCTTTATATAAATTATCTTGTATTTATGTATTAATATTATTTTTTGTGTCACAAACAAAAACAAAAAATATACATTCAGAGAATAAAAGGATAGACAAGCAATCCATAATTAAGCATTATGAATAAAATTTACTGGAGTTACATTTTTCTAACAAGGATTTCTCAGGGAAATCTTTTCTAGAAATTAATTATATGTGTCACTACCCTAAACAAAGGAGGGCAAAAGTAGCACAAGCAGTTCCAAGCTTACCCAACAGAACAGCAAGGCTTAAAAGAATGAGAAAGAATTACATTCTCTCCCAAGGCTATGAAGCTATAATAGCCTGTTCATTTTTAAGTAACCAAAATGACAATTTGATACTAAACAACAACTTAGTGTTTCAAAATTAGCAGTATGAACCTTAGGTACACTAAATAATCCAATAACTATCTATAAAACTCCTAGCCTCAGTTTTCACTTATTCTCATGATATTGACTAAATGAGACACACGGATTGATGTCATATTAAGTTTATTTCTAATCAAGATTAACTGTTAGGTGTCCAATCAATTTAGCCTCGGATCATTTATAGGAAAATGGAGAATACAACGTTTGACCTAACAAAAATAGCTAACTTGATAATTTTACAAAAGTCCAACTCTCAACACTGCACAAACCTAAAAGACAGTATCTACAATTCTCATATCTTTCACATTACCATATTCAAAGTCATACAAAAAATAAGGAATATTACAACTTCTTTAAAAACACATAACTTGCCCCAAAATAGGTCTTCTCCTAACTGAATCTATATAGAATGGGCAAATATCCAATAATTTCAATCAGCATAGGAACAGAGTAGTAATAATTTAAGCTCAAGTGGGTTATTTCCTTGATTTATCCAGTCAGGATGCTTTGAGACTTAAATAGGCTTTTTTTTTCCCTGTGAAGAAAAAGTTTTACTGTGCTGTCACATACACACACACACACACACACCTGCATTCACAGGTACACAACATACTATAGTCTACAAGGCTAGCACCGCCAGCATATCCATGCATATTCACATCGAAACAGTAACAAGACTTCCGCAAACACGTATCATCAGCACCTCTTAATGACACTGGGCCACACTGAAGGAAAGTTTGCATTTAGTACAGGTCAAGGTGGAAAGCGTTTCATCCTTCTCCATAACCAGTTCTGATCTCCTAGCAAACTCATCCTAGACTCTTCAATGGGCTCACACTAATTAAAATCTTTAACAGTTCTCTTGGTTTCCAGGCCTAATTTCCTTTTTACCACTGCTAGTGTTAAGTAAAGAAATCCTACCCCAATAAGCACTACAGATAATATGCTAAAGAAAAATAATCCCCCAGAAAATGCAGTAACTTCTGTACCAGAATTTAAATGAAGAATGCTGCTTCCTTGATTTTAGTAAGATTGTTGACTCTAACCAAAAAGAATTTACCTAAGCAACCATTCTGAAGCACATACAATATCCAAATACACCTTTATTATGGTGGCTCAATATCTAGAAGTTTGGTGTTGACAGCATTGTTATAAAATGCATAAAGCTGTCAGATCAGTTTGGAGAAAAAAAAAACTTCTAAAATACAGAGATTTATTTAATGGGCATATGGCACGAGAACATAAATACCCATAAGTAAAATTATAAAAATAACACAAAGTAAAAAATATCTTAAGCTAAGATTAAAAAAAAAAAAAAAACGGAATTATTTAGTTAGAAGCAAAATTATTAAACAACCCATACATACATAGCCACATTCACTCTTGCCCCAGGAATGCAATGTAGTCTTCATTTATTTCTAAAATGTTACACATCTGTATGACCATTACAACCTAAACGCTTAGGAGGAGTATTAGAAAAAGCTTTTAAAAACTATTACAGATGCTATAAAATCCTGTATGTAACAAACAAAATATTCGGGATGTCCAAATTTGCTGCTGCTGCTGCTGACTGCAGCTTCATCCATGTAGGATCCACAGGGAAAGTGTGAGAACGTAGTATCAGTAGCCTCATTTACTTCGCTATGTCTCTACACATATGCTTTACTTGAGAATGTCAACTCATCCTCAAGTATAGTGTGCAGTCATTGGGGATTTGGAGAATCCCTAAGGTCACAAAATTGATAGATACTCTGATCTGAGGGGGAAAAGAAAAACTCAAAGAAGCCAGAAGTTTCCCTTTTTCCAGGAAAATGAAGAAATCCTTACCTTTCTGTACACCAGCATGTTGGGTGATTCATCTGCCACCCCATTGCTGGTCTGTCCATAATTATTCCCCTGGGCCATGTCACCACACACCCGTGGTCCACTCTCAGATACAGGAATTATCAGTCTACCCTGCAAGAGATAGAGAGACTTCAGTGAGTTCTTAATGGTAGTACTTAAGAAGCCTGACTCTTATTTTCCCAAACTTTTTACTTTGTATGGGAGTACAGTGGACTAACCATGTTGTGGTACTTACAAGTGAACAGTGAAGCTGTTCAGTCATATATATACGTGTATCCATTCTCCCCCAAGTACCCCTCCCACCCAGGCAGGCACATAACATTGAGCAGAGTTCCATGTGCTATACAGTAGGTCCTTGTTGGTTATCCATTTTAAATACAGCAGTGTGTACATGACCATCCCAAACTTCCTAACTATCCAAGAAGGTTGACTCTGGATTCATCTCCCCCATCCAACATTGGAGCATGCTTGCATGCTGGGGCTGGCTTGTAGAAAGTAGCACAGAAATAGATTCAAAAAAAAAAAAAAAAAAAATTTACACCTACAGTATTTCCAGGAAATTGTAAGAAATGACAATCTTTTAGTTAAAATTGTCATTTGACTAGGGTTTTAATTGACTTGATTTTCTGGATACTCATTTTTTAAAAGTGTTTGAGGCTCACTGGGGAAAAAAAGAAAAATCACGGTTACCATTTCCATCCTCCAGAGTTCTCTTCTCTCCCAATACTTGCATCTCCACCGGATGGTGTTTCCCCCTCCCTCCCCGAATGGCTAAAAGGGCAACACCCGGTAGCAGCAGTTTCTCCCAGGTGTCGGTCTAGTTTCCCCGCATGCAAGCGCATCCGAGGCCCATTCCCGAGCCATTCTCCAGTCATGTGTTTCCTCTTCATTCCCCTAGGTCTCCCGCACAGAGTCAAGGCAGCTTCCTCGACTTTCACCTGCCTGCACCGCCCGGCCACCGCTTCCTCTCCCCTCGGCCCAACTCGGCTTCGGAAGTCGCGGCGTAACCCTGCCCAACCCCGGCCAGCAGGCAGAGAAGGTGTCCTGGCCACAGGACCAGGTGGGAGGTCGGCCCTTCAGGCAATTACCTGGGTCACCGCGAGCAGCGCCAACTGCGGAAGCCGCGGAGCGACCAGGCGGAGAGAGGGGAAAACAAGCAAGCCCGGCTCGCCTGCGGCGGCAGCAAATGGCAGGCGAGCCCGAGCCGCGCACTGGAGCCGGGCCGGCGGCGGTGTCAGCCGCGCGGACCCGGGCGCGGGGCTCCGGGGCACCGCCTCCGACCTCCGCCCCCACCCCAGCCCACCCCCAGCCCCGCGCCCAGCCCCGTACCTCCTCCTCAAGGTCGCGGCCCGAGGCGCCTGCTTCCCGGCGGCTGGGTGCGGCGGTGTCAGCGCGCGGCCAGCTTCATCACCTCCGCGCGGGCACAGGGCTCTGACGGCCCGCGCTCCACCGCTCCCTCCTTCGCTTGGCTCCCGGGCTCCGGGACCACGAGCGCGCGCGGGACCGAGACGCCCGGCCCGTGCGCGCGACTGGGGAGGGAGGAGGGGACTGTCACGTGGGACCCGGCGTCCCTAGGTGCCGGCTCGGGGAGGGGAGCCGGGCGGGGCTGGGGGCGCTCGGCTCCGCGCGGCCTCGCTGCCCCGTCTCCTCTGCCGCCCCACCGTCTCGGGCCGAGGCAGCGGCCGCCCTGCCCCCAAGCGCGTGCAACCCTTGCACACCCGGCTCGCCGGTGTGCGCGCCGCTGAAGGCCTGGAGATGGGAGTGTTAAGGCGGAGAACAGAAAGGGCGATGGGTGGGTGGGCGGATGGATGGATGGAGGCCTGCAGGAACGGAGGTAGCCCCTTGCGGCGGGCCGGTTCGGTCACGTGCCCGGTGATTGCGCTGAGAGTGCGAGGGTAGCAGATGACTGTCGTTATGCTTTAAAAACGGGAGTGGAGGGATATTGAGACATCCTAGGAGTGAAGGAAATGTCCAGGATCAAATGAGTCATTCAGCCCGTTTGCCTGCAAATTTCACAGCTTCCTCCTAAGTTAGAGAAATGCGAAACGATTCGGAGACGGCCAACTCGAAGCGCACATTTTGCCACCTGTTACAATGAAGGTATAGTCGCAATATCTGGTTTCTCTTTTAGACAGGAGATGCTCAGAGGACCTGTCACCGACTAAACTCTCACCCTCCAGCAGTTTTCAAAGAATGAGGACGGGGTGATGATTTCCCCATAATTATTCTTCAGGTTGCGGTCACTAGTTCTTCTGTAAGGATTAGAGTGACATTAAGAAGAAAAATCACTTTTGTCCCAATTATAGTAAAGAAAGTTGTGTGTCTTGCTTTCAGGGGCAGGGTCGTGAAGTTAAAAATATCTGAAGTTTTCCTTCCACAGCTGGGCCAGGTGTGGGGGAGAAACAGAAAATAAGCTAGCCTCTTCCTAACATCCTAGATAAGAATGGAACTTACAGCTGGTCAGGAGAACCCGTCAAAATAAACCCAGGGCGGTGTCCTCAAGTGCATTTCCTCAGTCCCACCTGGCTCCTGTCAGGTTTTAACCAGGGAACATGTATTTTTTCAGCCTACCCTCTATTCTGAATAATACAGGGCAGAGATTCCTAGCCCAAACTATGTTACACACACCCTAGTCTGACCATCTCCCTCTCTTCCCCAGTTCCCAAAATCTTTCCATGGTGTGCTCTGGAAATTGTGATCTTTTTCAGCAAAATTGCCACTTTTTCAACTTCTTCTCTACATGTGTCCTTAACTTTCTTACTGTAGCCAAAACCTGCCTCTTCCCCTTCAGCCCCTCTCTCTTGCCATTCGTTCAGTCAATTCCAGGAAGTTGTCATGAATTGAATAATTAAGTTTGAAAAGAATAATTGGGCATATTCACTCAGTTTGAACATTCTTCTCTTAACTCATTATTGACTGTAGGATATTTGCAGAAACTAACACCTGTGGCTGGAGATTTGTTATTTAAGTGATATTAATACATCTCTGGTCAATAAAGTTCTGGTAACAAAAGATGTATTAATATGTCTCTGGTTAATACTGTGTTAAGGAGGACTGTCTGAAAGAAGCAGTCATTCTCCCTCACATCTCAAGATAGAGATTTTTATCCCAATAGTGGGGGTCTCACCCAAGCTCAGCACTGATGGAACATTCCCATCAGTCAGCAAACTAACAGAATAGAGCTAACATTTTATATTTTATGAATGAGGTATAAAATATGCACCAGTTGTATGCATAGAGTATAAAATATACCCCATCTATCTACCCATTATATGTCAATATCTATATGTAGACTGTCTCACATAAGAAATGTACATAAGACATCTATACATAGATACAGATATAGGTATGTGTAAACTCTCCCTTGTCATACTTCCCACTTACTCCTGTCCTATTTTTCTGCTTTTACACCAAAAACATCCTCTTCCCTCATTCTGCCTTGAACCCATTCTATTCTGACAATAATCTCCTTGTTACTATATCAATGGTCAGTTCCCAATATGTGAATCAACTTATAAGTTAAAATTTATGCCTCTCACTTTCTCAAAAACTTTCTACATTTGGTTATCTGGGTACCACTGGCTGTTATTTCTTTTTTTGTTTTTTCTAGTTTTATTGAGACGTATTTGACATACAGCACTATATAAGTTTAAGGGTGTACACCATAATGATTTTATTTCCATATGTCGTAAAATGATTACCACGATAAATTTAGTGAATGAACATCTATTATCTCATAGATGCAAATGGAAAGAAAAAAAATATTTTTTCCTTGTGGTGAAAACTCTTAGGATTTACTGTCTTAACTTTCATATACCATGTACAGTAATGTTAATTATATTTACCATGTTGTATATTACCTTGCTAGTACTTATTTATCTTGTGGCTGAAATTTGTACATTTAGGCTACCTCCGTCTGATTCCCTTTCCCCTCCCCAACATCTGGTAATCACAAATCTGATCTGTTTTTCTTTGATTGTGTTCATGTGCTTGTTTGTTTCTGAGGTATAATTGACCTACAAGCCTATGATAGTTCTTGTTGCAACATAGTGATTCAATGTTTCTATACATTTCAAAATGATCACCACAGTCAGAATAGTTACCATTTCTCACCATATGAAGATATTACACAATTATTGACTTCATGTCCCACACTGTACATTTTATACCCATGACATCCCCTGGAGAAGGAAATAGCAACCCACTCCAGTGTTCTTGCCTGGAGAATCCCATAGACAGAGGAGACTGGTAGGCTACAGTCCATGGCATCGCAAGAGTTGGACCCAACTAAACCACCGTACTACTATAAACTGAAAGTAAGTACCTCTTAATCTCCCTCACCTGTTTCTCTCATTTCCCCAACCCCTTTTTATTTATTTTCTACATTACTGGTTGCTGTTTCTCAGCCTCATTGCTTGTTCCTCTTTATCTTTTTCCCCTTTAAATTTTAGAATGCCTCATATCCCAATCTTTGGGCCTCTACGTGTCTCATTTTATGAGTACTCTCTAGGTGAGATAAATCAGACTCAGACCTTTAAATGCTTCCTAAATACTAATAACTCTCAAATGTATTCCTTTCATGTAGACTCATGCTCTGAAATCCAGTCTGACAACTGCCTCCTTAACATCTCTATTCGAATGTCTAATTGGTGTCTGATCAGCTTCATGATAGGTGGGATACTGTCTGTTTATCTCATGCTGTGTAACATCCCAGGCATAGTACAGTTTCTGGCACACAGTAGATGCACGCTAACTAAATGAATTGATACATCTAATAATAATAATATTATAAGTAATTTTTATATTTAGCAATACATTGTTTAGGTTATCTCATTTAATCCTTAGTAAAACCCTGCATACGTGCATGCATCTCAAGTCGCTTCAGTCATGTCTAACTCTGTGCGACCCTATGGACTGTAGCCTGCCAGGCTCCTCTGTCCATGGGATTCTCCAGGCAAAGAATACTGGAGTGGATTGCCATGCCCTCCTCCAGGCATCTTCCCAACCCAGGGATGGAACCCGTCTCTCTTTACTTTTCCTGCACTGGCAGGCAGGTTCTTTACCACTAGCGCCACATAAGAAGGTAGGTATAATTGTCATCTCTCTTACATTAATAAACCAATAGGGAAGGGGAGGATTAGAAAGCTTAAATAAACTGCTGGATACAACCTATATAACCAATAAGTGGCTGTGTTGATTTATACTGTGCCAGCTTGCTGAGCTAAAACTACATTTTTCAGGATTGCCTTCCCTGTATGCATGTGAGTGGAATTTGACAAAGGAGGAATTTGTGCAAAGATAGGAAAACAGAGTGAGATAATACGTATTCTTCTCTGAAGGACTCTGTAGTGTGACTGCAGTGACACACTCAGAGTCCCGGAAAGTTCTAGCATGTCCGTGCTCTCACTTCACATTCAGCTACTCCTAATTCCCAACCCTTATGAGCAGCAGTCACCCCATGCACATATCAGGAGCCTGAATGTGGACCTAAAGGAGCAATAGCCATGCAACGACCACAGCTTTCCACTGACTTTCTACCAGCTCCCTCAGGTTACCTTCTAGTACCTGGCTATGTCTGGCTTCCCAGATATCCTTGGGAAGGGATAAGCTTCAACAAGGAAGCTTCAACTTACCCACTCACAAAACGGCTTCAGAGGTCTGGTAATGACTTTTCCAAGATATTTCAGTTGCTCCTTCTAGAAGGTAACTTCCCCAGCTTTACACAATCACAATTGTGTAAACTATTGTTCCTCTAGTACACCTCTTATTCCATTATACTCATACTGGTTCCATTTCCCTGAATGGCTTGTTATTGTTCGTTGTTCTGTCAGTAAGTCATGACCGACTCTTTGTGACACCATGGACTGCAGCATGCCAGGCTTCCATGTCCTTCACTATCTCCTGGAGTTTGCTCAAATTCAAACTGAGTGGCTGGTGGAGTTCAAATCCAAGTTTTCCTAGTGTTTTTCACTATTCTACAAGAAATCCAAGTTAGGGAGATAAAACCCTGAAACCAATAACTACGTGAAAGTGCAAAACTGGATGATCGAGGGTATGTGAACTGACTGAAGGAAATGGGGTGACATTAAGCCTGAACTCTTCAAGGACTGATAGGATATCTCCATGTAGAGATGATGAGAGGGGAAGGGTTTCCAGTAAGGCACAAACAAGTTCTGAAACACATTAGGAAAATTACTATAATAAGACTAAAATTTACTGGATTCCTACCATATCTATATTTATATATAGACATCATTTGTATCTATATTCCTTCTCAACATTTTTTTAAATTTCTGACAAAATTTATCCTACAAGCTATGTAAGGGAATGGGTTCAAGTTAGGAAACCTGACTGTGGTCATATACCTTCTGTTAGAAATTGGATTCAAATACGCCTGTGTGTGTCTCCAAAGTCCTATGGGAAAAATGTGCAAAAATGCCTCTAGCAACAGTATGAGTTCAAAAATATTCAGGGGTTTCCCACCAAGATGCCTTTCATTCTATTGTCTGTCTCATCTCTCATCTCACCTGTCTCTGTGCATTTATGACTCAAGAATGCTTCTGACCACTTACCCTTGCAAGGCAAATATCAAGGAGGAGAATTCAAGGAACAGCATGTTTCACTATTTCTTCTACCGTTATTATTAAGCCTCATTAGGCAATTCATAATTTTTGTTACAGGGTACTGGAAACAAAATCATGTCCATCATCTTAACATTTCTAGGACTCACACTTTGCATATGTATACTGAGGGAATTAGATTAGATTATCCCTCAAAGTCCATCTGGATCTTATAACATGAGGCTTTATTATGTTCTTGTTGTATTTTTGGCCCATGTAATGACTTTTTATGTTGCAAGCACCAAGACAACATGGTTACTCTAGGATGTTTTTCTGTATCTTTCCAAAACCGTGTAAATATGTGGTTCTCAGATATCATCCTTCAAAATCACTTATCTTTTCCCTTATGTACCCTATATTTTGAGATATTTTTCTCAAAAAAATTAAATTGTTAGGTGTAATAATATATCCATTTGTCCATGTCATAGAGAACATACAGTGAAATTGACTAGTTTGTTGTCTCTCTCCCTCTGAAAGAATTTAAGTTCTGTGAGTTCAGGCATTTTTTCCTCTCCTGTTCATTATATCCCCAGGGTCTAGAACAGGATCTGATATATCGTGGTGGTGGTGTTTAGTTGCTAAGTTTTGTTCAAGTCTTTTGAAACGCCATGGACTATCCATGGGATTTCCCAGGCAAGAACACTGGAGTGCGTTGCCATTTCCTTCTGCAGGGGAACTTCCCAACCCAGGGATCTTGCTTGGCAGGCAGATTCTTTACCACTGAGCTACCAGGGAAGCTCGATGTATAGTGAGCACCCAGTAATTATTTCCTGATTTATTGAGTAAATAAATTCATGAACATGATTCTGTTTGAAAGATTAGGTGTTCTAGAAGACCATGGTCTATGAGTTTGAACAAAACTGAATTAACATCAAGTTTCACAGTATATCACTTCATGGGAAATAGATGGGGAGACAGTGGAAACAGTGTCAGTGTCAGACTTTATTTTTTTGGACTCCAAAATCACTGCAGATGGTGACTGCAGCCATGAAATTAAAAGACGCTTACTCCTTGGAAGGAAAGTTATGACCAACCTAGATAGCATATTAAAAAGCAGAGACATTATTTTGCCAACAAAGGTCCGTCTGGTCAAGGCTATGGTTTGTCCAGTGGTCAAGTATGGATGTGAGAGTTGGACTGTGAAGAAAGCTGAGTGCCAAAAAATTGATGCTTTTGAACTATGGTGTTGGAGAAGACTCTTGAGAGTCCCTTGGACTGCAAGGAGACCCAACCAGTCCATCCTAAAGGAGATCAGTCCTGGGTGTTCATTGGAGGGACTGATGGTGAAGCTGAAGCTCCAATACTTTGGCCACCTCATGCGAAGAGCCGACTCATTGGAAAAGACCCTGATGCTGGGAGGGATTGGGGGCAGGAGGAGAAGGGGATGACAGAGGATGAGATGGCTGGATGGCATCACTGACTCGATGGGCATGAGTTTGAGTAAACTCCGGGAGTTGGTGATGGACAGGGAGGCCTGGCGTGCTGCAATTCATGGGGTCGCAAAGAGTCAGACAAAACTGAGCGACTCAACTGAACTGAACTTCACAGTATATAGAAATGATTTGCTCTTCAAACCTGTTTCCTGTGTCATAAAGGGAAAGAATACTTCCTTTTCCCACTCCACTCCCACTCCACAGAGAAATGCTTTGAGAATTAATTAAACAGTAACATGGAGAAAGCATTTTGAATTTCTAGAAGAAAGCACTTTATTAATTTGAGGCTTTTATTGTGTGAAGAAACTGTAAGTGACACAGGGGTAAGGATAAAGATGAGGACATGATAAATGGATTATACTGCTCAGAATATTACATTGGCATTTCAAGGGATAATTGATTTGAGATTGATATAGGCAGAGTGAAAAACACAAAGCAGTTTAAGAAATCTTCTCCCAAATAACAGATTTTTAAGAAATACTTTCTTCTTTGTAGTCAACTCTTGATTATTTATGGCACAATACTCTCATTAATGAATTATTCCCCACTTTTACCATCCTTTATGTCTATTTTGTGGGAATCTTCTTGCTAATTAGAACTCCCATACCAATGTCAGAGGGCTGGCATTAAAAAAAAAATAAAGTTTAAACTAAAATTTGTCCTTGTCAGGAGTACACTCCTCTCCCCTTGTTTATTAGAGTCCAGCCATGAAGCCAGGTAAGAATCACAGAATTAGAGACATATGAGTTGTAGCCAGTTCAATTCACAAATCACTAAGTATATGGCACAGAATAATTGCACAACACGAGTTAGTCAACATGGAGAGATGGAAGGGGGATAATGAAATGCCCCAAGGAGAAACCTGAGCAGGAGGAGTCTCAAGTTCAGGAGCAAGGCTCACCGCAAGGGACAAATATGAGTGGAAAGTCATCGGAAGCTCTGAGGGAGCCCCCAGCGGTATCCCTGGAACAACTCTCACCAGCTCAGAGTTGTGTCCTCCAGCAAAGAGCCTTACAGTTACTCAGCTCCATGGTCTCATTTTAAGAAGTGTGTCTGTCAGTAGGCATAACAGTTACATCCCAGGGGATCTTGTCTCTATCAGTTGCTGCTTCAGTTCCAGTGACATAAATCCTAATTTGCCTAGTAAATCGCTTATCTAAATTAGCACTGTTAGTCTATTACTCAAAGACACTTGCAGTCCTACAGCAGACATGTCAAATCAACTAATATGAAAGCACATTGGCCACTGTAACTCCATTTTGAACTACTTAGCATGGCTTAATATAGTATAAATCCTATAACTTTCACTCAGGATAAGGAGGAATCATCACACAAAAGAAATCATATCATAACCCTCCTTCTTGTTAAAATGTTTAAATTCTGATATAGATTACTTTCAAAATGACACAATTTTTAAATGTTATATACACTTTTTAATTACTTGACCACATATTATGAGTGAGATGCTGTATAAAGTTTGGGAAGGAATACAGAAAGTGTTGCAAATTTGTTCCTGCCCTTTTGGCATTTTGGAACAGGACTAGAGAGGGCATAAGAATGCTTGAGTTTTAACTGACTCCACTGCTTAAGATCTAGGTCACATGGGTGACTTGACCATTCTAAGCCTCAGTGTCCTTAACAATAAAACAAAACTCATACTATCTGCTTTTTTCTGCTGTGAAAATCTTTTTATTGAAAGGTAAATAAAGTATTTAGAATGACAATCTGATAGCAGTCATATTGCTCAGATCAGAAACCTAGAAATAGACCCTCATTTCTGTTGGTCAGACACCAGGGGCAGATGTAACTACAGTAATCGAAACGGTTCATCCAACAGGCAAGGTATGATGTCAGAAAGTATCAAAAACCAGATGACAAGATCAGAACGGTATAATGAGAGATAGAAGGCAGAGCCCCCAAAGGAGGGCTAAGCATGGCCAGAAGAGGCCAGGTCTGGAGGTGTCAGCAGGGTTGGTATTGGGATGCATGGGTGCAGAGTCCAGCAGCTGGACAGGGGTAGGTGGGGTCATGGTCTCAGAAGGTAGGAAAACACAGAGCAACTCACTTCCTATGTAGTTTCCAAATTCTCAGCCAAGAGCAGTCTTCAAATTAGAAATGATAGAAGATGTGATTAGAATATTAGAATATTAAAATAATAAAAATGGAAGGGATTGGGACTTCCCTGGTGACTCGGTGGTGAAGAATCCACCTGCCAATGCAGGAGACACGGGTTCAATCTCGAGTCCTGGAAAATCCCACATGCCCCAGAGCAGCTAAGCCCTTGCACCAAAACTGTTGAGCCTGAAGCTGCAACTACTGAGCCCACGTCTGGCAACTATTAAAGACTGTGTACCCTAGAGCCCGTGCTCCACAAAAGAGGGGCCACCTCAATGAGAAGCCCATGCATTACAATGAAGAGTAGCCCCCGCTCACCACAACTAGAGAAAAGCCGGCACAGCAATGAAGACTCCACGCAGCCAAAAATAAATAAATTTTTTAAATTATTTTTTTAATGAAAGGGGTAACCCTCAAAAAACAAATGAAGAAATTGAGCTTCAGTTACTTGAACTTACTTCCTCGAGGTCACACAGCTCAGCAGAGTAAGAGTCGGGACTTAAATCTTAAGTTTCCAAATCTAATGATTCTTACATTATGTGATACTGCCTTTAAGAGGCAACTTCCCTTCCCAGGATAAAGGAAGAAAAAAGGGGGCACTCAGTTGTCTTAAGGAATTTATCTCTAGAGTCAGAGAAGTTCTGGTCACTGGCACTAAGAGATTTGGAAATGAAATCCTCAGGAACTTACAAAGCATGATAGGAGAAAGATGATAGTAAAATGGAGCCAGTTTGCCCAAAATAAGGGGGAAAATGCACGAGCTGGTACCTAGAGTCTGCCCATATCAAAGTTCTACAGTCGAATTCAACACATGTCTATTAAGTCCTTTACAACATACCAGACATTATGCTAGTCTCTGAAGATGAACAGACCTTTTCCAAAACGAAGTCCAATAGAAGAGAGATGGGCAGACCACTATAATGTGATGTATTCAATGCATGTGTTGACAAAGTGGTAAGAAATCATAGAATTTAAAGGCAAAGACATTTTATCAGTCTCTAAAAGTGACAGAAATTTTCCGGAGGGTCAAAGGGGAGGATAGCACAGCAGCATTTCAGTTGGGTGGAATAACATGTGCTGAATTACATAAAGAAGAGACAAATGTTTGATGAACAGCAAGAAGTTTGATATGGATGTTTTCAAATACAAGGAATGACTTTGATGGAGATGAAGATGGTATATAAACTGGGGCCAGATTTTGAAGAACTTACAGCTCATGCTGGGGCGTTTGGGATTTAAGCAATCAGAAAGTGGATGGGGTTTGAAAATTTGAAGAGAAGAGCAGGAATGACGAAGGGCCAAATGAGTGTACACCCACCACAACCTCAAGCAGACCAGCTACACTTCCTCTGTAGGTATGCTCTCTAGACTGGCAAATGAGGACTACATGAAGGTAAACTGTACTATTCAAAAGGGCATTTGACAGTTTCTTTTGTGAGAGCTTTGTAAACATGAAGATTAAGTAAGGACTTGAAGAACAGTTCATTGGATTCATAATAGACTGAATAAAATCAGAAAAAAGAGCTGATCAACATATCAGGACACACCAGAAAGGAAGACTTCATGGAGAAGATTCAGAGTTTTGACATTAGTATTTCCCTGTTCTAATTGGGCTTGTGCAATGACTCAAAAGTGTAAGCCCACTTAACCAAATTTATAAATGGCACAAAGCTATGAAGAATAGTTAATACACTGGATAATGGCAGCAAAACCCAGGGAGATCAAGGCAGGCTGGTTGAATCTGCATTGCTATAAACATAGTGACAGAGAAGTATAGGTGAAATGAATGGAGTTAGAAACAGGGCCTGCCACAGTACTGCTCTCTGTAGACACATACAATTCCACATACCAAAGACATAGAACTCCACACTCTTATCATTTGTTAAAACTCTGCCTCCTCCTTTGCTGTTTAAAATCCATGAGCACAGAGATTTTGTTCTGTTTTTACTACTTATTGCACTCTATTGTACACCCAGTGCCTACAACTGTGCCACGCACATAGCAGGGAACAATATGTTGAAGGAGTGATGAAATGAGTCTGGAGGTAAGTAATGAGGATGTGAAAGTGCTCAAAGCCACTCTGATGATGAGGAGAAACAGAGATACTTTGTCCGAAAAAGAAAAGGCATGGGTGATTTGTGATGACTGTCTTAAAACATTAGAGGACTCTCTTGTGGAAAAAGAATCAAACACAATCTTTCAAGCCCCAGAGGACAAATTTAAATCTAAAAGGTAGATGTTTCAGGCAGGTGGATTTCAGTTTGGTGCAAGGAAGTAATTTCTAACAATTAGGGCTGTTCAGAACGGCCTTACTGAGGAGGTGAGTTGCATGTCCCTGGAGGTGTCTGAGGACATGATGAATGGTCATTAGGGATTATTGTTTCACTGAGGCTCCTGGGGTAGGTGACCACAACGGTCACTTCTAATCCATGTTGTCTAAATACAAAATGAGATGGCATAGGAGAAAATGATTTGAAATTTAACCCTGAAAACTGAATACCATTTTCCTAGGAAGGCTTAAAATAATTTTCATCTAAACTGAGGCAAGATTGACCTGAAATATTAAAAATGACAGACAAAGAATAATAAAACATCTCCTTGATTTTATTTGGGGCTTTCTTGGTGTCAGGGAAGACCTCATGCAGGAGAGGGGACTTGCTTAGCTTTAAATATTGGATACAGAAAGGGTGGGCGGGTTGTTGCTGAAGTGTGACTATGAGAGAAGCCGCACACCCAGAAACATGTGCTATCTGGTATCAAGAAGTTGGTCTTCACCCCACAGTTGTCTTATATGTATCTTTTCATCAGCAGTTTGTAGTTTCTCAGAAGTTGCTAATTTATCACGCTCAGGACAAAGAGCACCTACCTGTTCACCCCAAGATTCAAAACCTCATTTGTAATTCTCTTATTCTCCTTTTCTTTTGTTCTCCATTTTCTCTACTTATAAATGTTTCCTAGCTCTCCTAACTAGTCAAGCATTAACACTACTGAATTTCTGCAGACCTAAAGAAGTCTTAAAGTGCTACAGTCCATGAGGTTGTAAAGAGTCAGACACAACTTAGCGACTGAACAACAGCGAACTTGTTTTTAAGAAGAAACAGCAATGGGGGAAAAAAGAGTGAACTGAAGACTTAATTAAATTACTGAATACACTTTTGTAATTTATAGAAAAGCATTTTTTAATCGATCAGATGACTTTAATTTGTGTATTTTATATGAACATGTATATACCCATTGGGCTTCCCAGGTGACTTAGTGGTAAAGAATCTGCCTGGCAATGAAGTTGACCCTAAATTAGTTATGTTTATCAACTTCCAAAACTATACAACGAATAACGCTGTAATTGAAAGATGGACAAGCAGTCTACAGCAAAGAACTTAGCACCAGTATTAAGAGTCTCCCTGAGCTGTGTAACTTTTGCTCTTATGGTACTTTAACCATAAGAGTTCTACTCTGCAGTTTTCAACCACTTGACAATCCTTACAGCATTTTCCAGCTCTCCTTAAATATTAGACCCTTAGAAAGAGTTATTTTTCTTTCTTATCATTGGTTACTCCAGTGATAATTTTTCAAGGTGCAAAAGTCAATGTTATTTAACTAATAAAGCCCAAATTTGGAAAACAAGGTTTTTTTGAGTTTCCCAGTGTAGCCCATGGCCACCTGTGAGAGAAATGCCCTAAACAGCAGAGCAAGGCCCTGGGAGCCATCTTTTTTGCTCCTCTGGGGCTGCTAAACATGTTCTTGCGTGCTCCAAATACCATAGTTCTTAAATCTAGCATCTGTCTATTCCTTGATTGGCAATGAAGTTTTTGCTTAGATGCTTTGAGATCTGCTCGATGAGAAAGAGGTGATCATTTGTGGGATCAGCAGAAAGAATGCTATGACTGATTAACAACCCTGCCCTGACCCAAGGGTGTGGCATCCCAGGCCTTCAGGAATGATCATGGCTTAAGGGTCTCCCTCTATTCTGAGACCCATTTGTGAAAAGTCCAATTGAATTCAACTATCTGGTTGATGCAATTCTACACTTACCAAAAGCAGATCATTTATTCTAGATCTTTGAGGGAGGGCCTGAAGTTCTCTATCAAGCCACTACAGGTGGAGGAAAGCCCAGGAAGTCACTGTAACAGCTCCTGTGGATTCCCAAGCATCTCCCCCAGAAATAACTGTCTTTTCTGAATCATTAAATCTTTATTCATTAAGCACCTACACTGTGTCTGACAAGTTTCTAAATGAATATCACAGACCAAATAGATGGAGAATCATCCAGACCCAAATTAGGAATACCAGAGAGCTAGTAAGGTATTCTGGAGAATGTCTCTTCCCAGCTCACTTTCTTTGCTTGCCACCAGTACTCTTTCTGGTGACCTCATATACTCACTGGCTACAAATGCCATCATGTTGATGACACTCCAATTTACATCCCAATCTTGATTTCTACCCCATCCCCCAGAACTCCAAACTCACATTTCCAACTGTTTACATCTTCACTGTGACACCATAGCCATTTCTATTTAAAAAGGTCCAAGACAGAAATTCTATTTTCCCAACCTACATCCCAAGTTATTCCTTTTCCAGAATTCCCCATGTGAGTAAGTTGAATACTCTTTTCCCAAGTATACAAGCAAAAATCTAAGAATCATTCAAGGAAACCATAATCCTTCCCCTTTACTCATTCCTTTATACAATACATTAGTAAGTCCTTTCAGTACATATCAAAATAAATATCATATCAATATAACTCTATTCTCCCACCTCCTCTGCCACCTCCTAGACTAAGCCACCATCATCTTCTACACAGACTACTCAAGTAGCCTTCTAACTACTCTTTCTGCTTCTATTCTTAGCTATATTCACACATTCTTCAAATAAAGCCAGAGTGATATATTTAAAATATGTAATAGATCATGATGATATTTGGCAGCTTAAATCTTTCAATAGCTTCCTAATTCCCTTAGAATAAAATTCAAGCATCTTACTGTGGCCTACAAAATCTTTAATCATTTGGCCCCTCATCACCTCTCCAAGTTCATCTTATGCTATATTTCTCCTTGCTCAAAATTCAAGAGATGATCATCTCTATCTTACACAAGCTGTTTCAGGAAATAGAAAAAGAGGAAAAGCCAGCCAATGTAGTGAAATTTAACGTCAAAACTGTACAAGGACAGGGTAAGAAGAACACACGATAGAATCATCTCACTTGTGATCCTAGAGTCGGGAAATAGGTAAAATAATTTTATTAAATGTAGTATATGTCAAATAGGCCTTGTCAGTATACTATATCATAATCTGGGAGTTACCTCAAGAATGTAAGGATAAGTCAATATCAAAAAATATTTTAACATTACCTTTCAATAAATGTATGAAGAGAGAAAACAGTGTGATCAACTTGATAGAGGAATATATTATTCAGGACAGGCAGGCTATGCTGTGGTAACAGACAGATATAAAAATCTCTGTAGCTTAAAATAAGAGGGGCTTATTTCTTTCTCAAGAAAATTCCATCTTATTAAATTAAGTGTACTGGGTTCAGTCCCTGGCTTGGGAAGATCCCCTGGAGTAGGGCATGGCAACCCACTCCAGGATTCTCATGCCTAGAGAATCCTCATAGACAGAAGAGCCTGGTGGGCTACAGTCCATAGGGTCACAAAGAGTCAGACATGACTGAAGTGATTGAGCACACACACTGTATATAAAAAGCATTATATATCAGATTAAATATAGAAAAATTATAAGCCATGTATTATTTCATAGCCTTCAATTGCAATGTCATGGGATTGGTACTGCACTAACTGTTGATACTCACACTGCTAACTTTGGGCAGGTCACTTAATCTCCATGTAGCTCAAGTTTTTCATCTGAAAAAATGGGTAGATTAGACTGAATGATCTGCTTTCTTACGCCTCTGACATCTCTGATAGATCAACCTTAGCACCATCAGTGGAGTTGACATGATATGGCCATCAACTCCCAGGCATATTTAGCTTATTTATTTTTTATATTTTGGTCTAAGCTACTTCCATATTCCTTTTCCTCCCATTTTCTGGACATGCACACATAGTAACAGAAAGCATAACTTCACCACAAATGAGCCTTTTCTTTAATTGAAATATAGTTGATTTACAATATTATACTAGTTTCAAGTATACAGCATAGTGATTCAATATTTTTACAGGTTATACTCTAAAGGATGTGAGAGTTGGTCTGTAAAGAAAGCTGAGCGTCAAAGAATTGATGCTTTTGAACTGTGGTGTTGGAGAAGACTCTTGAGAGTCCCTTGAAGTGCAAGGATATCCAACCAGTTCATCCTAAAGGAGATCAGTCCTGAATATTCATTGGAAGGACTGATGCTGATGTGAAGTTCCAATACTCTGGCCACCTGATGCGAAGGACTGACTCGTTGGAAAAGACCCTAATGCTGGGAAAGATTGAAGGCAGGAAAAGAAGGGGACAACAGAGGATGAGATGGTTGGGTGGTATCACTGGCTCAAGGGACATGAGTTTGAGTAAACTCCAGGAGTTGTTGATGGACAGGGAGGCCTGCCATGCTGCAGTCCATGGGTTCGCAAAGAGTCAGACACAACTGAGCGACTGAACTGAACTGAACTGAAATGAAAGTTATTAAAAAATAATGCTATATTTCTCTGTGTTGTACAATATATCCCTGTTGCTTCCACAAGTGAACATTCTGATTTTGAATTAATTTGCAGAGAGTGAAGTGGCCCCCAGCTGCCATTCATAAACAATCCTTGATAAAGCTAACTTGCAATAACCTTCTGTCTTGTTTAACCTCTTCTGAGAAAAGTTCCATTTTCAGCGAACTTGGCTAGGAGTGTGAGGTATAATTGAAAACATCTTCTAAAACTTCATAGGAAAAAACACACACTTTGAAATATAATAGAAATGTAATTGTATGGAACACGAGGGGATTTAGAGTCTCTTAGGCCAGGGAGACTCTAGACTACCTCCTTTGTATCCTGAGCACAGGCCCTTCATGCGCCCCCTTGGTGGTGGGATAGTGTATATGGAAGAGGAAGTTCAAGCTGTGGAGTTAAACTAGGATTCAGAGCCCTCTTCTGCAGTGTAAGAACCCTCAGTTTCCTAATCTGAAATAAGGGCAGATAATAAATGCTACCTCATAAGCCTGTGGTAGGACCAAATGTGGTAACATCTCTTGGTCATTTAGCAGGTCTCTGGCATATGACCCCTTGTGGCTCAGCTGGTAAAGAATCCGCCTGCAATGCAGGAGACCTGGGTTGGGAAGATCCCCTGGAGAAAGGAAAAGTTACCCACCCCAGGATTCTGGCCTGGAAAATTCCACGGACTACACAGTTCATGGGGTCATAGAGTCGGACACAACTGACTGACTTTCACTTTCACTTTCTGGCATGTGAAGACCTACATAGAGGTTAGTTCCTTTCTTTCCTCAATTTCTTGATAAAATAGTTTTATTTGGACTAGAGAAAATCTTGTCCTCTGAAACAACTAAATTGGAAAAAACCTAGAGAACACAGTTAACTGAAAATGGCAAATTATCAGAGTTTTCTGTTAATACTAGTGCCATGAAAACCCTGTGAATTTGGTACCACTTGCAAATAATGCAAAGATGATTCATAGTCACAGTTATAAAGTGTTTTGACCTCTTTAGGAGAAAGATGTTAAATAGATAGAAGCAAAATTCTGTTCATATCATTCTTCACTGGAAATGCCATGCTTAACCACATTAAAACTCTGTAACATATTTTTCTTTTTTTTCTATGCTACGAACTCAGGTCAAAATTTAGAAAAACTGTGTCTGTCACCAAGAAGAATGATGAGATAATATACAGGACAATTTAAAATAAAGAAGTTAGAAAGACTGGACAGATAGAGAACATTAGCTGCTCCCAGAAACAAATTTGAAAAGATACAGAACCGAGCTCTTAGAGAAAACCCCCTTAAAACACATGCTCATCTTTGCTCATGAGTTAAATTTAGTTATGTTATAATTTCACTGCTTATTTGTTTCTCTAATGTGCTATCAAAAACAGTCAGAGCCATTTAGGAATTCACGGAGCTGTTTAGTGATCTAGAATTGATTAATGCCCACTGACATTGAGAGTTGGTTTGGAGTGAATGAAAATGCATCCTGTCAGCACTCCAGGGGAATAGAATAAGAGGTCTTCCTATTTGAAACCAAAGCTCTCAAACACCTGTGTTTATAAGCTAATTCCTAACATAGTGGAGAGAACAGCAAAACCACTGACCACTGACCCCTGGTCACTATGTTGATGTTCCTTATCTCTCCATCATTGGACATAACGTGGTTGACATTGGATATCTGGCCTTGAAACATCTGGGAGCTATTTTTCTCACTAACCAAGACATAGCTATACACCTAAGCCTTTTTCTTCCAAGGATCATGACTTGGCTAAACTTAAGGCATTCAAATTACAATCAGAAAACTGAAAAATACAAAAGAACCATAAATCATTGCTAGCCCATACCAGGTAAGGGGAAGATAAGAGAAAAATAACATACACAGAACTAAGGGGAAATTCCTTCAAAACAGAAAGAGGGCAAGAATTCCATAAATTCTCTCCATGGACAGCAATGAAATGAAACATCTGAAGAAAAAGACACTAATTAAAAAACCACTAATAATAAATTGATGTGTCTTGTGAAACAACTTTCTTCAGAGTATGAGTTGTCTAGCCATTTTGATGAAAAGTCATTTTGGAATTTTCAATTCATGGACATAATAATAAATACACTTGATCTTCTGAGGAAAGAGAGAAAAGAATAGGCTTTCCCTTGAAAATTGAAATATGGGCCTGGTTATTTAAATCAGAAATATCCTGGGGCTTCCCTGTTGGCCCAGTGGTAAAGAATTCACCTGCCAACGCAGGAGACACAGGTTCAATCCCTGATCCAGGAAGATCCCACATGCTGCGGAGCAACTAAACCCATACACCTCAACTACTGAGCCTGTTCTCTAGAGCAGGGGAGCTGCAACTACTGAGCCCACGGGTCGCAACCACTGAAGCCCATGTGCCCTGAAGACCATGCTCCACAACAAGAAAAGCCACTGCAATGAGAAGCCTACCTATATGCCAGTGTAGCTATGAAATATGCCCATCCCTCTCATCTTGTTCTCAAACATAATTTGAGTGTTATAAGAATAGAACTGGAACTGACACTCAAACAAGAAAAGAGTCAGATATGAGCTCTTATTTCAGAAAAAGAAGTACAAATTGACTTTAAAATATGAAAAATATGTTCTCCTGATTCATAAGATAAATGTAATTTAAAACTACACTGACCATGCATTCAATGCAAGCCTTATAGAAATGTCTGCCTTTTTTTGAGAAATGTATAAGTTGATTCTAAAAATCATATAAAAATTCAAAATATCTATAATATCCAAAATAATCTTGAAAAAGGAGGGAAAAATTGGAGAATCACACTTCCATACTTCCAAACTTATTACAAAACTATGGAAATAAAGATAGTCTGGCACTGACATAAGGATAGACACATAGATCAAAGAAATATAATTGAGTCCAAAATAAAACCCATATATCTATGGCCAGCTGTTTTTGATAAGGATGCCAAGACCATTCAATGGGGAAAGAATAGCTTCCCAATAATGTGCTGGGACAACTAGCACCCACACACAAAAGAAAGAAATTGGATTTCTACTCATACCACTTACAAAAAAATAACTCAAAATGGATAACAGACCTAAATGTCAACTGTAAAACTGTAAGAAAAAATTAGGAATAAATCTTCATGGTCTTGAGTTATGGAAAAAAATTCAGGTATGACAGCAAAAGCACAAGTAACAAAGGAAAAAAGGATATAAATAGAGTTCATTAAAGTTAAAAACATTTGTGTTTCAAAGGGTGCCATCAAAAAAATGAAAAGATAAATCACAGACTGGAAGAAAATATTTTTATATTATATATCTGATAAGGAGCTTGTGGCCAGAACATATGTACTATGTGCTAAGTCGCTTCAGTCATGCCCAACTCTGTGCAACCCTGTGGGCTGTGGTCAGGCTCCTCTGTCCATGGGATTCTCCAGACATGAATACTGGAGCAGGTTGCCATTTCCTTCTTCAGGGGATCTTTCCAACCCAGGGATTGAACTACATCTCTTATGTCTAGCGACACTTCTCTGTGTGTGTATGTGTGTGTGTGTGTGTGTGTGTGTGTGTGTGTGTGTGTATACTTAGTCGCTCAGTTGTATCTGACTCTTTTTGATCCCATGGACTGCAGCCCATCAGGCTCCTCTGTCCATGGGGATTCTCCAGGCAAGAATACTGGAGTGGGTTGCTATTTCTTCCCCCAGGGGATCTTCCAGACCTAGAGATCACACCCGTGTCTCCTATATCTCTTGCATTGGCAGGCCGGTTCTTTACCACTAGCACCACCTGGAAAGTCTTCAGAATGTATAAACAACTCTTAAAATTCAACAATGTAATATAAAGATGAAAACCCAGTTTAAAAATGGACAAAAGATTTTTGCCAGGTATATCATAGAGAAGATAGACCTATGACCAACGAACACATGAAAAGATTCTCAACATCATTAGTCATCAGGAAAATGCAAACTGAATCCACAATGTCAGCTATTTTGTTACTGAGGGCAATTATTAATACCAGTTCCAAACTGAGAGACTGATAATTTGGGCTTTTCCCAGACAGGGGACCATAGCTGGAGGACAGAAACCAGAAAACACTATGTAAATCTCACAGGGCTAGGGAGACAACATTGGAAATGAGGAGGCAACATTTCAGTCAGTAAAGAAGAATGAAAGTGAATCTGGTGGAGGACCATTCTGCCTTCTACGAATTTGCCTATTTCTAAAGCTGAATGTCTTGGGAAGATATAAACCTGAGCAGAAATCTGAAATCCATAGCAGTGGTTTTTGTAGTCTCACTGTAATATTAATATAAAAATTAGAGTTCAGGATTTGCTAGGGGGAAGGCTCCCAGTGAACATATCAGGCTATCAGAAATGTGAAAAAGTAATAAACAAAAACCTCAATTAAATAGAGCTCAGAAACCAGAAAGGGAGCTCCCATGCCCTAGGACAAAAGCAGAATCCAACAAGAAAAGGTTTCCTCTTCTTTCCTGGCAAGGACTCAGCCAGTGAAAGGCCATGAACTCTGCTTACTGTAGCCCTCCCAAGTTCTTCTTCCTCTCCATAAAAGCATCATCCTTCTCTTGCCACGTGGAGACTTGCATGTGGCTCACCATTGTACAATTCTCTGCTCATCCTGAATAGACCCATCTTGGCTGGAGAAATATCTAACAGTCTCTTTATTTCAGATCAACATTTTGGTGGCATGTGTGGGGACCAGAGACTACCCCCACAGCTCAGTGGCTGGTAGGCAAATAGGTGCAGTATCTGCAGCTGAGCCCATTGTCACTCACTGTTTTTCTCCCTGTCCCTGGCACTTGAAAGTACATCTTTCTCCTGGGTCCAGGCTCACACCCGCTTTGCATTTGAAGCTCTCTAGGTTTTATGTGGGGCTTCCCTGATGGCTTGGCTGGTAAAGAATCTGCCTGCTAAGCAGGAGATACGGGTTAAATACCTGGGTCAGGAAGATCCCCTGGAGGAAGAAATGGCAACCAACTCCAGTATTCTTGCCTGAAGAATCCCCTAGACACAGCCTGCTGGGCTACAATCCATAGGGTCACCAAGAGTCAGACACAGCAACTGAGAACAGGCTTCACTTGGAATCTATTTAAAGGTTTCATCCTTCTGGTTAGGCCTTGTTCTGTGCGAAGTCTGTGTATGCTCAACCAAAGCTGGCTAAGAATACCTTCAGCTCAATTCCATTGGGAAGGGGCTACTTCAAATGAAACTGCTGGTTTTTCAGCTCACAGTCCGTCCCTTTAAAAGGGCTCTTCTGGAGACCTGGCTCCTCCCAGACCAAGTTATCTTCTTAGGCTTGCAAGCTATTTGAATTGAGCCATTTGTACTGTCAGCTATTTAAGTTGTTTGAAAATTGTTCTTTAGAGGAAAAAAGACCTCTTGAAAATGCGATCCCAGTTATCTAAGTATTTTGAGGATGCCCCCCCTCACAGGAACTCGAGTTGATTTTATGTTTAAACATCACAACCTGGGAATTTTTTGGTAGTCCAGTGGTTAAGACTCTGTGCTTCCACTGCTATAACCTGGATTCAATACTGGGTCAAGGAACTAAGATCTTGCAAGCCACGCAGCACAACTGAAAAAAACAAAAATACAGTCTTTCCTCATATGCATTTCTAATTAAATGGACTGATCTGATCAAAGGCAATTTGGAAGATAAATAGCCTTTATGGGGAACTTTTGGAATCCCCAAACTTTATTCTCTTAAAACAGAATTAGACTACAATAAGTTTTTCAGAATACTTCAGAATGCTTATTTCAATTAGTATTCTGAAACTTCCTAATGTTGTCAGGAGTCTGAAATTGCCTCACTAAAGAATAATATTTTGAGATTAACTGAGGCAAACAAATGATCAAAGAGAGATAAAATGGCTCCCACAGCCCCTTCATTTTTGGCTTCTCTGTTTCAGGCTCTGCCTCCAGTACCATCTTGTCTACCTCAACTCCTTGTGGTCAGACTTTGCCTCCTTCCCTTCTACGTCGTCTATGCCTCCATAGTAGCCTCAATTTTCTGATACTAAGTATCCTGCCAAACTTCTCCCTTTCTCTGAAAATCTTTCCACTCCATCTTCCTCTGAACTGGTCAGAACCTGTCCCTTTAAAATTAAGCCATCTGAGAATCCAAAGGTTAAACTTAATTTCGTATACTCCTTGGGCTAAAACTACAAGCCATAGTCAAAGATGTTCCCAAACTAACTGAAGTTCCTCACAGATTTGCTGAAGAATTTAATATAGTCATTCAGATTTATCAACCTAGCAATTCCTAGGGCTTTTCTGAAGCTTATTGATTGAAACAAAATTCAGTCTTGCAATACAAAAATCTGAAAAAACCTGTTCAAGATTATTACAAGCACCTTGAGGTTGTCTTTAAAGGAAATTCTGGTCTTTCTTCAGATATTGATTCTACTCTGGTAGCTTTTGGTAAAAGAAGTAAAGTGTTATTTTCTCAGTCCTGTCTGACTCTGCAACTCCATAGATTTAGCCCACCAGGCTCTTCTGTCCATAGGATTTCCCAGAAAGAAGACTGGAGTGGGTTGCCATGCCCTTCTCCAGGGGATCTTCCTGACCCAGGGATCAAACACTGGTCTCCTGCATTGCAGGCAGATTCTTCACTGCCTGAGCCACCAGGGAAACTCAATAGCTTTTAACTCTATGTTTATTAATTTGCTGAACCAGGACCTTTTTCTTTCAGTAAAAAAGAACAAGATAGGATGGAAATTATGTCCACTCGTAATTTAGCTAATCTGGCAATCAGCTTTTGATCTATACTCCATCAAATGAAAATTCCTAATCAAAACCAAAACTCTCCTATTTCTGGTGTTATTGCAAACAGCCAGGGCATTGGAAAAGAGATTGTTACAAATTGAAATGCCAGTTCTCTAACCAACCTTTCTAACTTACGCCCAATTCTCCAAAAGGGGGCTCCAAGAAATTGCGGGGGATCTTCCCCATCTTCTCTTTTAATTGGCTTGGAGAAACTTTTCTCCAGACTGGGGCTGAATCTCTTCCAATCCTTAAAGACACCAGGGCCACATTCTTGGTGTTCAACACCATTATTATAAAGCAGCCCCTGCCTCAGAATACTAAAACAGTTCCAATGCTGGGCATCTCTAATAGACCTCAAGAGGTTCCTCTCTCTGAACTCATTTCCTTTTGTTTAGCCCTTTGAGAGATACTGACCCTTTTCTCCTTAGTTCTTCCATACTCATTGAAAAAATAACTTAGCCACACTCATGAAATAATGACCAAAATTGAACACATTATTAAAGTTTTTGTCATGAAGAAATACAGATCTAGATGGTCTCATTAATGAATCATTCCAAATATTGAAAGAGGAGGTAATACCAATGTTAAACAAACTCTTTCAGAAATTAGAAAGGGAAGGAACATTTCCCAATTTGTTTCTTTTTCATTTTTTTTGCTATTGATTTTTTTTAATTGAAGTATAGTTAAACACAATGTTTAAGCTATACATCAAGGTAATTCAGTTACACAAATACATATACAGGTATAGAGAGAATATATATAAGAATATATTTATATTCTAATGAATATTTTTATTCATAAATTTTATTCATGGTTTTTTATTCAAGTTTTTATTCATGATTTATTAAAGGATATTGTATATAGTTTCCTATGCATATGATAAAAGTTTCTTGTCTATTTTATATATAGTATTGTGTATATGTTAATATCAAATCCCTAAATTATCCTTTCCCCCACTCCCTTTCCCCTTTGGTAAACATAAATTTGTTTTCTATGTCTGTGAATCTTTTTCCATTTTGTAAATAAGTTCATTTGTATTTTAGATTACACATACAAGCGATATAATATATTTGTCTTTGACTCACTTCACTTATTAGTATGATAATCTCTAGATCCATCCATGTTGCTGCAAATGGCATTTTCATTTTTATGGCTGAGAAATATTCCATTGCAGATATATACCACATCTTTATCCATTTGTCAACAAACATTTAGGTTTCTTCCATGTCTTAGCTATTGTAAACAGTGCTGCTATGAATATTGGAGTGCCTGTATCTTTTCAAATTAGAGTTTTAGTCTTTTCCAGATATATGCCTAGGAGTAGAATTGCTAGATCAAATGGCAACTCTATCTTTAGTTTTTTAATGAACCTCCATACTGTTCTCCATAGTGGCTGCACAAATTTACATTCCCATCAATAGTGTATAAGGGTTTCCTTTTCTCTACATCGTCTCCAGCACTTATTATTTGTATTTTATATTATAAACTTGTTAATGATGGCCAATCTGAGCAGTGTGAGATACCTCATTGGAGGTTTGATTTGCATTTCTCTGATAATTAGCAATGTTGAGCATCTTTTCATGTGCCTATTAGCCATCTGTGTATCTTCCTTAGAGAAATGTCTATTTAAGTCTTCTGTCCATTTTTTGATTCAATTATTTTTGTTGTTGTTGAACTGTATAAGCTGTTCATACATTTTGGAAATTAATCTCTTGGTTGCATCATTTGCAGATATTTTATACCATTCCATGGGTTGTCTTTTCATTTTATTGATGATTTCCTTTGCTGTGCCAAATCTTTTAAGTTTAATTAGGTCCCCCTTTTTTTTTTCTTTTGCATCTTTTTCCATTATGCTAGGAGATGGATCCCAAAAAATATTACTGTAGCTTTTGTCAGAGACCTTTCTGACTATATTTTTTTTTCCTCTAGAATCTTTCTAGTATCTGATCTTACCTGTATGTCTTTAATCTATTTTGAGTATATTTTTGTATATGGTGTTAGAGAATGTTCTAGTTTCATTCTTTTAGATATAGCTGTCTCATTTTCTGAACACCACTTAATGAAAAGTCTGTCTTTTTTCCACTGTATATTCTTGCCTTCTTTGTTCCATAAGAACATGGACTTATTTCTAGGCATTATATCTGTTTCATTAATCTATATGCCTGTTTTCTGTGCCAATACCATACTGTTTTGATGACTGTAATTTTGCAGTTTACTCTGAAATCAAGGCACATGATTCCTCCAGCTCTGTGCTTCTTTCTGAAAATTGTTTTGGCTATTCAGAGTATTTTGTATTTTCATATAAGTTTTTAAAATTTTTGCACTAGTTCAGTGAAAAGGGGTCTTCCCTAATGGCTCAGACAGTAAAGAATCTGCCTGCAATGCAGGAAACCTGGGTTTGATCCCTGGGTCAGGAAGATTCCCCTGGAGAAGGGAATGGCTACCCACTCCAGTACTGTTGCATGCAAAATTCCATGGACTGAGGAGTCTGACAGGCTACAGTCCATGGGGTTGCAGAGTTGGACATGACTGAGCAACTAACACTTTCTGTGAAAAATTCCACTGATAATATGATAGGAATTGCATTGAGTATATAGAGTGCTTTGGGTAATATGGTCTTTTAGCAATATTGATTCTTCCACCCAATTCATTTTGAAGACAGTATTAACAAAATACCAAGATGTGACAAAGACATTACTAGAAAGGAAAGTTAAAATCAATGTTTCTCATGGAAAGATGTCAAATCTTAAGCTAAAAAAGCAAATAAAATCCAGTGATACAAAACAGGAATACATCACAAAAATATTGATTTTATTCCATGAACCTTTTAACATTTAAGAACAATGAAGGTAATTCACCACATTAACAAAAGGAGACAAATCATGTTAATAAATTCAGAAAAAAGTTTAAAAATTTAACATCAATAAATAATAATAAAGAAAACTCTTAGCAAACTTGGGCGACAATGGAACTTTTTTAACCTAGACATAGATACCTACAAAAAAATCAATAGCAAACATCACATTTAATTGTGAAACTTTGAAATATTTTCCTGTGATCAAGGATGAGATAAAGATGTTAGCAGTGTGAGAAAGGTAAAGTGTTAAGCCAAATCAATAGGACAACAAAAGGAAATAAAAGATAATGAGAACTGGAAAGGAGGTAATATGACTCTCCATTTTTATACAGGAAAGATGATTTTATGCAAAGAATCTGCAGATACACTGTTAGAATTAATAAATGCACTTAGCAACATATAAGTAACACATATGTCTACTTGCCTTCTGAGATTTAATATTACATTTGGCCTCTGACTTTCTAGAACCCCATCATACCCATTGTTAAAGGGAATGTGGTATTCTAATCATAGCTCTGCCAATAACTTTATCTAGAGGCCTGTTGCCATTTTTGTCTTCTCTGAAATTTTTGTTGCCAAGAAAGGCAGGATTTCATTTTTTTCCTTCCAGATTGACTTGGTGTAGTGTATCCTTGGTTATCAAAATACTCAAAACTTTGGGACTTTGAAATGGTAAATATTCATGATCTGTGAAACACCATGATGCATAACTGTGTGATCTTAATTATAGAAAAATGAATTCTTAGTTGTAAAAATATACAAATGAGACCTAGAAGTACACATCAAACGGTAAACTTCTTTTGATTATGAATGACTGTTTTATGCTTCTTGTGTTTTTTGGTTTCCTATTATGCACTAGCTAACTTTTAAGATAAATGTTATTTTTAAAACCTTTTAAAAAAAAGACAGGGGAGTCCAGTTCCATGGTAGCATTACCCTTCTGTCAACCCTCAGAATAGAATGCTACCAAGCCTCTTAAAGATTCTGGTCCTTCTTGATTGCCTTAGTGAAGCAACCATCTCCTCCTGACTACTCCTGCGGCAGCACTGCCAAGTGACGGCTTCAGGGTTTTACATGCAAATCCCCTGAGCGTGTGACCCCTTCCTCAATCTTGGGCCAAGGAGATTTTGTCCTCTATATTTTATCTCTTTGAGGCCATTGTCATGTCTAGGCTTCAAGGAGTCATCCCAGCAAAATATAAGAATCAGCCTTAGGCAAGTGTTCTTGCTTGAAAACTTCATCAATGTGTCAGTCTCTTGAAATTGACATACTTAGCACACGTATGTCTTTTCAGGAAAGAAGATTAAATCCCAAGTCATGAGTGACTTTGCCCCATGTCAGTTAATTCTTTCCTATTCATCCTATGCCAGTTTGCTCCATACCACAATATAATACCCTAAATATCTCCTTTTACAAATATTCTCCCCTTTCCTACTGGTACATAGTAGTCATGCCCTTTGATTACTTTGATATGTTTGGCTATGAAACAGAGGCTGCGTTTCCCTGCTCAGACTGTGCTGATGTCGGGCCCTGTTTCTTGGCCTGAAGCCAATTAGGAGTGGAAAGGATGAAAGTAACTTCACTTAGATGAGGTTTTTGTACAATTTCCAGGCAAGTAAAATTTTTCTTCTCAGCAATGGAAAAAAAGGTTATTTTCCTTGCTAGAAGGATCTATGGGAATTTACAAGTATACATATAAGATGCTCAGATTAGTCCAACCAAAATGTCTTCATCCCAGATCGCAAGGTCTACTGTTTCCCTGTAAAGGCCCTGACTTTGATGTAGAAAACCTATCAGTCTATACATCAAGCCTTGTTTGTAACTCAACTGCACTTATAATTTGATCCTTGATTTGATATTCCAGCAGAGCATGACCTGAGGCTATAGTTGAATCTCTTTCAAAATTGCCATAAAGGTAACCTAACTGTCACAGTATTCCTTAAGATGGCAATTACCTACTCTGGACTTATTTATACTTCTTGCAAGATCTTTAGTGCTCTCAAAAAGTACTTACTTCATAGCACAACTTGCAATTATTCTTGCCTTTATACCAATCTAGAGACTACTTGATCTCTTTTCTTCTTCCCTTCCACCTGCATTTTGTGCTAATTAAATGCATGTGATGGCTTTAGTATTTAGGTTCTATGTGCCAGAGGGGTTTTGCCATCACACTTGCTCCAGCAGTAACTTCTTATTGAGTTCAGAGAGGAGAGAGAAACACTGTCAAAACCTCATGCCACATGTCTGCTTTCTAGAGCCACTTCTTATACCAACTTTTGTAACCCAAGCTCCTCAATGGCTCAGCGGTAAAGAAACCATCAGCAATGCAGGAGTTGCAGGCTCAATCCCTGGGTCAGGAAGATTCCCTGGAGAGGGAAATGGCAACTAGCTCCAGTGTTCTTGCCTGAAAAATCTCATGGACAGAGGATACTGGCGGGCTAGAGTCCAAAGAATCTCATAGAGTCAGATACAACTGAGTGACTGAGCATGCAAGCCCTGGAAAACAGAGGCAAAGGCAAAGCTTACAAGCTAATGTTTGTACTTTATTCAGGGAAAAAGTACAATCCAGGAAATCAAGAGTGAGAGGAAAAGAAAAAGAGAAAATGAATACAATGTGGTACATGGCCAAGTTGCTACAGCCTCCAAATAAGCACGATTGCTTTCCTTTTCTACAGGGGATGTCTCCAGATAACATGTTGGAACTATTGTGCCATGAAACAGTTGTCATGGGAAAGTAGGAAGGACAAGGTTACCTGCTGGCTCTCTCTGTCTTTTGTCTCTTATAAGTCAGATTTCATCACCTGGAACATTTATATTCTATACTTCCAGGCTGTGGGAAGCTGTTGAGAAACCAACCTCCCAGGGTAGTACTTCATCTATATCCAGAGTGGTAAGAGAAATCAACACTTCAGATCCTTTCAGGCTAGGTTTGGAGGCCAGAACTGCAGGGGCTCCCACAGTCCTGGGGACAGTGGAGACTGTGAGAGCCTGGCCTTCCCCAGCATTGACTGGAACTACCAGCAATGTTGACAGTCAAAGTGGCAACAGTCCAAGTTCTCCACTGAGCATGTGTTCAAGTGCTTGGAAAGCAGGAGAAGCCAGGAAAATCTTGAGACATGTAAAAATTGGGACTAAGATGTGTAACATTTGTTCTTCCCTGGTGGCTCAGACTGTAAAGAATCCTCCTGCAATGAGGAAGACATGGATTGGAAAGATTCCCCTGGAGGAGGGCATGGTAACCCATTACAATATTCTTGCCTGGAGAATCCCCATGGACAGAGGAGCCTGAATGGGCAACAGTCCATGGGGTTGCAAAGAGTCAGACATAACTGAGCACAGCACATGTAACATGTAGATATCTACTGAACATCTTCACAGGAATAGAGGTACAATTGATGTGTTCAAAACTGAACTTGTTATCTGTACTCAAGCTTATCTTGTCTCCTCTTGTGCTCCCTACCTAAGTGAATAACACCACCATTCATTCACTGACCAAGAGGCAAAGCAAGATGTCATTTATCTCCACTCTCTCTCCCCTGCAAATCAATCTAACTTCTACCTTCTTAATGTTGTAATCTACTCCCTTCTACAGTGTTACTCCTATTTTAATTCAACTGTGTATCACTTCTTGCCAAGGGAATTACATTAGTCTCTTAACTGGTCTCATTTTCTTCGTTCTTGATTCTATCAAATCCGTTCTCCAAATCACAGTTGGGAAAGTTGTGTAACTACAATAGGGATGAAAAGCACACACTCTGTTGTCAGACTGTTAACTTTGAACCTGGTTGTTTTACTTATTGACTGGGTGACCTTGGACAAGTTAATTAATCTTCGTTTTCTTCAGCTCCCTGTTGCTTTTAACACTCAGCCATGGGCATATAAACAGGATCTCTACATGTGAGCCATATCAGATTGTTGTGGGGTCACTGAGAAGCAAAGTGTTTTAGGGATAGAAATCTACTTTTGCATTGTTTTAGCTTTGTCACTCCCATAATGAAGAGCTATTGGTCACAATTTTGTCTTGCAGAAGTTTAAGTAAGGAAGGCCATTTACATGGGCTTTATTGATCCTGCATTTCATAGCCTTTAGCCTTTATAAGGTTATTGATATGATTATCTATACTTCTGGGAGGCAATTCTCTCCACAACCTAATCATTACTGACATAGCCGATTGGAAAGCGACAAATTCAGGCAAACTGAAATGTTAGCATTAATTTTTGATGCTGTCATCTGTGTTAAAATTGTCTGTATTAGGAAGTGAAGAGATCACAAGGACAAATGAGTATTTTCAAAACTGAATTCGTTTTAGATTATATTTAAGAGACTTGTAGAAGAAAAGCCATGCTAAATATATACATATATAATAACATATATATATATATAAAATCTAGACAAATGGGTACTGATGAAATTATCTACATGGCAGCAATGGAGATGCCAACATATAGAACAGACTTTTGAACTTAGTGAGAGAGAGAAGGTGGGATGATTTGAGAGAGTAGCATTAAAACATATACTTTACCATACGTCTAGTAGATAGCCAGTGGAAATTTGCTGCATGACTCAGGGAACCCAAAGCTGGTGCTCTGTGACAATCTAGAGAGTGGAATGGGGAGGGAGATGGGAGGAAATTTTAAGAGGGAGAGGACATATAAACACCTATGGCTGATTCATGTTGGTATATGGCAGAAACCATTACAATATTGTAAAGCAATTATCCTCCAATTAAAAATAAAATTTAAAAAATTAAAAAAGGTATAGTGAAGGATCTGAGTAACTGTGATGTAAAATGGCTGATGCTAAGGTTATGCTAGGGAAGGGCAAGATTTAGGATCATACACTGCAAAGATGTGGGGGATTCTAGAGGTCATTTAAAACAAACTCCTCATTTTATAGAAGAAAAGTTGGTGCCAATGGTTCCCAGTTTAGGTCTGTTTCTGTTATATCACAGATCAGTTTCCTGGGGATGACATAATTACACAAATTTGCTGGCTTAAGGCCCCAGAAATTTACTCTTGCACAGTTCTGGAGCACAGAACACTGAAATCAAAGTACCAGAAGAGCCACATTTTCTCGGAAGATTTTAGGGAAGAATCCTACCTTGATTATTCTGGTTTCTGGTGGCTCCAGGCATTCCTTGGCTTGTGACCACATCAATCCAATCTCAGCCTCTGTTTTCACATGGACTTTCCTTCTGTGTGTCTGTCACTTTGGTGTCCTCCACTCATCTTCTAATGACATGTCTTTGGATTTAGGGCCCACCCTAAACCCAGGATAATTTTATCTTAAGATCTTTAGCTAATCTGAACTATAAAGACCCTGTTCCCAAAGAAGATTATATTCAAAGTTTTGGCTAGACATGAATTTTGGTGGGAACACCATTCAACCCACTGTATACCATGTTTCCCCTTAACATAAAGAGATCTTTCCTGGATCTAAGAGAGAAGGCTCTGTACTCTGCACATCTAATGTTTTAAGCCATAATTCCCACATAGATGTTGACAGTCAGACTACCTAGATTCAAATCACATTGACCCTAGACAAGTAAATTCATTCGAAGCCTCAATTTCCTAGGATACAAAATGGAGACACTAGTCCTCCCCTTCTCATAGGAACCCCACACAGTTACAACGAGGAAAAAAATGAGATAACCCACATGACCCATGGGAAGGGCTCGATAAATATTAGCTGTGATTAATCAAAGTCAGCACTGATGTTTTGGAGGTTTTGCATAATATACAAATTAAAACACATTCAGCCCCAGGGCGTGTGAGAAGGGTGCCATCTGGCAGCTAGCTAGCTATTCCCAACCAGATCACTTGTTCTTCTGACCCTGTGATGGGAAAAGGCCTGACCTCCATGCAAATACGTTCAGTGGAGCTTGTTTTGTTGATTCCTACCTGATTGTCTGGCTAGCGTCAAGCTAGGCAGTTTTTTCATGCTGACTTGTGCCAAGTGCATGTTTGGAAATTAAACTCAAGTATGTGGAGTAAAGCAGAGATGAGCAGAAATATGCAAAGACCCTCAAGACAGCTCCAGGATCTAGGCTTTCCAAGGTGGTAGCTCTCAGGAACTTCTCAAAGATAGTCTCTGACTTGAGTGACTGGGTCTTACCTAAAAGGCATGCTGTCACCTGTAAGGTGACACATGTAAGGAAGCTGAAACTGGGGCTAGGAAGACAGGCGATTCCTAGAGTGGACTCCAGCGGTGGCAGCTCAAAGTGTCAACTATAATGTCTTAAGGAAACATACAGTGAGACTCTGGGGAGGAGAGTTAAGGTGAAGAGGCACTTGCTGAGTCATGGGGTTGGGGCTTTACCTACTCTAGTGGATACTGTGGGCCCCTACCTAGGACCCCCTTCACAATGGAAGCACTCATTCTGCCATCCCTGAAGCATGTCAGTCTTGGGTAATCTGCTTAAGCTAAAGAGAGAGCCCTAGAACAAGGTCATAAGCTCCCCACTGGAAACAACCCATATCCAATGTCAAGTACACAGGGTGGGAGGTATAAAAACCTGGCACCTTGCCTCAGGCAGGACAACTCTTAAGTGTCCTCTTAGCTCCAGAACTCCTACAGGATCAGCTGAGGTTTCTGCTGCAATAGCCCTCAGCTTCTTGCTCAGCCCAGACTTGCTTTCTTTGCTCCCCACCAGGTGGTGATCTTGAAAATAGCCCAATAAAACTCTTGCATGCAAATTATTATTTCATTATGTTTGCAAAGGAAACAAACCCTGACATCTACCTCCACAAAATTCCAGGAACACCAGGCTTTTTATCAGTTTCATTTTTCAGATGAGAAAATTGAGTCATAGACAGAGAAAGTAACTTCCCCAAAGACATAGAGCTGGTAAGCGGCCAAGTCCTGGTATTAAGCCCAAGTATGTGCAGCCCCAAAGTCTTTGGTCCTCTCACTCCAATCTCTACATTCAGCAAACCAGCAGTAGTAAAATAGAGATTAAATATTCTCGGGATGGGCAAATGGGAAGCTAATCACGTTGCTATATGGGGAGGATTCCCTTTATGCTCTCCCTGGCTTGCAGTTCTTTATATGATGGCTGCAGTTCTTTTTCTTGTTATCTCATCCAACACTGGTTAGTAAATGTTTGTTTTCTTTATTAGTCCACTGTATGCTTAGAAAAGGCTCCAGTTTCCTAGTAGTGTTTGCGTAGCTCCTTGTAAGCTTGAGCCATCTGTTCCTCTCGAGGTGAATGACATTTTCCCCCAGAGATTTTCCTACTTTTTCTTTTATAAGGGAAGCCAGACTAGGTGATTCACTGTCATCATCCTCATCTTTATCCTCCTTCTCTGCCTCTTCATTATCATATGAAAACACTGAGAAAAAAATCTTAGGAAATATGTTGAAAATTTTGTCATATTATATCAGCAGCAAATTTATCATATTTGGATTTAGAACTACAATCAAAGTAAAGCAGTAGACCATTGTAATTAATCAAAAAGGATTTTTGAAAAAAATCTGAGTTTCATTTTCTGTTTCAATTCATACTAGTTACATAACCTTGAGTAAATTACAAAACAGCTACATACAATCTTCTTATCTGTAAAATACAGCTAACAATAGTAAATATTTTGTGTGTACGAGAGATATAATTTGCTGATGTACATATAAAGGGTTGAGGACTGTGCTGTAAACATAGCAAATGCATTCTCAAACTTAACCTGTTGTGTAGAAGCTAGGGGTGGATAAATTTGAGCTACTCAGTAAAAAAAATACTATGTGATATTTAGAGAAATTCACTAAAGGGATAAGTTGAGAGTAGACAGCTCTTTAAAAAAAAACTTGGAAGAATGCTTTTGATATTGGAGTTTAAGGATAAATTATTGATAAATAATTTAAGGACAAATTATTGGCCTCTGATGCAGACAACTGGTTGTTCAGTTCCATGGGACTGACTAAGACTATACCGCATGCTTTCAGGATGTTTGTCCAAGTGAGATAAAAAGAGAACCCATTAACCCCTCAACTTTTGTCCCTGCTGGTCAAATTTTTATGCTAAAAGGTAATATAACTCCCTACACTTACAGGTTGCTTATGTAAGGACACACTGCAGTATTGAAAGAGATGTCCTGGGTCTGGATGCAAATTCAAAATGTATAGAGAAATCCTAGACATGAATAAGCAAACATCAAACAACCCTATAGAAAATTGAACAAGATACCTCATCAAGTATTTCGCAAAAGAGGATGTTCAAGGGCTAGTAAGCATATGAAAACATGTTTATAACTGTTAATCATTATAAGAATGGAAACCAAAAGCCCAAAGAGATAATGATGACACAACCATCAGAATGGCCAAAATTTTGAAAACTGAAGAAAAACATATTCATGTGTTGTAAAGTAATTGGAACTCACCTACACCTACACCAAAATGACATGTGGTGAGTCTTTAGCCAAGACTAGGGAACAGGAATTTAGGGGATGTAAATTGGTAAATTCCTGTGGATAAATTGTGAATAAAATAAATTATAAATCCCTTCAGAACACTTGTCACTCATTCTAAAGCTGAGCATGTGCCTACCCTCAGTTCAGTTCAGTCACTTAGTTGTGTCCAACTCTTTGCGACCTCATGGACTGCAGCATGCCAGGCTTCCCTGTCCTTCACCATCTCCCAGAGTTGCTCAAATTCATGTCCATTGAGTCAGTGATGTCATCCAACCATCTTATTCTCTGTCGCCCCTTTGCACTCAATCTTTCCCAGCATTAGGATTTTTCCAAGTGTTTATCAAAGAGAAATGCAATATAAATTCACCAAAAGACCCACACAATTAGAGTTCATCTTTGTGCTACTGTGATAATTCTATGAACGCTCCGGCTTCTCTTTCACGTGAAGACACTAATCTCATTCGTGAGGGCTCCACTCTCAATACCTAATCACCTCCCAAAGGCCCCGCATCCTAGGATCATCACTTCAGGCATTAGGTTTCAGGGGGACACAGACATCCTGTCTATACATCCAGTCTATAGTATATGTATTTTTCTTTTTTTTTCAAGTGGTTCAATATTTGGATAGAGGGGGAAAAACAACAGATTTGTACAACATCTACTGGTTTGGGCCAGAAATCTGAGAATCAGACCAAAATAACATGTGGTGAGTCTTTAGCCGAGGCTAGGGAATAGGAATTTAGGTGTGGGCTTTGGTAAGCACACAGCTTGAAATGAAATTCTTGGGTAATAGCGTAGGCACATGCTTAGCTTTAGAATGTATGAACAGTTTTCTGAAAGGATTTATAACTTATTTTTTTTCAATTTATACAAAGGGATTTACCAATTTACATTCCCACCACCAGTGTAGGAGAGTTCCGATTACTTTACATCCATATGAACATTTTTTTTTTTTTAGTTTTTAAAATACTGAAATAGAGAGGCCATTCTGAGCCCTGGGGCTATGTCTTAAGGACTGCACCTTTATGTAGTTTTTAGCTGTTATCACCAAGGCATGTGCCTTTGGGCCTGAGGCTCAGTCATGTTGGGTTTTTCACCTTAGAGTTTCCCATGAGCTTATGGCAACTTTGCCACAGTGAACTGCTGTTTCTATGGAGACAAAGCTACAGGCACCAGCACGCTGGAAAACTGCAAAGTGTTAGCATACAGTGAGGCACCAGCCTCCACAGGCTGACCTTGGACTAGAAGGCTTAATTTCTCTGAGTACTTGTAGCTGAGGTAAAGATTCAACTTTCAGACAAAGAGAATCTCTCTCTATACCTTCTAGGTATTGTTGAGCAGAAAGTTTTGCTTTTAAATTTCAAGGCAATGACATTCCAAGTACTGTAAGGCCACTGGGGAGAATTTGACTTTAAATAATTAATTTAAAGCTTAGGTGGAAAGTGCTAGAGTCACGGCCCAAACTCCAATCTATTCTCAGGGTGAAGGAGCAAACTCTGAACGGATAGCCTTGAAGAGAGGTAGCTTTTTGAAAGGCTGGGGTTTCCCTGGTGGCTCAGCGGTAAAGAATCTGTCTGCAGTGCAGGAGATGCAGGTTAGATTCCTGGTCAGAAAGATCCCCTGGAGGAGGAAATGACAACCCACTCCAGTATTCCTGCCTGAAAAAAATCCCACAGACAGAAGCCTGGTGAGTCACAGTCCATGGAGTCGCAAAGAGTCCAATACGACTGAAGTGACTGAGCATGCACGCATCAAAAGGCTGAACTTCTTTTTTTAGGCTGAACATTTTAAAATACTTCCAGAGTAGCTGAATGAACTTCAGGGACATGTAAGGCCTGAAGCCAAGAGGGGCCTGCAAGTTTTAGAGAAAGAAAAGAATGAATAAATCAACAAATTAAACACATCAGTTCTAAAGAGTGCAACCGCAGAGCTGTATCCCATACCTGCAGAAAAGGTGGAGCAGAAGGAATTGTGCTTAGAGTCTAAAATCTGGAGGAAACACAGGGGACAATTTCGGTCCACACTGGGCTCCAAAGCTTCAAAATCATCCACAGAAGCTCCTGACTCTCCAGTGGAGACAAAAGTGGGGAAGAGGAAAAGCTGTTCCACAGGAGATGGGTTTCACGGCTCAAATAATTGCACAGAAAGAGAAGTGGCAGTAGCCATCTGATGTGTGCCCAAATGACAGCGCAAAGAGACAGCGGAACCCGCCGAGCAGAGCCTGCCTTCAGGTTAGCATTCTGTCAAGAGCCAAGGACTTCCAAGATGAAATTAAAACGAAGACCTATGAAGTATGTGGAATAGTTAAAAGCACTTCAGATAAGTTCTGTCACTTGGTTGTAACCATGACAAACCACTCAACTTTGCATAAATGTAGCAATCCCAGGGACAGAGGAGCCTGGTGGGCTGCTGTCTAAGGGGTCACACAGAGTTGGAAACAACTGAAGTGACTTAGCAGCAGCGACAGCAGCAGCAATGCCCTCAAATACAACTCTCTCTCAGAGAACATGGTATGCAGGAGGGATTTCTAGCCCCAACCCCAGTCAGAGTATACGCATGTGCCAAAATTAACCACTTGGTAGGTAATTTCGCTAATAAACTGATACTATAAAAAAAGACTGGCAGCTAAAATATTATTGCTTGCCATCTGGTTGTGGAGGAAAGCAGTCACTAGCCCCTGCAGTCGCTGACCTTCGACACACTCTGAAAGGATTTCAAGGCTGAGATCAGGAAAGGCTCACTCTGTGCTCTGGGAAAACCAGAAGACAATTTTATGAGCCCAGTTTCTTGCATCTCCTCATATCTAAAAAAGCACTAAAACTGCTAAAGAAGATATCTGTTCCTCGAGACTAGCAGCAACCTTCTGCCAAAATACGTGCTTGATTACACTTATCCCCCTTCAGCAGAATCCACCTTGCAGTGCAGAGGACAAGGGTTGGTTTGATCCCTGGTCTGGGAAGATCCCACATGCCCCACATGGGGCAGCTGAGGCCGTGTGCCAAGTTAATGAGCTCTTGGTCTGGAGTCTGTGAGCTGCAACTACCGAGCCCATGTGCAGCAACTACTGAAACCCGGGCTCCCTAACAAAAGAAGCTACTGCAATGAGAAATACATATCACAACTAGAGAGTAGCCCCCAATTGCCACAACTAGAGAAAAGTCTGCACAGCAACGAAGATCCAGATAGTCAAAAATAAATAAATAAATAAAATATATAAAAGGTTTTCTGAAGGGTCAAAAAGATCTCTAGAATTCATTTACTCCATTTTTATATGTATTTTGTCTATATTTTCTAAAGAAAATACCCTCTTCGAACATAGTTATCATCATCTCAAAACCATTCATGTGATCAGAGCAATTTCTTGACACCCCAGGGCCCCAGAGGACAAATACTTTGTTATTCTTTTGTGCTTCTCTGGACCTATTTCATGGCCTCCACATCTTATTTCTGTAACTTGTCAGATATCAGAAAAAAATATAAAAATAAAGTCCTGATTAGCGCCTAGAATTGAGGGAGAATCACCTCAAACTCCCTTTATAATGTTCTAGCCTTGAAAATATTCCTCACCCTTTAACATTTCTGACAAGTTTGGATGCTTCTTATTTGTTTTAGGAAATGCTGACCATATGTTGAAGTTATCCTGAAAGCTTTTAAAAAGTATCCATTCCCCAGCCCCAGTCTCAGAAATTTAGAACAAGGTCTCAGTACTGGCATTTTGTTAGAAGTCTCCAAGAGAACCCAAAAACAGCAAACTTTGAAAGCCAATGAGCTAATTCCTCTGGCTGTTCTTTAAATTTCATCATCTCCTGCCTCAAATCTGTTCTGTTCCATGAATTCTCTCACAATCCCTTAGGAACTTACTCTCTAAGGCTATACCTTGCGTATATGGAAATATATTCAGTTCTTTCCCACTTGGAATAAGACAAACAGTAACCAAGCAACAAACAAAATGTTAGCCTCTGCCCTGAGAATTTCTCTAGTTATCATCCTTTTCTCTGTAATAGCCAAATTTTTGGGAAAAAGCAAAAATATGAGATCTTCCCAGACTGGGGATCGAACCCATGTCCCCTATATTGGCAAGTGGATTCTTAACCACTGGATCACCAAGAGAGTCACCTAAGTTCTTGTTTTCATTTCCCTGTTATAAATAAACCTATATTTCTTCCAGTTTCCTGAGTTTCAGACCCACACATTGAATTGCTTTCTGGCATGTATAATATCGGGCCACTACTTCAAACAGAGTTATCTTCAAGGTGGAATTCATTATCTTCCCTTCCTCACACCATCCACCAATCTTCTGTTCCTTTCTTTGCTTTAGTTAATGGCACCACTAATCACCAAGATGCCAAAGGGCAAAGCCCAAGGATCATTTCAACCTTCATTTGTGGACTTGTCTCATTTCAATTAATTCTACTTCTCGAACATCTCTTAAAATTTCCCTCCACTGCTCATCCCTTAGGCCAAACCCTAAACTCAAAAATTAACTTATATCTCTAATTGGTCTTCCTTCTTCCTATTTCCAGCTTTCTCCAATCCATTTCCACATCAATGCTAGAATTATCTTCATAACATAGGAATTAGATTACACTACTACCCTAATGGAAAGACTTCAAATATTCCTCATTTTTACAATGTACAATTCATTTATTCAGGGGTTTTGGGGATATAGTTTTCCTTTCTCCTTATTTTCACCTTCTGCCCCTCTCCCAGGCACACTGAACTTCTAAACAAGCCATGTCTTCATATCTCAGCACTAATTATTTATTATTCTATTGCTAGGAATGCCACTAACAATCTTTGATCTGACAAATTCTTCCTCATCTTTTAAGGATGGTGAGGTATGTGAGGGCTTTCTCATCTCCATTGTAACCCCATCCCCCTGCACAGTATCTGAACAGGGTAAGTGATTAAGGACTGCTTATTGTATGCGACCTTCCCTGCCCACCCACACCCTACTCAGGCAGAGCTGGATCTGGTAGCTATGGTCTCTTAGCATCATATACATGTAGGTAAGATAGCATTCATCCCACTAGACTGTGACTATTTGCCCATTTGTCTAAATCTTCTAATGAACTATGAACTCTTTGAGGGAAGAAAATATCGCATTGCTGTATGCTGTAGCATACAATGCTGATTTTTTAATGAGATTTGTTGATTTCTTCACAAAAGGAATGAAATGGATTGATCAAATTGAGAAATTTAAAAAAAATGAATGTGCAGCTTTCAAAAAGAGAAGAGTCAAATATTAAACTGTGTTTGTAGTTTAGTATATATTTGCCATTATCATGCCAAGCTTGAGAAGGAAGCCAAAATAAAGAAAACTAGATGAGAAATGGAAAAGATTGTATCCAGAGATGGCTCTATTTATGTTCCTAGATCAGGCTGTACAGACAAATATTCCCCTTGCTTTTTTAGTTATGTGAGTTAATAGATTCTTTTTGTCAAAGCCAGTCTGAATGAGATTATTCTATCACTTGTATTCAACAGTCCTACTGATATAAAAGTTTTAAGTATCTTATGGGATTTAACTTGAAAGATGTGTTCTAACTGCTGCCTTTAAAATTCAACATATATCAGCTGAACCATTTAGAGACTGATCAATCAGTTGAAATATGATATATGATGCTTTGAGGTTTTCTTCTTATTTTCCTAAATGTAATGTAGGCCAAATTTAATGCATAGTGATTTAGTTAAATAACAGTAAACACTTTCATTTTCTGGAGGAGGGAAGGCAACCCACTCCAGTTTTCTTGCCTGGGGAAATCCCATGGACAGAGAAGCCTGGCAGACTGCAGTCCTTGGGGTTGCAAAGAGTGGGACATGACTGAGTGGCTAAACAACAACTTTCATTTTAATAACTGTGAAGATATTTTGAGAATTAAACATTTTCATTGTTTAAAAATGTTTAAAAAACATTTTAATGTTTTAATGTTTCTTAAAAATGTGTTAAAAACCTAGGCCATTACAAAACAGAAGTTAGCCAATAATCTAGACTGTAGGTTAAAGTACATATGTCTATAAAGTTAAAGAAAATAACATAAAAGAATAAAGCATGCCTGATAAATATTAAGAAGTGTGTGGAGACTGTGGCAAACTGGATATAAAAGAGCCAATTAGTGTCGTTTAGAAACAAAGACCAACAATCTAATATTTTCATTTTTTTTCAAAAGAAGACACATTCAGATTAAGTGAAAATCTCTTGGTTTTTAAATGTTAATAAAACATGCATTTATTTACTTTTGAGAAATTTATTTATTTATGAGAAAGTAAAACAATGACCCTATTGACAACCAAACCACAATGTTCCCCCCAAATTATAATACTCAAAACAAATAAGGCAACTCCAAGACCATGTTCAGAACAAGTCAGATGAGGTTACCCCATGACAGAAAAATGGCTAAAATCTCTCCTCTTCTGGCTAACATCACCTATTTCTGAATGGATACTGCTTCTTTAACCAATCTTTAGCTTCTTTTAATGCTCCCACCTCTTAGGTACAAATTATTAATATACTTAATGTCTGAATTTTCCTAGCTTCTTGGTAGCCTGAAATCCAGAACTGGTCTCTACTTCCCAATTCTTCCTCAAAAATCTAACACACAAGACCAACCTCTAAAAGAAAACTCTTTCAACAACCCTTTACCAGAAACTCCCCAGGGGTTTCCCCAGAGTACAATCACCCTTGTGGCAACAATATAAGGAAATATAATGTCCTTAACTACAGATGTAAGATCCTGATGTTGGGAAAGATTGAGGGCAGGAGGAGAAGGGGACGACAGAGGATGAGATGGCTGGATGGCATCACTGACTCAATGGACATGAGTTTGGGTAAACTCCGGGAGTTAGTAATGGACAGGGAGGCCTGGCTTACTGCAGTTCACGGGGTTGCAAAGAGTCAGACATGACTGAGCGACTGAACTGAACTGAACTGAACTGATTCTTAACAGTCTCTGATCCATTGGCTTAACAAGTGCTTAGAAAATCTCTTAAAATATTAGGTCAAACAAAGCTGGTGCATGAGCCAGGTCTGACCAGTAAACCACGATGACCTTATAATCTCTGTTAAAAGTAATACTGGAAGCAAAAGGAGAGACAGGCAGATTTCCTCATTATTTTATGCCATTTCTTGTTTGCTTTATCAGTATGTTAAAAGGAGATGCATAATCACAACATCTAGTACATGCTTCTTGAAGATTACGATTGATTTTATTCATGCAAGAAGTGAAGACTTTATTCTGCTTGATTTGAGCAAATCCATTACAAGTGCTTTCAATTTCAGGCCTTCCAAGTTAAGGTCTGCTTGGAGTTTGAAAGACTGATATCTCTTATAGAGCTTTTTCCTTTGTAATTGCTTAAAAATACAGGAACAGAAATCAGGAAAAATTAGAGAGACCAATGAAATCATTCAGATGCTTATTATATAGGTAACTAAGATGTAATCACTTTTCATGACTAGAATTCAGTTATATATTCATTAGACAAGGAGATGCTATGCCTAATATCACATCTCATGAAATTAGTGGGGAAAAAATATATATTAAAAGCAAATAAATGTCTTCCCAGGGAATTAGAGTCAAACAGGATTAACTGAGGGTGGCTTGGAGGCCTGAATGATAGCTCCCCTTGCCTACCTAGCCCCAGCCTTCCTCAGGAAATGCTAGACGCTAGAAAGAGCAAACCCAGACAACTCCCCTAAACAGCCAGCACAAAACCTAAACCCAACCTCTTTAGTCCTGTGAATGACTGTTCTCATGCTTAAGCTATAAAAAGACAGAAGAGCAGAAGACCCATGATACAACCCAAATACGCCTCTTCACAGAATGTCCAGAATTTGGGGAGATCATCCTGCCAATTCTTCCACCTGAGTCCCAGTAGGTACTAGCAAAGCTTGATGCAATGTCCGTGGACCCAGGTAGGGTAACCCTGTTTGAGGCAGGCCCGAGCCTGGCAGGCTACAGTCCATAGCATAGCAAAGCGTCGGCCATGACTGAGCGACTAACACTTTCACTTCACTTCAGACGTGATATTTAGCCTGAAGATTCATTTCTTTTACCTACTGATCTCTTGGCTCTTGCAAGTCCTCTATTCCATAACGTAATGGCCATGCTTTGAGGTAATTTACAATATAATAGGCTTTAGTGGGATGATAACAAGTGTAATGTGATCTTAGTTAATTAGCATTTGATTGAGGAAAACGCTTAGGGAAGTGTGTACAAGAAAAGTCCTAAGGTACTGATCTACTAAATCTTCAGCCTTGCTGTCACTCTCCTTATCTGTTGTCTCAGTTTGGTAAGATACGTTTATTTTAAAAACTTATTTTTAAAATATAGGCTTCTCAGTGAATTTAGAATGCAGGCTATAGATAAAGAATACCTCTCCCATCTCTGCTTACAAATTAGCTAACTCTAGTCTGAGTACAGACCTCTCCTTCAGAAAAAAAAGAACGTATAACCATATGCCAGGATTCTGAATTTCTCCTACTACTTATGCTAATGGCAAAGCTGCCAAGGCACATGGTCTGTATTCTGAACAGCAGGTGGCAATCTGACCAAATGTTTTTCCACCACGTAATGAGGGTCACCAGATTTGTAGCCTGAAATATCTGAGTCCTCACTGACCACAGTCCCATCTCTTTCACTCAGCCAATTCCACATTTTAGAATCTTACTTGCAGCATCCCCTTCCAGAGAGAAATTTCTATTTCAGGTGAAATGAATTCAGTTGCAGCTACTGAATAAATCAGCAGGAAAATGGTTGCCTACCACCCTACTCACAGAAGCAGCTCTGGAGACAGATTTGCCACTAGTAATAGTGTTTCTTACACTCTAGTTATGTCAGTTTCCTTGAAGATCAGCTTAAATGCATGATATAATTTATTCCTCAAAATAAGGCAGTGAGTGGTAAGTTAGTATTCCCATTTCACTGATGAGTAAATTGAGGCTCAGAGCCTAGATACTTGCTCAGTTTTACCCATTTGCTAAGTATGGAGCTGGATTTGAATCTAGATTTGAGTGATGCAAAAACTGGTGCTTCTTAGCATTTGATCATTTTAATCATCAAATCTGTCTCTGGCGTACAAGTACATCACAGAAGAAGAAAAGGAGAACTACAGTGCAAGTCAGTTTGCCTGCAGCCACATGAGGCACTGTGGAAAGCCCAGAACAGAGCCTGCACTCCTGTCCTAAGCTGCATTCGCACATGGACACCACACAATGGATGATATTTTTAATCTGAGGACACTGCTCAGGATGAAAACATTATCAGAAAATAATGAGTCAGGCTCTGCCAAGCATATGCTTCATTCCTGAGCCAAGTGTATGTAATCACTGCCAAAAGCTCCTTCGGGCCACTAAATCACCAAAATAAGACCCCAGATTCAGGGCACAATACCCAGGCACCTGAACCAGATGCCTGAGAGTCTCCAGGCGTAGGCCTGTGTGTTTTCTCACTTTTCCCACCAGCCTTGAAGGCCATCCAGCAATGCCTTCTGCGGGGGCCTGAAAGACAGAGTCCTCTCAACTGTGACTCTTGCTCCCTTCGAAAATAAGATATGCTTTCTTGGTTTGAATTGTTATTGCTTCTCATATCCTACAACTCCCTTTGATCAGAAGATAGCATGGCAGCTGTTGCCCTCCTGGGCACCAAGAGAGAGATGAGCTGCCCTCTAGGGCTCCAGGGGTGATCACAAGCTTCCGCTGCTGCCAGGAACCCGGGAGTGGACACCAGCCGCTGCATCTGCACCGCCCCCACCATCTAGGCAGTAATGGCCAGTACATGCTGAGGAAAGAGGCAGCAAGCATCCAGACTAAAAACAGCCCTCGTGCCAAAAAGATTAAACCCACACAAGCTACACCGGGCTGCTTGCATATATAAGTAGCCCTTCAAGACTACAGTAGATAATTGTTTTCCCTAAACTCACAGAGCAAAAGAAATAGAAGTAAAATGAAGAAGCAGAGGAACCACTCCCAGTTAAAAAACCAAGAGAATTCCTCTCAAAGAATAAACAATGAAACAGATCTCCAGTCTATTAGATCCCAGGTTCAATAAAGGAAGTAATAAAAATACTGAAGGAATTAAGAAAGGCTATTGACAGAAATGCAGAGTACTATACAAAGGTTCTAGAAACTATAAAGAAGAGCCAAGGAAAATCAGAAAACACATTTGCAGAGAGAAAACAGACCTTAAAGCAATGAATGGCATAATGAATAATACAGAAGAATGAATAAGTAATTGGGAAGATAGAACAATGGAAATCATCAAATCAGAACAGCAAACAGAAAGTCAAATGAAAAAAATGAAAGCAATATAACAGACCTATGGGATAATATAAAGCATGACAATTTATGCTTAATAGGGATCCTGGAAGAGGAAGAAAGAGAAAAGGGGGCCAAAAATATACTTGAATAAATTATGGCTGAAAACTTCCCAAACCTGAATAAGGAAACAGAAATCCAGATATAGGAAGCACATAGGGTTCCAAACAAGATAAATCCAAACAGACCTACACCAAAACATTATAATAAAAATGGCAAGATTTAAAAAGAAGATTCTAAAGCCAGCAAGAGGAAAAACAAACAGTTAATTAAAAGGGAACCCTCATACGGCTATCAGCTGATTTGTGTACAAAAACACTGTAGGACAGAAGGGAGAGACAAGATATATTCAAACTCCTGAAATAGAAGAAAAAGGCAACCCAGAATACTCTACCCACAAGATTATCACTTAGAATAGAAGGAGAGATAAAGAAATTCTTAGACATGTAAAAGTTAAAAGAATATAGCAATAGCAATCTTTCCTAAAAGAAAGATTGGAAGGTCATCTCTAAAGAGAAAAGAAGCAAGAATATATAGGAAAGAGAAAATTATACTTGAAAAGTAAATCATTTAAACCAGTACACAGATTTTTTTTTAAAAATCGAAACATTTTTGTGAAAATGATAACCAAATGAGTAGTAAAGGATAAACAAAAAGATGTAACAGGACATCAAAATTATGAAATATGGAGGAGTGTAAGAAAAAACAGATTTTAAAAAATTATTTTTAAAGAATACGTTTGAGTCTGTATGACTATCCATATAAAACAAGTAGATATAGGAAGAGGTAACCCACTCAAAAAAACAAGGTAGCCACAAATAAAAACACATACTGTAAATTAAAAAAAAAAATCACAAGGAAAAAATAAAAAGAAATCATCAAACCACACAAACAAGAAACACAAAATCAACTGGAAAACTAGTTTAAGATGCCAGTGAATACATATATGTAAAGAATTACCTTAAATATTAATGGACAAAATACTCCAATCAAAAGACACAGAGTGGCAGATTGGACAATAAAACAAGAACCCACAATATGCTACCTGCAAGAGATCCACTGTAAGGCACAGCACACACATATAGATTGAAAGTGAGGAGATGGAAAAAGATACTTCATGTAAATGGAAATAACAAGAAAGCAGGAGTTGCAATACTCAGATCAAGTGCTCAGACAAAATAAAAATTTTAACAAATGCCTAAAGAAAGATAGGAGAAGGCAATGGCAACCCACTCCAGTACTCTTGCCTGGAAAATCCCATGGATGGAGGAGCCTGGTAGGCTGCAATCCATGGGGTCACGAAGAGTTGGACACGACTGAGTGACTTCACTTTCACTTTTCACTTTCATGCTCTGGAGAAGGAAATGGCAACCCACTCCAGTGTTCTTGCCTGGAGAATCCCAGGGACGGCAGAGCTTGGTGGGCTGCCGTCTATGGGGTCGCACAGAGTCCGACACAACTGAAGTGACTTAGCAGCAGCAGCAGCAGCAGCAGCAGCAAAGAAAGATAAAGAGGGACACTAATGATAAAAGGACCAATATAAAAAGAGGACTTTACACTCATCAACATATATGCACCTAACATAGGAGCACCCAAATACATAAATACCCAAATACTTAAAAGAAATACACAGATATAAAGGGATAAATTGATAGGAATACAATGATAGTAGGAAACATCGACACCCCACCCATATAAATAGACATATCTTCTAGACAGAAAATCAATAAAGCAACAGAGATCCTAAATGATCAAATAGAACAGTTAGACTTAATTGATTTTTAAGGATGTTACATCCAAAACCAAAAACAGAATACACATTCTTTTCAAGTGCACATGGAACATTCTATAGGATTGACCACATACTACGGCTCAATATAAGGTTCAAAAAATTTAAGAGTATAGAAATTATTTTAAGCATCTTTTCTGACCAAAACAGCTTGAACTAGAAATCAACAACTAGAAAATGAGAGAGGAAAAATTGATTACATGGAGACTAAATACTATGTCACTAAAAACCAATAGTCAACAATGAAGTCAAAGGGGAAGTAAAAAACACTTGAGACAAATGACAATGAAAACACAACCATACAAAATCTATCAGATGCAGCAAAAGAAGTCCTTAGGGGGAAGGTCATAGCAATATAGACCTTCCTCAAAAACCAAGAAAAATCTCAAACAAACAACTTAACCTAATCTCGATCAATTCTGCTAATGCTTAAAAGAATTAGAAAGAACAAATGAAACATAAAGTCAGCAGAAGGAAGAAAATAATAAAGATCAGAAAGCAAATAAGATTTGCAAAAAATGAAAAAAGAGGTGGGAACACTCCCAAAAACATTCTATGAAGGCACCATCACCCTGATATCAAAAACAGAAAAAGAAAAAAAAAAAAAAAAAACAGAAAAAGATACCACCAAAAAAGAAAATATGGACCAATATTCTTTCGTAAATATATTAATAGATGCAGGCTTCCCTAGTAGCTCAGACAGTAAAGAATCTGCCTATAATCTGGGAGATCCAGGTTCAGCTCCTGTGTTGAGAAGATCCCCTGGAGAAAGGAAAGGCAACCTACTCCAGTATTCTTGCCTGGAGAATCCCACAAACAGAGGAGCCAGGTGGGCTACAGTCCATAGGGTCACAAAGAGTCAGACACAACTGAGCGACTAACACTTTCACTTCATTAACAGAGGCAAAAATTCTCAACAACACATCAGCAAACCAAATCCAACAACACATAAAAAAAGATCATACACAACAACCAAGTGGGATTCATCCCAGGTTCACAAGGGTAGTTCAACATGCACAAACCAATCAATGTAATGTACCATATTAAAAAAAAAACAAAAATAAACAACTGCATGATCATCTCAATAGAGGCAGAAAAGAATTTGATAAAATTCACTATCTACTCACGACAAACTCTTACCAAAGTGGGTATATCTACATAATAAAAGGTACTTATTATTGATACAAACCTGGTGCCAACATAATAGTCAATGGTGAAAAGTTGAAAGACTTCCCACTAAAATCTGGAACAAGACAAGGATGTCCACTCTCACTACCTCCATTTAACATAGTGTTGGGAGTCCTAGCCACAGCAATCAAATGAACAAAAAGAAATAAAATGTATCCAAAGTGGAAGAAAAATGGTAAAACTCATTATATGCAGTTGATATGATATTATATATAGAAAACCCTAAAGACTCCACACAAAACTACTAGAATTAAAAAATGAATTCAGCAAGATAGCGGGATACAAGCTTAACATACAGAAATTAGTTGCATTTCCTTACACTAACAATAAAATACAAGAAATGGAATGTAAAAAATCAAAATTTTTAAAATTTAAGCCCCCAAATTAAATACTTAGTAATAAACCTGACCAAGGAGGTGAAAGATTTATACATAAGAATTATACATTAATACAGGAAATGGAAGATGAGTCAAGGGAATAGAAAGATACCTCCTGCTTTTAGATTGAAAGAATTAATATTGTTAAAATGGCCATACTACCCAAAACAATCTAAAGATTTAATGTAGATCCCCTGGAGAAGGGAATGGCTACTCACTCCTGTATTCTTATCTGGAGAATTCCATGGACAGAGGAGCCTCTTGGGCTACAGTATAGGGGGTTGCTAAGTGAGCAACTAACACTTTGACTTTTTCAGTATCAATCACCCATGATATTTTTCACAGAACTAGAACAAATAGGAGAAGGAAATGGCAGCCCACTCCAGTATTCTCGCCTGGAAACGTCCATGGACAGAGGAGCCTGGCAGGTGCAGTCCATTGGGGTTACATGACTGAGCATGTGTGCACGAGGTTGGAGGGAGATGGGTTGGTAGCAATAAAGTGGTAAAACTAAAAAAAAGAAGAACTAGAACAAATAATCCTAAAACTTATATGGAACCATAAAAGACCCAGAATTGCCAAAGAAATCCTGGGGAAAAAGAACAAAGCAAGAAGTATAACCCTACCAGACTTCAAACCATATTACAATATCTACAGTACTACAAACAATACTACAATAATCAAAACAGTATGGTACTGGCAAAACCAGACATAAGGATAAATGGCAAAGAATACAAAGTTTAGAAGTAAACCCACACACCTATGGTGAAGTATTCTTCCACAAAGGAGGCAACAATATACAATGAGAGAAACATAGTCTCTTCAGCATATGGTGTTGGGAAAGTTGGACAGCTGCATATAAATCAATGAAGTTGGAACAGTCTCAAATCATATACAAAAATAAGCTTAAAATAGCTTAAAGACTTAAATATAAGACATGACACTGTAAAACTCCTAGAAGAGAATATAACTAAAACATTCTCTGACATAAATAGTACCAAATGTTTTCTTAGGTTAGTCTCCCAAGGCAATGGAGATAAAAACAAAAACAAACAAATGGGACCTAATCAAACTTAGAAGTTTTAATACAGCAAAAGTAACCTTAAGCAAAATGAAAAGACAACCTACAGAATGAGGGAAAACGTTTGCAAATTATGCAACCAACAAGAGCTTAATTTCCAAGATACACGAATAGTTCATACAACTGAACAACAAAAAATAAAAAAACTCAATCAACAAATGCACAGGATATCTAAATATGCGTTTCTCCAAAGAAGATATACAAATGGCCAATAAGCACATGAAAAGATGCTCAACATTGCTAATTATCAGAGAAAAGCAAATCAAAACTACAGTGAGATACCACCACATACCAGTCAAAAATGTCTACAAATAGCCACCAAAAAAAGTACAAAATAATGCCATTTGCAGCAACATGGAAGCAACTGGAGATCATCAAACCAAGTGAAGTAAGTCAGAAAGAGTAAGACAAACACTAAATGATATCTCTTATTTGTGGAATCTAAAATGTGACACAGATGAAACTAACTATGATGCGGAAACAGACTCACAGATATAGAGAACAGGTTTTTGGTTGCCAAGGGGGAGAGGGGTGGGAGAGGGAAGAATTGCAAGTTTGGGATCAGTGGATGCAAACTAGTATATATAGGATGAATAAACAACAAGGTCCTAATGTATAGCAAAGGGAACTATATTCAATATTTATAAGCCATAAAGGTAAAGAATATTTTTTAAAATAATATATATACATATACATATATATGTATAACTGAATCACCTTCCTGTACAACAGAAATTAAGAAAGCATTGTAAATCAACTGTACTCTAATCTTTTAAAACGGTAGTGTATGGCACACATTAGATGAATTCCATTGACATACTGTGGGCATTTCACGGCCTCTCACAACCTGGGCATCCTGGCCCTGGGATTAGTAGTCCATGGGAAGGACATTTGGCCATGAGTTATATACTGGTTACCAGTTGCCTGGAGCCAAATATGGTAAAAAGCCAGACCCAGAGGCACCAGCCCCTAGAAGACTAGGCCTGCCTACAGTTCTTTCAGAAGAGAGCTAGGCAGGGCTGTTTTTCTCAAAATGAAGTGAAAACATGAAAAAGAATGAGGAATGTTTATGTCTTGACTCTACTGAATAAAGTAGTTTGAGGTGTGCTCTCAGCTTGCATGTAAAGGATGCAGAGTGTTCTAGGCACAAGCTCCCCTGCCTGCCCTGTGTCTTCCATTGCTGGTAGCAGAAGCTGATTTTCAGGGGCTGGATCACATGTTGGGTTTCTCTCTCTTCACTCGTGATAAAATTGAAGAAGAAACAGTCATGGGGTGTGTGTGTGCATGTATGTGGTTACTCCCCATAGCTTCCAGTGTAGCAATGACTACCTTGCCATTTGACTTGTTGAATGCCCTGAAATGTGATATACTAAAGAGAGGAAAAGACTGACAATAATCTTTTCCTTTTGACGCTATCTTTATGACTAGATTCCAGAATGGGCTAGAATTAGAAATGGAAAGATTTTCTTGCAAAATGCAGTTATCTTTCACAGAAATTTTTATGCTGGATGAGTAGATGGCTATATAGATAGTTGATAGGTAGATAGATAGATAGATAGATAGAGTGTGTGTGCGCGTGCGCTCAATCAGTCATATCTGACTCTTTGTGACCCTATGGACTGTAGCCCACCGGGTTCCTTTGTCCATGGGATTTCCCAGGCAAGAATACTACAGTGGGTTGCCATTTCCTCCTCCAAGGGAACTTCCCAACCCAGGGATCGAACCTGCATCTCTCAACCCTCCTTCATCTCAGGCAGATTCTTCACTGCTGAGCCATTGGGGATTTCCAGATAGACAAATCTGGTAAATGTGGTAGAATACAACAGTACTATATATATCATATGGTTATGTTTACCACAAGTACAGTTTTTTAAAAAAATACACATACATACACTAACAGGAACACAAATAGAAAATAGAAAAGGCATTCAAAAAATACAATATCATTTAAAAGCTTTCCCTGAGGTAGTAGAGAACTGGAAATATACCATCTCCTTTCCCCTTCTACTTGGTCTGCTCTTCAGCAAATGACGAGAGCATTCCTCCTTCCCTCCTTCCTTCCCTTCCTCCCTTTGGTATAAATAACAGCCTTCAGTTTCTATGATACAGACTTCTGTCTTCATGGAATCCCCAGTCCCAATACTGTTATCTTTTCCCTTCACAGAAAATTAATAGGAATTATTACTGTTGCCAAGGTAAAACTACATCTCTCTATATATGTAACACTTGTCTGCCTAAAGAGTAGTATGTCAACTATGAATATTTAATGCATTTTATCATAGTTTTAAATGCATTAGAGGGGGCTTCCCTGGTAGCCTGCCAACGCAGGAGACATGGGTTTGATTTGTGATCTAGGAAGATCCCACATGCCGCAGAGCAACTAAGCCCATGCACCACAACTAAGCCTGTGCTTTAGAACTTGGGAGCCACAACTACTGAGCCCACACATTTACAGCCTGAAAGCCTGCACACCACAGCTAGAGAGTAGCCATGGCTCACCACAACTAGAGAAAAGCCCTTGCAACAGTAAAGATCAAGTATAGCCAAAAATAGATAAATAAATAAAATAAATTGCATCAGAAGAGCTTGCCTCTTAAAGAAATTAGTTATGAGACTTTTGGTAAAATAAACAATTAGTAACTAACAATTAAATTTAGACCTGTGAGTACTGGATTTATTTACAAATCTTTGAAATATAACATATAAGGCATTCCTTCAAGTCTGAGTCCCAATAGTGATTTTTTAAAATTACTAGTTGTGTATTGAAAGCAGTAAGAAGTTTCACAACACCAAATAAACCAGTGTTGAGATTTCCCCCAACATAAAGTTTAACAGCTCCAACTTCTTCAGTGTTTATCAAAATGCAAAAGAACAAAGTAGAGGTTATCATTTTTGACGGTCAATCTGACCCTTGCAGGCTGAGGGAGTGAGAGCATATGTAGGCAGGGGCTCTGAGGGACTGTGGCTCAAGAAGGACCATCTGCACTCAGTTGATGAGACCCCAGAGAGCCTGGAGCAGGCTAGCAAGGGGACTGCAGGGCTCCTGCTCCAACCAGAGCATTCCAACTGAAGTGTCCATGCTGATCCAAGGAAAGGCTGAGGTTCCTCCAAGGTCTGAGAGTGATGGCTGCAGCCTCCACCCCGTCTTCTGGGCAGCCATGTAAGCACAAATACAAGCAAAGTACTATGGGGTGTGGAATGACCCAAGACAGAGCATATCACATGGTGACCCTATTGTGACCTTGCAGAGTGGATCATGGCTGGTTCTACCCTATTTCATTTCCCCAACAGGAAACAGACCACCGGTGGACTGGACTCAGGCCATTACTGCAGAACCTACACTAGGTATATCTCTCCTTTCTGTGTGTTCAAGTATCCTCCTTACCTTGTATTTGTTAACTATTTTTTAAAATGCACTGAATTTGGGTTAAACACTAACCACCAAAATGGATCTCAACACAGATCTAAAGCCCGGGGGAGGAGCAACAGGCTCATCTGACACGGCCATTCCTGGATGACCCATGTGCCTAAAATCCCTTCTCAGTACTAAATAGTGGGTTGATTTTCTTTTTACAATTAAAAAAAAATGAGTAATATTACATAAGAGTACCAGAAACTGCCTCATTGGAAACAAAAATTGTTTACATTAAGTAAAAATCCAGTTGCAGGCTGCATCTGCACATTTATAGCATGGTGAAGCACACAGTGACTGGTCAAGCAGAGAGCTTCTGGCACTCACACCACAGGGATAGGAAGAAGGGGGGAAAGTGAAGGAGCAAAGAGTACAGTTCATTTCTGGTTCCAGAGTTGACTGGACAGCCAGTCCAGTCCCTCATAGAGCCCATCCCCACTGGTGGCACAGCTGGCCTGAATGTACCAGTTCCCATGGCGCAGAGTGTAGACCCAGCTTGTCTGTGATCTCGGCTGCATACATTGCATTGGGGAGGTCCTATTAGCAAACACGAGAAAAAGGAGTCCCAGGGTTCATCTTCTGCCAGCATCCTTATGTGCACCTCACAGGCCTCATTCACACACAGTCACTGCAGTCAACCACAAAGATGAGACCTTATATGATCTGAAAGTAGTGGCACCATAGATGCCAGATCTTGTCCTGGCCACCCATGTCCCATAGAGTGAAACTGATGTTCTTGTATTCCACCGTCTCCATGATGAAGCCTATAGTGATCACGATTTCACCACTTTGTACAGGGTGAGGGTCTTTCCCACAGCATCTAGGCCCACAATGAGAATGCACATTTCTTTTTTGACAAAAAGGCCCTTGAAGAGATTTGCAAAGATATTCCCTGGCGCAGCTGCTGCTCAGAGGCAGACATTGGTTTCACTCCAACACGATTCCAATAATGATTTTACAAGACCAGAATAAGCAAGGAAGGTCATCAAGAGTGTAAGGCAACTGGGCTATAAAGTAACTAGCAAAAATTTCTAACATCTCATGTGACCCACTCCTTAATACTAGTGCAGGCAGAAGAGTTCTTCATGGTCTCTGTCATAATCAGTTAATTCTGCATGGCTATGCAGAATTAAAATATTAGAAAATGCTTTTAATAATGGTCCCATAACAAAGTTTCCACTGGAATGAAAGCCACTAGCTTTCGCACTGCTGGAGCTCAGAGGGTTTGCTGACGCCCATGTTCATATTTCAATTTCCAGCCTGGGGCTTTGAATTTTTTCTCTTTTTTATATTCCTTTCCATTATGGTTTATCCCAGGACATTGAACATAGTTCCCTGTGCTATACAGAAGGAAGTTGTTGTCCATCCACTCTTTTAAAAAATTTATTTATTATAATTGGAGGCTAATTACTTTACAATATTGTGGTGGGTTTTGTCATACATTCTATATGAAATAGTTTGCATCTACTAACCCCAAAGTCCCAATCCAGCCCTCCACCACCCTCCTCTCTCCCTTGGCAACCACGGGTCTGTTCTCTATGTCTGTAAATCTGTTTCTACATCATAGACAGGTTCATTTGTGTCATATTTTAGATTCTATATGTAAGTGATACATATGGCACATCTTTCTCTTTCTGACTTACTTCACTTAGTATGATCATCTATAGTTGCATCCATGTTGCTGCAAACGGCATTATTTCATTGTTTTTATGACTGGGTAATATTCTATTGTATATATGCACCACATCTTCATCTATTTATCTTTCAATGGACATTTAGGTTGTTTCCATGTCTTGGTTATTGTAAACAGTGCTGCTATGAACATTGGGATGCATATAACTTTTTCAATTACAGCTTTGTCTGGAATGAATTGCTGGATCTAATTGAAAGTGGATCTTTAGTTTTCTGAGGAACCTCCATACTGTTTTCCATACTGCCTTCACCAACATTCCCATCAACAGTGTAGAACGGTTCCCTTTTCTCCACACCCTCTTCAGTATTTATTATTTGTAGACTTTTTAATAGTGGCTATTCTGACCTGTGTGAAGTGGTACTTCATTTGTAGTTCTGATCTGTATCTCTCTAATAATTAGCATCTTTTAAAATGCTTATTGGCCATTTGTGTGTCTCCTTTGGAGACATGTCTGTTTCAGACTTCTGCCCATTTTTTGATTGGATTGCTTGATTTTGTTGTTGAGTTACATGAGCTCTTTGTATATCTTGGAAATTAAGACCTTGTTGGTTTCCTCATTTGCAAATATTTTCTCTCATTCTGACGGTTGTCTTTTCATCTTGCTTATGGTTTTCTTTGCTATGTTAAAGTTTGTAAATTTAATTAAGTCACATTTGTTTGTTATTATTCTTATTGCTTTGGGAGACTGACCTAAGAAAACATTGGTGTGATTTATGTCAAGAGAATGCTTTGCCTATGTTCTCTTCTAGGAGTTTTATGGTGTCTTATGTTTAAATCTTTAAGCCATGTTGAGTTTATTTTTGTGTATGGTGTGAGGTATGTTCCAACTTCACTGATGTAGCTGTCCAGCTTTCCCAATACTAGGTGCTAGAAACTTTCTCTCATTGTATATGCTTCCTTTCTTTGTCAAAGAATAATTGACCACAGGTATGTGGGCTTATTTCTAGATTATTCTTTGCCATTTATCCATATGTCTGTTTTTGTGCCAGTACCACACTGTTTTGATTACTGTAGCTTTGTAGTACTGTCTGAAGTCTGGGAGGGTTACTGGTGCTTTGAATTTAAATGGTCCTTTGCAAATGTGTTTTTAATTTATATTTAATACATATAAATACAACTGAAGCTTCAGATGAGAGGAAAAGGGGTATGAAAAATACAAATGGTTATTTGAGAGTAAGAATATCTCCTGTCTCACATTCTAAATTCTAAGTTGGAGAAGAGAGAAGTCATAAAAAGAAAGGAGGATGACAGAGCATATTCTCACATTTATTTGGAAAGCTCTTCTATTCATCTTGTCCTGGATTCTTTAAGGAAACTAGGCAAAAAAGGAAGAAAAACAGAGAATATGAAAGAATCAATTAAGAGGTATTAAAAGAATTTTGTGTAGCTACTGGCATATATTCAAAAAATTTGAAAAATCATATGAATTGTGCCCAAAGTCTTGTGGGGTTTTTTGTCACTGACATTGAAATTTAAAGTTTTATGTATACCTGAGAATAAGATCTTTCAGGGAAAATTCAATTTCTGAAACTGACATCTTTTTACAAAATGGAGAAAAGAAAGATGCACATCAAAGAGATCAAACTTGGAAATAAGCCCGATGTTATAAATTGAGATTCTTAAATCACAGACCATGCTTTTCTTTTCTTGACCCCATGGCTCTTACACTTCACTACTGTTAACACTGTAGGCTTGACTTGCAGCCAGCTCTTCTCAGTGGCTTATCTTAGTCTAATGAAATGAAGATTTGCCATGATTTTGATCTTGTTAAGTAAGATCCAGTCTTAACCTATATAAATAAGCTATGATAAATGCACAATGATAAATTAGACATTTAAGCTATCTGTCTGTTTCCAACCGAGCACTCTTTTAAGCTTAAATCAATCACTTTTATATTCAAACACTTCAATGGGTCCTTATTTCAAAAAACATAAAGAAAAAGCCCTTCCAAAAACCTTTGAGTATCATCTCGTATTCCTCTCCTTCCCTCTCCCAGACTCCAATATTGCTCACTCTGCTTCAGTCACATAAGTGTCTTTGGAAATTCTTCTACCATCCAGTTGCTCTCTTGACTCCTTCAAGTCTTAGCTCAAATGTCATACCCTCAATCGCCGCTGTTTGAAAATATGAACCTCCCTCTAAACCACGTACCATGTGATTCCCCTTATCTTACTCTATTTCTTTTCTCCAATTTATTTACACGTTTGAATATACTATAAAATTTCTTATTTATTATTATACTTATTGCTTATTTTCTACCCCTGACCCACTAGGATGGAAACTGTACAAGGACTTTTGTCATTTTATTTCATTGATATATCCCAAATGCTTAGAACATTGCCTGACATAGAATTATCCAATAAGTATTTTTGGAATAAAGGGAAGAATATGTTCAGTATTCATTATCATTTATTAACTGGTATTGGAAAATAATGTGAAACTCAAACTTCATTATATCTGATTCTCTAAACATTAGGCCATATGTCCTTAAATAGATGTTCAACTGAGACACTGAGAGGGAAAGAAAAGAAATAGGCACAGGGATCAAATCATAATTCAGTCATTTACCAGCTATAGAAAAGTAAATTTCTGTGAACTTTAGTTATTCCCTTTGTGAAATGACTGTAATGAAGACATTAAGTGAGCAACTAGATCAGTTCCTGGTAGAGTAGGCACATGATAAATGTGAGTTTCTCCATTTTTTTCCAACTTCTCAGTAGACTCCACATGGCAGGGGGCAAGAGGAAAAATCTAAGGCACCTGCAGAGATCTACAGTGTGTCCACAGAAACTCATAAGAAACTGCAGGAAATTGGAAGAAAGGTGAAAAGGCAGTTATCAGATCTTTTCTAGTCCTTCTTCAATGGAAAGCCTCGTCAATGGGGACACTGAGAATGAGGATAGACAAGAGTGCATCTTACTAATGACTGTGGAGGAAGAAATTGGTGACCTAAATGGTGAATGAAAGTGCTGGCCATGCAGAGCCAAAGCAACCTGACCAAACATATTATCAAAGCAATATAGTCACTGATCAAGTGCTAAGTCAAAGGGTCGGAGAGGTAAAGGGGTCAAAATAAGGCTTAATAGACATTTCTCCAAAGAGGACATACATACAGCCAATAGGCACATGAACAGACACTCATCATCACTAAATAATAGAGAAATGCAAATCAAAACTACAATGAGGTATCACCTCACACAGGTCAGAATCAGTTCAGTTCAGTTCAGTTCAGTCGCTCAGTCGTGTCTGACTCTTTGCAACCCCATGAATCACAGCACGCCAGGCCTCCCTGTCCATCACAAGCTCCCGGAGTCTACTCAAACTCGTGCCCATTGATGCCATCCAATAGCCATCATTAAAAAGTCTACAAACAACAAATGCTGGAGAGGGTATGGAGAAAAGGAAACCCTCCTACACTCTTGGTGGGAATGTAAGTTGGTGCAGCCTGTATTGAAAACAGTATGGAAGCTCATAAAAAACTAAAACTAAAAATAAAGTTTTCATATGATCTAGCAATCCCACTCCTAAGTATACACCCAGATAAAACTATAATTCAAAAAGATACTTATCCCTGTGTTCATAGCAGCATTATTATTATAGCCAAAACATGGAAACAATCTAAATCAACAGATGAATGGATAAATAAGATGTGGTACATATATACAAAGAAATACTACTCAGCCATTAAAAACAATAAAATAATGCCATCTGCAGCAACAAATGGCTGCATTTGTTGCTGCAGATGGATGGACCTCAAGATTATTATATTAAGTGAAGTCAGTCAGAAAGAGAAAGACAAATACAATATGATATCACTTATATATGTGGAATCTAAAATATGACACACACAAACATATAGAAAAAAAAGACATAGAATACAAAGAACAGACTTGAAGTTGCCAAGGGGAAGGAGATTTGGTATTAGCAGAGGCAAACTATTATATATAGGATGGATAAACAACAAGTCTTACTGTATAACACAGGAAACTACATTCAGTGTCCTTGGATAAATATAATGGAGAAGAATATGAAAAAGAATACACACACACACACATATATATGTATAACTGAATCACTTTGCTCTACACTGGAAATTAAACACATTATAAGTCAACTATACTTCAATAAAATTTTTTTAAAAAGAATAAGAAGGTTGAGAGTGGCGATAGGAAATATTGACTCAGTGAATGTCATTGCAAAAGACCATGTCCTGCAGCCAGATTGAGAGGCCTGGATGAATAAGGGCATGAGATAGCACAGTCCTTTAGAAAGTCCTGTATGGGATGGACAGCAACCTTTTTGACAGTCTAGGAATCTGTCTTCACTGATACTCATCTGACGTTTCTAAATAAGGCTTTCATTCAGGAAACTAGAAAAAGGCAGGACTGAGAAATGGCATTCCCCTTCCTCATGTCAGAGGGAGTAGTACTTCATACTCTGAAGTCAGAAAGAAAATTAAAGTGAAAACATATTTTTAATAAATAGAGTAAGTTTTAACAAATGCTCATGGACTCAATGAACAATCAATGGCAAGTCAGTAAACGAGTGGATCAGTAAATGTGAATGTCCAGTTGTTCTTCCAGATTGAGCACATTTCTAGGACTTTCATTCTGAGGGGGACAACTGGGGAAACTTTCCCCAATAAAACAATGTTTTATTGTACAAGAGAAGATATTGAAACTCAGAAAAGTAAATTGATTTTCTCAAAGTCACACAATTATTACTGGCTACATTAAGACTAAGCACTGATTTACAAAACAAAATTCCAGTTTCCACTGGAAGCTATTTTTTCAGTGACCAAGATACTGGTATTGGTGCCTGATTCCTTTCAAGTTGGAAAGTGTTTCCATATAGAGTAAATAGTCAGATATTTGAAACAGTAGAAACATTTCATTAGACTGTTGTGTAGTCTGTATATTTTTTCCTATTTCACTCTGTAGTCACCTTTCCTAGGGACATAAATTCTTGCATCTCTCAGAAATGGTGTTGTTTTTTCTTAGTTGTAATATACACATATTAAAGAAAATTAAAATTAAAAGAGTATATTTATGTGTACATGTATACTTCATACATATATATAATATATATAAAGTTATCAAATATATATATATTCTTTAGTTTTCTTTGTATATTATTTAATTTTCCTTGAGTATATATACCACAATACTTATATACTGCTACCACTTGAGGCATAACATCATTAACAGTTTTATAAATTATCTTACATTAGTCATTATTAGTGTTGATAAATAACATTCAGTTTAGCTCTTGTTTACTTAGCTCCTGCTTTTTGACAGGCCCAATAACAGGTGTGGAGATTTCAGAAAATGAGGGGTTTTTTTGGTTTTTTTTTAGGTTTTTCTTTTTTTTTTATAAACATTTTAGAGATTCTCCCATGTCTTTAATGAGCTTTTGAAACCTTCCATAATCTTATTCTTTATGTTGGCTACACAAAGTTACCTCAATGGAGAGTTAATATGTTTAATTTGTGTTGGCTTTCCTAATATTGTACTCAAATTCTAGAAGTTCAGACAGTTCAGGACCTGATCATACCTAGGGATATCAATCTTTTGGCTCTAACCATTGACCCCAAATAAAGACCTTATAAGGTCTGTGAATGCAGTATCTCATATATCCCATTATGGGTGATTCTTTTTTCAGAGTAAGCAGGGAATAAAAGACATTCTAAAAGTGTTCCTCATCCTCTTATTCCTTTTGTGATTTTCAAATAGGTGAAGCTTAGAATTATGACTGGCTACTTCACCTGACTACACTACTTTGATGGAGAAATTCACCTATTCTTTTTCTATATAAAGTAAATTAGTTTTACAAACAGAACTTGTTGCCACTCAGAGTATGGCACTGAATTAGTCTCTGCTGGACTTCACCTGAGTGGGCTAGTCACTTTTTTAAAAACATAATTATCTTACCACATTGCAAAGTATTTTGCTTCATCAATTACATGTTTTGAGAAGGTAAAATCTCCATTATCTATAAGAAACCTCTACTATCAATAGATAAAAAGACGATCTACAGAGAACTATAAAACAGAATGTTTCTAAATTCATACCATTGACAATAATAAACATTCTGTGAAAAAGAACAGAAAGCACCAAATTTAAAAACAATGACATGACTGTCTGATTCAATCAATCAGAAACTGGAGGGGAGAAAAAATAATACAGTAAGCATCAACACAAAATCCTGCATATAATTGATGTACAATCAAAATTTGTTCAACTGAATTGACAATTCATGGTTTAATTATCTGATAAGATGCTTGAGGATTGACACTGTTTAAAAGAGACAGACAAACTTTAGACACCAGAGGAGTGGAAAATCGTTTATGTTTTATTAATTTTGATTTAATAATAACTTTCCAAATACTTTATTATAAAAATATTCAAAAATAAAAATCAAATTAAAAACTAAACAATAAAAATAAGATAAAATAATTTTAAAAAGAAAAATATTTAAAGATAAAAAGATTCCCTATTGCCTCCTCTATCAGTGCCCTTGCCCCTACGGTGAGATGCAGCGCACCCCCACCTCCCCATTAGACCTCCAACACTTTTAGGTAGGTCTTAGACCCTGGAGCCCAGCAGGCTGGGGAGATGCTGGCCAACTTCCGCTCCAATCCCCTATCCCCCGAGCCTCTCCCCTCCCCCAGGAACCCCTTGTGCCGCCTCTACTTTTCCTTTCTCCCGCCCTACCTCCCATGTCTTACCTGGCCCTACGGGGATTCCTCCCATCCCTCCAGGTGTCCGAGTTCACCCGCCAGCGCCTAGGAGAGGCCCTCGTTGTGAGCAGACGGAACTCTGCGTTCTCTTGCTACGCCATCTTGGCCCCATCCCCTATGCTTACTCTTTCTTGCCTTTGCAGAGCCTAGGGCAAAGGCTGACACATACAAGTAAAAGTAAAGTGTTAGTTACTCAGTTGTGTCCCACTCTTTGTGACCCATGGACTGTAGCCCACTAGGCTCCCCTGTCCATAGGATTTCCCGGGTAAGAATACTGGAGTGGTTTGCCATTGCCTTCTCCAGGGAATCTTTCCCACCCAGGGATATAACTGAGGTCTCCTATATTGCAGGCGGATTCTTTACTGTCGAGCCAGCAGGGAAACGCAATAAACATTTGTATTGAATGTGAAATATATATTATGCTTGAGGAGATATTTTAGATGACTGGAAGGGTTTATTTGAACATTTCAAAGGTTTATCCTTTACTCTGAAAACTGTAAAATTTTCTGTTCTAAATTGAAACATGGAAATGACAATTGCTTGAAAATTCCTTACAAATCTGCGGTCTGTATAAGCCATGGAGGTCAACATTGAAAGGGTGGCAAATAGGGTCCAAAGATTCATTCAGTAATACTGTTTTGAAAGATACTCTGCAATGAGAAGCCCTGGGTTTCCGATTTACAAATAACGCGTTAAAGAAAATTCCCTGGTTATATCTTTTTATTAAAAAAACAACAACACTTATTGCTTTTCTTTTTTTTTTGGCTGCAGTGCATGGCTGTGGTGTCTTAGTTTCCCCACCAGGAATCAAACCTGGGCCCCTGACAGTGAAAGCATGGACTCCCACTGGACTGCCAGGGAATTCCTTGATTTTAGCATCTTTGAAACCAGGAAAACTAATCTTCAAACCCATCTGCTAACCAACTAACCATGGGCAAGTTACATTCCTTCTCTGAGCATTAGATGATTTTTTTTCCCCTCTTGTTAAAAATAGATACAGCACATTAACCATTCCTTATGAGCATTAATCAGATAGCATATACGAACACTCGCAACACATAGGAGACTCTCAATAAATGTTAAGAACCTTTTCCTTCATTATAGTATATAAATCACCTACCCAGAATGTAAATTAGAGATACCTGCAACATTCACCTAACTTTCAAGAAGGTCATTAAAGACTTTTTTGCAATATATATATATATATATATATATATATCCTTATTTTTATATGGATATATTATGCTATATGCATTTGCAGGACTGTAGTTTGAGCCTGAAACATCTTTTTTGCTGAAACAGCAAACATATAAATGAATGAGCCATCATAATTTATGATACTATATCAGGTAGTGTTTGCTATAAAACAAACAAAATTTTGTGGTTTAAAATAAGCATTTATTTAGTTCATGATTCTGTCGGTCAGCAATTTGGGTTGTTTGGGTCTTCTGATGATCTCAGATGGGCTCGCTAGTGTATCTAAAGTACAATTCTGGTTAGCTAGGAAGCTTTTCTTCTGGGGAAAATGTGCATAACCAGGACATATGTGTCTCATCACTCAGCTGGATAGCCCAGGCTCACTCACATAATAACCCAGGAAATGAAGAACAGCCAAATAGCAAGCTCAATGTGCATATACTTTTCTAGTCTTTGTGTCATGTTTGCTGATATCCTGTTGTTGGTAGTGATAGTTTAGTCACTAAGTTGTATCCGACATTTGCAACCACATGGACAGTAGCCCACCAGGCTCCTCTGTCCATGGGATTTCCCAGGCAAGATTACTGGAGTGGGTTGCCATTTCCTTCTCCAATATCCCATTAGCCAAAAACAACTCACATGGCCAATACAGACTCAAAGTTTAGACAAAGAGATTCCACTGCTTAAAGTGAGGGGAGCAAGTGGTGCTGATTCTTGTAATCTACCATATGTAAACATTAAGATAACGTTGAAGCCACAACTACACAGAGGCTTGGAGGTTGTGATATCACTGACCAGCAGAACACTCCATTCCCTTACCCCCCTACTTGCACCTTGGCAAATGTCTTATTCGAATCTCCCAGAAGTCTGAGAAGGTGAATCTTACACAGAGATTTTTTTGTGGAAGTGCTCTCAAAAGGAGCCTATTAAAAAAAAAAAAAGTAGAGAGATACAGGATTGGGCGAAGAAAGAAGTTAAGCAAAGGCACAGCTTTGTCTAATCCCACAGAGAGTTCAGGAGCATGAATGGCAGCAGGCTTGTCCCAATGTTAAGCAGCAATGCCACTCTTCTCTTCCCCATCAGCACCAGCACTGTCTCAGGCGGGGACTGCTGGCTTTCCCGAGGTCTCTCAAGGTAAGGTTGCCGTTGCCAGGCTTGGCAACGTTGCTCTCAGGTTAAAAAAAATGTTCTGGAGACCTGACACATGTGACCTGTTAGCATCTCAGTCTTTGTTTATGGACTGAACTTTTGTGTCTCTCCAAAACTCAGCTTAAAGCCCTACCTCCAACTTAATGTTATTAGGAGGTGGGGCCTTTGGAAAGTGGTTAGAACTAGATGAGGTCACGGGTACTCCACTCTCCTGAATGGGATTAGTGCCCTTATGAGAGTCTCCTAAGAGCTTGCTTCTCCTCTCTGCTCTCCTCCCTGTGAGGATACGAGAAACTGGCAGTCTGCAGCCTGGAAAAGCACTCCCTCCAAAACAGAACCATGCCGGCACCCTGATCTCTGACTCCCAGCCTCCAGAGCTTAAGTAAATTTCTGTGGTTTATAAGCCACCCATTATGTGGTACCTTGTTCGAACAGCCCCAGCTGATTAAGATAGTCCTGGAAATTAAAATATATGCACGCCTTAGCCTTAGCTTTAGGCTTCTCCCCACTTGAATATTTATATCCCAAGGCCCAGCCCTATAGACCTTCAGTTCTGATCTTTCATTGAGAAATGGTCCTTTCACAGTGCATTTGCCACTCAGAACAGTTTTGATTTTTCCAAGTATTTTCCTAAAATAGACAATAGACTTTTCCAGCCTTTTATACTAATTTGGATTGTTTTTTGTAGCAACTATGTTCTCTTATGATTAATTACCAAAAAAGTTTAGATTAATATTAGCAATGCATGCATTCAAACCAAGTTGCTTCAGTTGTGTCTGACTCTTGCAACCCTATGGACGGTAGCCCTCTGGGCAGCTCTGCCCATGGGGATTCTTCAGGAAAGAATAATGGAGTGGGGTACCATGCCCTCCTCCAGGGGATCTTCCCTACCCAGGCATTGAACCTGTGTCTCTTATGTCTCCTGCATTGGCGGGTGGGTTCTTTACCACTAGCGCCACCTGAGAAGCCCAATATTAGCAATACAAAATAGAAAATACAATTTATAGGATAAGCTAAGGCAGGCTAGAGGTCTTTTGTAGATGGATACATTATTTGGGGAATCTGAAATAGAGGAGAGGAAAAAGTGTGAGGAGTTTATGGTCTACGGTGACTAAGTGTGAAGTTAACAGTAAGGGAGTGATCAAAAAAGAGAGATGTGGCCACTGCCGTGTGGAGATCAACTTTAGATAAAGACTAGAAGTGAAATATTTTGTGCAATGTCCTTCTTTAGTTTCCTCCTTCAGATTTCCATAAAGTATTTCCAATACCTTGACAATACGTTGAAAATTAGGGAGTGGAGTTGAGAGGTGGGCAGTCAAGATGGGACAGCTGTTAAACCTTTGCATGGACTTCCCTGAAGGTCCAGTGGCTAGGAATCTGCCTGTCAATACAGGGGAGGCAGATTAGATACCTGGTGCAGGAAGATCTCACCTGCCCTGGGGCATCTAAGCCTATATGCTGCAACTCCTGAACCCAAGTGCTAGAGTCCTCAAGCCACAACTACTGAAGCCCAGGTGCCCTAGAGCCTGTGTTCCACAAAAAGAGAAGCCCCCACAATGAGAAGCCCATGCACTGCAACTAGAGAGTAGCCCCTGCTCACTGAAACTGGAGAAAGCCTGCATACAGCAAAAAAGACCCAACACAGGCAAAAAAATAAAAATAAAAAGCTTCGTGTGTGTCAGGTACTGCAAAGGACAAGGGCAAGTGTAAACACAAGGAGAGAAGGCATATCTGGGTTACATACGCACAGGAGGAATCCTCAAATCACCCTTTCTCATAGACTCAGAGCTCTCCACCCCCATTCTGACTTACATGCTTCCTAATTTATTTCACTTTAAACAGGAAATAAGAAGTGGTAGCGCAAAGGATCCTGATGAGGGTAAAACATAGTTTCAAAAAAGGAGTGCCCATCATCTCTACTCCCCATTAGTGTTCCTAGCACCTCCAGAATCCCAAAGCAGATTCCCTGGGCTGACCTCTGAAAAGCTCTTTGTTCTAACTTAATAAGTAGGACAGCCTGATAAAGCCATAGGTGAGTTGGTTAGGAAAGCCACAAATCAAATCATCCTCACAGAAAGGTGCAAAGCTAACTACTCCAGAAGAAAATGAGGTTTGGGGGTCTTTAGGAGACTGGCGTTATTTCTGTTTGGTTTTCTAGAATCCTGAGTCAACTACCCAGAGGCACTTGAACAGGGCTCTCATTTTGTGTCCAGGGTACTCAGACTCTCAGCAAGAGATGCGTAAACTACCACACATGCTTCTACATGATTCTGAGCCACCACGTCCAGAGCATATTTTTCATTTCCACTCACCTCTTAATAGCCACATTCTCAGAGAAACCTCCATGGCACATCAGTGTGGTCCTTGCTTTTAGACTTTAAAATCAATAGCTACCAACCACATGACAGGCACGATGGTGGGCATCTGACAGTCTTCTTTACTTCTCACAACACCTTAAATTGCCTAAACGGATACACTCCCCTTATGCAGATGAGTTTTGCCCAATGGTACCAGGGAGTAAGTGGCCAGGGAGGACCCAACCTCAGATCTGTCTGAACCCAAAGCCCATGCTATTTCACTATACATTATGAGCTAAGGAAAAGATTGTCTTGTCAGTGCCCCTGACTCCACCTCCTAGACGGGGAGAGAGAGGAAAGAAAGAAAAGAAAAAGAGAGGAAGTAAAGGTGGGAGGGAGGGAGAGGAAGGAAAGAAAGAAAGAAAGAAAATTGAGAGAGAAAACAGGATGTGAGGGCGATCTGGTTGCGACATCTGTCACCCCATTGATCGCCAGGGTTGATTCGGCTGATCTGGCTGGCTAGGCGGGTGTCCCCTTCCCCCCTCACCGCTCCATGTGCATCCCTCCTGAAGCTGCGCGCTCAAAGAGGACGACCATCCCCAATAGAGGAGGACCGGTCTTCGGTCAAGGGTATATGAGTAGTTGCGCTCCCCTGCTAGAACCTCCAAACAAGCTCTCAAAATTGAGAGAGAAAAATACCTCCAAGGGAGTTTTAAAAAAATAGTGTCTCCAATAACGAACAAAATTAGAGCTGAGGGTCTTGTACTAGGTAAGCGGAAGAGCTTTCTAAGATTCATTACTCCCCTATGGCAAAGGGGTGTTCAACTGCATTAATCACATGAGCTTAGCATCATTTCAGCCTTGTTTTTAGCCCAGGCCTAACTGAAGGCTAATAGTAGTAAGCAGTTATAATACAAAGACCAAAGATTTGGAGCCCGAGCTGGATTCAGATCCAAGCTCCAGCTCTTTATGCACGGTAGTGCTTGGGCAGATTACTCAGTCTCTTTGAGAGTCAGGTAACCTTTTTATTTTTATTTTTTTGAGAGTCAGGTAACCTTTTAAAAATGTTATCTACATCATAAGAGTGTTGCTGGTACATAATGAAGTCTTATTTCGTATGAAGCACCCCACATAGAGCGAGGAACATAGTATGTCTCCATCCATGTTTTCTTTCTCCACCATTTTTCTCCACAGGATGAAATAAGCAATGATATGCCTTCTGGGAAACTTCAGTCTGGGAAACCAGAGGTGTTTTGCTGTCTGGATGTACTGCCTTACTGCTGGCAAACCTGTACTGATTAAACGTTTCACAGAGGAGGAGAAATCTAACTTGGAAGGGGTAATCAAGACTTCCCATACTCTAAAAGGGATAATTTCCTGACTGTGTGTAGAACCAATAAAACTCTATCCTGAAGACAAAAGTTAGTTTATGAAATTGTGTGATGTTTTCCAGAGGAAACGGGAAATTTCACAGAGCCTGGTGGGTGTCATAGCTGTGCAGTGGAGCCACGCAACCCAGAATTTGTGTTATCGAAGAATAGCAGGATTTTCTGCTAAAGAAATATGATCTGATTTAAATTCTTAAAATATGTGCATAGTAATCATTCACAGTACTTAAAATCACTGCAGGTATCTGACTGCAGCAAAAGTTCCTTCTTCCCGTTGTACTGTGAAAACCATAGGAACCTCTTTCTTCTGTTCTGGCTCTGTTTCTCCTCTGAGCTCAGGTCCTCCTGTTTTGTCTCCATATTGTAGTTGATATCTCCTCCCACTTTCTATTCTTTTCTCTACCTTAATCCACATCTTTTCTTTCCTTGTGAATATCATACTCAGTGTTCCTCTTTCCTGTGGAAATTGTTACTCTGGCCACCAGAAACAGTGTGCTCACTGAATATGTATGCGTGAGAGCTAAATCGCCTCAGCCATGCCTGACCGTTGGAGACTTCATGGACTGTAGCCCGTCAGGCTCCTCTGTCCATTGCATTCTCTAGGCAAGAATATTGCAGTGGTTTGCTATGCCCTCCTCCAGGGGATCTTCCCAACCCAGGGATCGAACTCACACCTCCTGCATGTCCTGCATTGCAGGTGGATTCTTCCCCACGGAGCCAGCACCACAGGAAACAACATGCTCAGTGAGTAACCTCTTCCAAATAGGCTTATATTCAGCTCCCCATTCCCCACGATCTCTTTCTGCCTTTAGCACCTTAAGTTACAAGATGACTCTCCAAGATTATGAGTAGAAGCTGGTGTTCTGGAGCTGAACTGGACTTTCTCTCTGTGAAAAGTTGGGTAGCCATCTGAAGTTTAAATGCCAATTGCCAGTTTGAAAGTCTCAGGTGATAAGCCTGGAGGCAGTGTACCTGTCAAAAATATTTGCTGGCACACAGCCACTAAGAAAAGATACCTCCAAGCGCAACCTCTGCCATGGAGCAGACCTCAGCACATATGTAGGACAGGTGATCCAGCTTCACCCCTGGCCTTACAGATTGGACCAGGGGTAGGCACTTTATCCATGGACAGCCAGTTCGTGGGTTGACCACCACGCTCCAAAAGGAGACCTGACCAAATGATAGTCATTCTCCAAGAAGTTTGAGTAAGAAAAAGAAAAATCAGTGAAGTAGCCTTAGGAGATAAAGTGAAAGTTGTTTTTTTTTTGGGGGGGGGGGGCGGGCAGCGGAGAGGGAATAAGTAAAAGCAGAATCTTCTCCTGACCCAGAAAGCTTCTTCACAAAGTGCTAGAGAAAGAAAAAACTTTTGCTCATGAATAAGCATTAAACCAGGAGGTGATGCGCACCACAGGCAATCTGCTCAGAGACTGCAAAGACAGAAAGAAACCCCACCATTTTACATAGCCAAGCAGACACAACCAGATACGTGCATGTGCTCAAAATAAACAATCACTAGTCTTCAATACAAGAACTTGACAGGACCATGTGTCACTCACAATTCCTTCTAACTTTACTTGGTAGTTGGGTCAACCATCTGTGTTAGCCAATTGGCTTTATCCAAAGGAAAATCAAGCCTGGAGGTAGTTTAACAACCCAACGAAAACTTCTGCCCTGCTGCAGAAACTAGAAGGCAAGGTCACTAGTTTCTCTGATGGTTGCATTTCAGAAAGATGGCTCTTGGGTCTTTAAGAAAGACATACCTCGTAATAAAGCTGACCTAAGACCTATCTAGCATTCAAAAGGATTTATATACATTTCAGAGAAGAGAAACCATTTATAATTAGATATTTTCTACAGTAAATGCTCAAAGGAAAAGGAGGAGAGGGAAATCTCTTTCCTTGTATCTTTGTGTGTGTCCTTACAAAGACTGATGTAGAGGTAGTCTGGGGTGGGTTGGCGGAGGGTGTCACTGTGGACCTGTGTAAGCCAAAGTGATGTGGTAGCAGAAAAATGAGTAAGCAGATGCTCTGAAGCAGACAGAAGACACCTGCTTCAATATTCATATTTATATCAATATCTATAATTGAGAGTTCGTAGAGATAAGAGAGGGTTTTGGCTTCCCAGGTAGCGCTAGTGGTAAAGAACTTGCCTGCCAATGCAGGTAAACCTAAGAGACGTGGTATCGATCCCCGGGTTGGGAAGATCCCCTAGAGAAGAGCATGACAACCCACTCCAGTATTCTTGTCTGGAGAATCCCATGGACAGAGGAGCTTCATGGGCTACAGTCCATGGAGTTGTGAAAGAGTCAGACACGACTGAAATGACTTAGCATAAGTGTACGCATGCGCGCACGCGCGCGCGCGCACACACACACACACACACACACACACACACACACACACACACACATAAGAGAAACAGATGTGTGGCATGTAGCTAGACTGCCTGAGTGAATCCATTATTTTTTGCTGTTGCAGTTGCCTTTCATCCAGAACTACCATTTTCCTGAGGCCAACTGTCCGGGTTCCCCTGCATTCTCCTGCATATATGCCATTACAATAACCACCACACTCTTCCTCCGTACACACACCATTACTAGAAGTAGCATGAGAGAGTCTTTGTTTCTTGGGTTAAAAGTGCTTGCTTAAAATATACAACTAGTAAGAACCTACTGGATATCACAGGGAATTCTGCTCAATACTCTGTATTGCCATATGAGAAAAGAATCTAAAATAAGTTATACATATGCATGTATATAACTGATTCTCTTTGCTGTATAGCAGAAACTAACATAACATTGCAAATTAACTACACTCCAGTCAAATTTTTTTAAAAACATGAGAGAAAGATTTTTTTTCCTGAGGAACTATCCCGGGACTCTTGTGTGCAGAACAGTCTATTGTCTGGATATAATTCACTCCTCTTAGGAAGACTTGACATCTGAAGCATGTGAAAGTCATTCTATGAATTCAGTCAGTCAGACAACTCTAGCCAAGGGTCCACAAGGCTTTGTGGATATGTAAATTAATGCTTTCAAGTGAATGGAGGATCATAAATACTGGAGCTCTGGTTTGTGAAAGGCAAACCTTTGGTTTCCTTGAGTGTAACAACTCTTCTTTGGCAAGAATCTAACAGAATTAGCCTTTGTGCAAAATATTTACAGAGCAAGACATGCACCTGTTTGTTCATTGTTTTGCTTATTCATTAAATCAATTAACAGTTAAAGGTTGAAGAAGGATTCTGTGAATGGGAGATACAACAGACCAGGGCACTGTGTCAAGTTGGTTAATTCCAGCTGGAGACCAAAGAGCACAGAAGCATGTGAAGATATCATATCAGGGGCACAGTTGAGGGATGTGTAAAGCACAAAGAGTTGGTACTACAGAGAGTTTAATAGGTGGTCAGGAGGATCATACATATTTTATTATCATTCTGGTATTTCTGTTATATCTGCCTTGTATTATAATTTGGTGAGAGTGGATTGTTATTTTTAAAAAATGGCTAAAGCTGGGAAATTTTCTAGTGATTCTTAGAGGTAAAGGTTTGAGGTCCTTGGAATGAGAAGCTTGATAAAACAATTGCTCCCCTCATTGGCTTTCCAGAGTTCTGAGCTTCAGGATTCATATTCCTGCTCCTGAGTTTGTACGGTGAGTCCTGGAGACTTTTGTCCAGGATCCTTGCTGACAAGACACAGCTTATTCAGGCTCATACTCCCTCTGGGAAAAGACACGACTCTAGGCTTCTCAGGCTTCTCATTCTATCTCACTCCACATCCAGGGACTAATTCACTCTGGCCACCTGGCAATGAGAGCTCTGACAAAACGGATCTTGTATGCTGAGGACACCTGCAAAACTAAGCCCAATTGCATTGTTTTGAATGTGTAGGTGGCTAGAGCAAGAGTGTGTATTGTTCATATTAAAATGAACTCATAGAATCACTGGAAGTTAGCAAAAAGCACCCAAGTAAAGTGATGAATATTAAACTGAGGCATGCTCAGCCCCAAATAAGAGTACAGTCCATGATATACCAGCTCTACTCCCCACCCCCCCCCCCAAAATAAATCTATGTTGAACCATGCCAAAGAGGCAGTCCTCCATGGCATCAAGTAATAAAAACAGATATTCTCTATCAAGAGAAATGGGCTTGAATTGGACTTGGACCTGGTTCATTCAAACAACTACAGTAGTTAGAGTGCTAACATCTCTCGCCCCTTTTAGGGTCTGAGGAGGGTTCTCTTCTGAGACAGGTGGGTCTTTCTGTGTATATGTATGGATGAAGGGAAGGTGAGGGAGGTGGTAATTGTAGGCTTCTAGCTGAGCACACATCACAGAGGCAGAGCACACATCACATCACGGTCAGAGGCAGATCAAGAGGCAGTGGATGACTGGGAAGGCATGTGGAGTTAGAAGACGAGAGTTGAGACTCAAAAGTCTTTTCCTGGATTGTTTGATGATCACCTTACCAAGACACAGTGGGCCTTAGTTATTTCATCCACACAGTCCATATAGAATTCAGTTCAGTTCAGTCGCTCAGTCATGTCCGACTCTTTGTGACCCCATGAACCACAGCTCACCAGGCCACTCTGTCCATCACCAACTGCCGGAGTCTACCCAAACCCATGTCCATTGAGTTGGTGACGCCATCCAATCATTTCATTTTCTGTTGTCCCCTTCTCCTCATGCCCTCAATCTTTCCCAGCATCAGGGTCTTTTCAAATGAGTCAGCTCTTCACATCGGGTGGCCAAAGTATTGGAGTTTTAGCTTCAACATCAGTCCTTCCAAAGAACACCCAGGACTGATCTCCTTTAGGATGAACTAGTTGGATCTCCTTTCAGTCCAAGGGACTCCAAGAGTCTTCTCCAACACCACAGTTCAAATCATCAATTCTTCTGTGCTCAGCTTTCTTTATAGTCCAACTCTCACATCCATACATGACTACTGGAAAAACCATAGCCTTGACTAGATGGACCTTTGTTGACAAAGTAATGTCTCTGCTCTTTAATATGCTGTTTATGTTGGTCATAACTTTCCTTCCAAGGAGTAAGCATCTTTTGATTTCATGGCTGCAATCACCATCTTCAGTGATGTTGGAGCCTCCCAAAATAAAGTCAGCCACTGTTGCCACTGTTTCCCTTTCTATTTGCCATGAAGTGATGGGACCGGATGCCATGATCTTTGTTTTCTGAATGTTGAGCTTTAAGTCAACTTTTTCACTCTCCTCTTTCAGTTTCATCAAGAGGCTCTTTAGTTCTTCTTCACTTTCTGCCATAACGGTGGTGTCATCTGCATATCTGAGGTTATTGATATTTCTCCCGGCAATCTTGATTCCAGTTGTGCTTCCTCCAGCCCAGTGTTTCTCATGATGTACTCTGCATATAAGTTAGATAAGCAGGGTGACAATATACAGCCTTGATGTACTCCTTTTCCTATTTGGAACCAGTCGGTTGTTCCATGTCCAGTTCTAACTGTTGCTTCCTGACCTGCATACAGGTTTCTCAAGAGGCAGGTCAGGTGGTCTGGTATTCCCATCTCCTTTGGAATTTTCCACAGTTTATTGTGATCCACACAGTCAGAGGCTCTGGCATAGTCAATAAAGCAGAAATAGATGTTTTTTCTGAAACTCTCTTGCTTTTTCGATGATCCAGTGGATGTTGGCAATTTGATAGAGTAATTATCTAGAAAAGTGGATTAATCAAGATTACATTCTGAGGTGTACAAGACATTCTATTAGGGTATAAGGAGAACCTAGAGCTTCTATTTGCATGTATCTTTATCTTAGTCTCCTTTAAACTGTCTATTTTGTGTGTTTTTAATGCACGCTGTCAAAAACTAGTACATGTGCTCAGTAGATCAGTCATGTTTGACTCTTTGTGATCCCAGGGACTGTAACACATCAGGCTCCTCAGTCCATGGGATTTCCCAGGCAAGAATACTGGAGTGGGTTGCCATTGCCTTCTCCAGGGGATCTTCCCACCCCAGGGGTAAAACTCACGTGTCCTGCCTCTTTTTGCATTGGCAGGTGGATTTTTTTTTTTTTTTAACCACTGAGCCACCTGGGAAGCCCCCATAGTACTACATAGATAAGTTTAAAGTTACATAGCCAAACTTGCATGAAACCTGATGATTTAGAATGCCGTGAGTGAGAAAAACTTGGAGTTAGAAAAGGGAGAATCTTCACTTAGCCACTTTCTAGTTGCCTGACCCTAGGCAATTTCCTTAGTTTTTCTGAGCCTAACTTCCAATCTGTGTATTACCAGGATAATAATAGCACTTACGTCATAAGATTGTTGTGAGGATTAAAGGAGTGCTTAGCATGGTGCCTGGCAAGAAATGTGTGAAATAGATAATAGCTCTTATTACTCATCAACAAAATGGAGATAATTTCTTTCTGGCCAAATTGTTGTGAAATTTAATGACATGGTATATTTAAAAATGCTCTGTAAAGCTTAAATTCTAGACAACTGTAAGGTAATGTTTTTAATGCTTATTGAATGCTGGAATTTTAATTCTGTCAAGTGCCAGAGTCTGAGGCCATATCAGTTTAATCCTTCTTTTATGGGATATCTAAATTTTCTTAATATTTTTGAGTTATCATAGGAAAGCCTGGGAGAAGGTGCTCATAGGATTGGTACCCTGAGATTTTTCTCTATAAACAGAGAATTTGGGCATTACTTAACCTCAGATATGCAGATGACACCACCATTTTGGAAGAAAGCGAAGACAAACTCAAGAGCCTCTTGATGAAAGTGAAAGCAGACAGTGAAAAAGCTGGCTTAAAACTCAACATTCAAAAAATGAAGATCATGGCATCCTGTCCCATCACTTCATGGCAACTAGATGGGGAACAATGGAAAAAGTGGCAAACTTTATTTTCTTGGGCTTCAAAATCCCTGCAGATGGTGACTGCAGCCATGAAATCAAAAGACGCTTGCTCCTTGGAAGAAAAGTTATGACCAACCTAGACAGCATATTAAAAACCAGAGACATTACATTGCCAACAAGGGTCCATCTAGTCAAAGCTATGGTTTTTCCAGTAGTCATGTATGGAGGAGAGAGTTGGACCATAAAGAAAGCTGAGTGCCAAAGAATTGATGCTTTTGAACTGTGGTGTTGGAGAAGACTCTTGAGAATCCCTTGGACTACAAGGAGATCCAACCAGTCTTTCCTAAAGGAAATCAGTCCTCAATATTCATTGGAAGGACTGATGTTAAAGCTGAAACTCCAATACTTTGGCCACCTGATGTGAAGAACTGACTCATTGGAAAAGACCCTGATGCTGGGACAGATTGGAGGCAGGAGGAGAAGGGGACGACAGAGGATCAGATGGTTGGATGGCATCACCAACTCAATGGACATGAGTTTGAGCAAGCTCCGGGAGTTGGTGATGGACAGGGAAGCCTGGTGTGCTGCAGTCCATGGGGTCTTAAAGAGTCAGACATGACTGAGCCACTGAACTGAACTGAACTAGGTGGCTGGGTGTGACCTCTCTAAAGTCGTTCTTCTATGTCCATCCTTTAAATGTTAGAATTTTGTAGATAAAACCAATATGGCCCTAGTATCCCCCAAAGTTCTTATCTTTTAAAAATTAGGGTTAGAATTTGAGGTGCTTTGTTCATATAAAGCAGTGCTTTAGAAAATACAAGATTTATGTATTTAATAAAATGTATAGAATCCTGGGCATCACTGTCAAAGAGGATTTAGGAAACAGTCAGCTCCCTGAGTAAGCTATTTAAAATGAAGAAAGCATAAGCAACTTAATTCTCACTTTGGGGAGGGATAGTTAACAATTTATAATTGAAATCATTGCTGATTTAGCTCTAATAATATCATATCACTCTGGTTGGCAGAGCAATGAACAAAATCAGACATTTATTTTGAATTTCTTCATTGAATTACCTTTTAATTTCTTTCAATGACCCAAAGGAAAGGTAGCAAAGTGAGATTCAAGAATCTGTGAGCTGGATGGCAGATGGAGACCCATTGCCTCTCTAAATCCTGCACTGCATGTGGTAGAAGGAGGGCTGACTGAGGGAAGGCCCCACAGCTGCCATTTTACAGTCATGAAAATGGTGCAAAGCCTCACCAGGACCAAACTCCTATGGGTTAACAGTGTGGAACTTTACCTGAGCCCAGTGTTCCTGGAAAACAATGATGGGCAATAATCCACCCCACCACATTTTGTGTTTTAGGAGACAGCTGACTGCAGAAAGCCCTCTGCCCCATGTGACTCAGACAGGACTCATGGGTGGCTCCTGTGTACCCATGGCAAGGCAGACAAAAGTTCTTCGTGTTCTGATTCTCTAACTCATGAATGATTAGCTGAATCGTTGGTCCCCACTAACCAATCTGAAAACTCTCCACTAACTTAACTCATTTAAAGTTTATCAGGCTTCTTTCCCTCCCCCAGGTGGCAGAAGCTTGTCTTGTCCATAAGCTTAAGTTAGCTTGCTGCTAAGTTAGCTTAAGCAAGCACTAAAATGCAGAATATCTTCCCCTTAAAGGCCCTTTCCTGTTTGAAGTGCCTGTTCACATCACCTACTCATTCCACTCCTGCATACACAGTTCTCTTTAAACTTCATTAGTCTTCCTTAAAAGGGAAAAAACCTTTTCTACCTGAACTTTGAGATACTTGCACCTGTTATACCTTCTCCCTACTACGATGGCATCCGGTCCCATCACTTCATGGCAGATAGATGGGAAAACAGTGGAAACAGTGACAGACTTTATTTTCGGGGGCTCCAAAATCACTGCAGATGGTGACTGCAGCCATGAAATTAAAAGACGCTTGCTCCTTGGAAGAAAGTTATTATCAACCTAGACAGCATATTAAAAGGCAGAGACGTTACTTTGCCGACAAAGGTCCATCTAGTCAAGGTTATGGTTTTTCCAGTAGTCATGTATGGATGTGAGAGTTGGACTATAAAGAAAGATGAGCGCTGAAGAATTGATGCTTTTGAACTGTGGTGTTGGAGAAGACTCTTGAGAGTCCCTTGGATAGCAAGGAGATCCAGCCCGTTTTTCCTAAAGGAAATCAGTCTTGAATATTCATTGGAAGGACTGATGTTGAAGCTGAAACTCCAATACTTTGGCCACCTGATGTGAAGAACTGACTCATTGGAAAAGACCCTGATGCTGGGAAAGATTGAAGGCAGGAGGAGGAGGGGACAACAGAGGATGAGATGGTTGGATGGCATCACCGACTCAATGGACATGAGTTTGAGTAAACTCCGGGAGATGGTGATGGACAGGGAGACCTGGTGTGCTGCACTCCATGGGGTCGCAAAGAGTCGGACGTGACTGAGCAACTGGACTGAACTACAATAGCACCCTCCCACTATTGTAATAGTCCCCCAATTCCATTGCAATTGTCTCTCTACCCCTATTGCAATGATCCTTATAAATAGTTTTTCCATATCTGCTTTTTATTTGACAGGAGAAAACTAGAATTTCTCTTCTACCGCTAGTCTTTTAAATGTGCTTTTTCTTGTTTTCATCTAGTAAATGAATATATATATGTATCTAGATATATAAATCTATAGCTACGTATATTGAGTTCATTCTTGATGCTACAGATAAAGACAACAAACTCCTTCTCTCGTCCTTATTGGAGTGGTTGAGAGACAGATAAGAAAAAACACACATTAAATGATATGAAGTGTTTTGGAGATAAAACTAGGTAAGTGAGAGAATGTCTTGCTTGGAGATGAGTCAAAACTGTATCTATAGTGTGTGTGTGTGTGTGTGTGTGTGTGTGTGTGTGTGTGTGTGTGTGTGTACTCAGTCGTGTCTGACTTTTTCCGATCCCAGGGACTGTAACCCACCAGGTTCCTCTGTCCATGGGATTTCCCAGCCAGGAATACTGGAGTGCCATTTCCTACTCTAGGGGATCTTCCTGACCCAGGGATCAAATTCCTGTCCCTTGTGTCTCCTGCTTGGCAGACAGATTCTTACTGCTGTGCCACTTAGGAAGCCCTTTATATCTGCGGTTGTCAGATAAAATTTCACATATACAAATAGTCCTAAGAGAAATGAGAAAAGGGGCTAAAAGCAAAGATCCTGAGATGAGCTGACAAACATTTTAAAAGAACTACTCTAGGTTCTAAGTGGCGAACAGGTTGGGGAGAGGGCAATGATAGAAGCATGGAGGACATCTAGGAATCTATGGCAAAAATACCTGCGTTAGAAGCTGGTGGGCTGAACAAAGGTGGTGATGACTATGGTTTGGGAAGGCAAGATATGAGGGACTGAAATCAGAACCTGAGTTTGGAGCATGTTATGTTTTAATGTTTATTACTCATAAATGGAGAGTTCTAATTGAAAATTATATATTGAATATATTGATATGAGTCATGAGTTCAGGAGAGAGATCTTTACAGATCTTGATATCTATGAAAGGAATATTATTAATTTAAATAATTAAGACAATCGTTTAAGTCAAATGATTATTTTACTATTTAGTGTATTTAAGTCAAATACACTCATTTAGCTATATTTACTCAATCTATCTACTTTGCTTAATATGCCAAGTATGTTTTTGCCTCAAGCTTTTGTCCTTTCTTTTGTCTGTCTACCAGGGTTACTCAAAGTGCAACAAGATAATAAGCCAGAGATAATGAGCCAGGGTGCAAACTGAGACACTGCTTTCTTCATCAAGAATGTCTTGCAATATGAAAGAAAAATGTTAGCAGGACTGAAAAGCGTTTCATGACATAATTGGTTTGCATTCTAGGATTTTCTCCTTGTCTTACCGTCAGAAATAGACATTTTATACACCATGCTGTTCTAGACCACTGAAGTACCTCCAAATAACTACTCCATGGCTCCTCATTTCATTCAGGTCCTGGAACAAATGTCACTTCCTCAGGGAAGCCTTCTCCTCTGTAATGCTGCTTCTCTCACTGTCCCCTTTTTCCTTGCTTTAGTTCCTATTAGCATTTATCTTTATTTCACTTTATATTATGTAATTATTTGTTTAGATTGTGTCCCCCCTACAAAGCAAGCTCAAGTAAGACATGAGCTTTGTTTTATCCAGTTGTATCTCCTGTGCCTAGGAAATTACCTGGCTGGCACATACAAGGTTACATAAAAAGGAAAATGAATGAATAGGAATATAATAAACACATCAGTATCCTTGCTTTCCTATATTTTATATTTGTATAATAAATCTTTGCACTTCTTTTTTAATGTTCATTTTCCTTATTTTAGGTATATTCCTTATAAACGATATTGTTGAGGAGGGGAAATTTTCCACATCTACTTCCCTTGAGTTCTTGTGACTGGATTAGCCATAAAATTGACACAAGACAGATTAGCAGCAGAAAAAAAGAAATTGTTTTTCTTATTTTTTTAATTGATTTTTATTAGCTTATAGTTGCTTTACAATGCTGTTTTAGTTTCTGCTGTTTAGCAAAGTGAATTAGCCTTTCATAAATAAATACTCCCTCTGTTTAGGATTTCTTTTCCATTTAGGTCATCACAGAGCACTGAGGAGCATTCACTGTGCTGTACATGCAGCAGGTTCTCAGTCATCTACTTTGCACAGTATTATATGTATATGTCAGTCCCAAACTCGCAATTCATCACACCCCCTTTCTCCCCCTTGGTAACCATCACTTGTTCTCTACATCTGTGTCTGTTTCTGCTTTGTATATTCAGTTCAGTTCAGTTCAGTCACTCAGTCGTCTCCGACTCCTTGCGATCCCATGAATCGCAGCACACCAGGCCTCCCTGTCCATCACAAACTCCCAGAGTTTACTCAAACTCATGCCCATCGAGTTGGTGATGCCATCCAGCCATCTCATCTTCTGTCATCCCCTTCTCCTGCCCCCAATCACTTCAAGCATCAGGGTCTTTTCCAATGAGTCAACTCTTCACATGAGGTGACCAAAGTATTGGAGTTTCAGCTTCAGCATCAATCCTTCCAATGAACTCCTAGGACTTATCTCCTTCAGGATGGACTGGTTGGATCTCCTCGCAGTCCAAGGGACTCTCAAGAGTTCATCGTTAACATTCTTCTAGATTCCACATACCAGTGATATTATGCAGTATTTGTTTTTCTCTTTCTGACTTACTTCACTCTGTATGACAATCTCTAGGTCCATCTGCATCTCTGCAAATGGCACTGTTTCATTCCTTTATATGGCTGAGTAATATTCTATTGTATATACGAGCCACATCTTCTTTATCCATCCTCTGTTGACGGATATTTAGATTGCTTCCATGTCTTGGCTATTTTAAATAGTGCTGCAAAGAATATCACAGGGCATGCATCCTTTCAAATTATGGTTTTCTCCAGATAGATGGCTAAGTGTGGGATTGCTGGGTCACATGGTAACTCTAATTTTAGTTTTTTCAGGAACTTCCATACTATTCTCCATAGTGGCTGTACCAATTTATATTTCCACCAATAGTGCAGGAGGGTTCCCTTTTGTTCACACCCTCTCCAGCATGTATTGTTTGTAGATTTTTTTATGATAGTCATTCCGATTGATGTGAAGTGATACCTCATTGTAGTTTTGGTTTGCATTTCTCTAATAATGAGCGATGTTGAGCATCTTTTCACGTGTTTTTTGGCCGTCTGTATGTCTTCTTTGGAGAAATGTCTGTTTATGTCTTTGGCCCGTTTGACTCCAGCCAAAAAAGGATAAGGCAGCCACAACTGGAGAGCCCATACTCACTCTGATGGGATCCCCCTCTAGTGCCCTTGGATGCAGGGGTGGAAGGAAGCTGAGTCAGATTGGGGTGTGCTCACTGTAGTGGGAGTCTCTCCTAGTGCCTGCAGAGGCAAGGGCTGGCATATGGGGAGAGAGTCCATGGTGGTGGCCCCACCTTTTGCCTCGTTTCCAAGGCAGATCTGCTTCCTCCAGGATCATTCCCGGCTAGGGAACTCCTCACTTCTGTCCCCCCGGCCATCTCTGTGAAACCAACAGCAGTCCTCTCCCCGGTCCACTCTCCACACTTTAGCATCCTGCTCCCTCCAGCATGGGCAAGACACTTAACCTCAGCCTGGGGTGCCCAGTGCCAACTCCCCAGGAGGCTCTGGCAGGGGTGGTGCATGGGTCCCTGGAGCTTGTGTGGGCCAGAGAGGACTTGGCTTAAGGGGCAGGTGGGCCCGCTCAGATGAGCAACCCTCCCAATGCCCGCAGAGGCAAGGACCTGTGGGTGGGGAGGGGGGTTGCAATGGCCGTCTCACCCCTTCCATGCCACTCAATAGCAGCACCTTTCTTCTATGGTGACCAAGGTTTCACCCACAAACTTTCCTGGTCATGGAGCTCCTTACTCCTGTCCCTTCAGGCTGTCTCTTCACATCCAACAGCTGTCCCCTCCCAGAGTTCACTCTCCAAACCCCATTTTCCAGCACGCAGCCCCCCTCCACACCAGGAGACACATGTCTCAGGCTGGGGTGCATGGGGCTGCCGCATGGACCGTGAGTGCAGATCTTACTCTGTCCTGCCTTCCACTGACCAGTTGCTGCGTTCCCCTCTGATCCCCCAAAGCTCCTTATCTGTCCCAGCTGATTTTCCCACTGTGAGGGGGCTTCTCTGAGTGCAGGAACCTTGCCTCACCTTCAGCTCCCCTCAGGGGTGCTGGTCCCTTCTCATTTCTTCTTCTTCTTTTTTTTTTCTTTAGTCCTACCCGGTTGTGTGGGGATTTTTCTTGTCCTTAGAGGTGTCCAAGATCCTCCAATAATATTCAGCAGGTACTCTGAGATTTGTTCCACTTGTAGATATATTCTTGATGTATTTGTGAAGAGAGGTGAATTCCATGTCCTCTTATTCCGCTATCTTGACTCCAGAAATAAATTTTAATTCATGTACCTAGAGGTCCCATAGAAATAGGACACAGGGGCTTTCCTGGTATTTCAGTGGATAAGAATCTACCTGCCAATGCAGGAGACATGAGTTTGAACCCTAATCCAGGGAGATCCCAAATGCCAGGGAACAACTAAGCCCCTGCACCTACTATTGAACCTGTTCTCTAGAGCTCAGGAGCCACAACTACTGAGTCCCTAGAGCCGATGCTCTGCAACAAGAGAAGCTTCTGCAGTGATAAGCCTGTGCACGGGACTAAAGAGTCGTCACCACTCACCGCAACAAGAGAAAAAGCCCTTACAGCAACAAAGACCCAGGACAGCCAAAAATAAATTAAAATAAATTTAAAAAAAAAGAAATAGGACCTCAGAAGTGACCAAAGTAGGCAGGTTTTATACTTTTTAAACAAAGAAACAGTACCTGTGGGAGGAATTGATAGAACAAAGAAAGTTAGGATTTGGGTGCTCAACTGGTGAAGAATCTAAACAGAGCTTGAACTTGGGGTGGTAATTTGAAGTAACAGGGTTTGTTTGTACGGGCTTCTTAGCCTGAACTTCCTAACTTTAGTGATGTGTGTCCTACCTCCTGAAGCAGGGAACATGCCTTTCACTTGGGAGATTTCATGCTTTACAGGGAAACAAAGGAGAGTCAGTGTCCCCCTTGTTTTGGCCACTAAGTAAATTTAATTCAGAATAACCAATGTGCCATTGAGGCACATTTTGGTGTGACCTCCTCTGGGCCCCAACAATATATATTAGGGATTTGGGGTTGTTTTGTTTTTCTTTTAAACCGATCTGAAGTTTTTACTCTTTAATAAGGGATTTTAATCCATTTACATTTTCAAACATATTGATATGCTTAACATATCAAATATCATACTTTCTTTCATTTTAAAAATTTCTATTCTCTTCTTGGGTTTTCCTATTCGGCTATATGAACTGTGTTTGAAAAGTTATCTTCCCCCAAAGTGTTCTGTACTTTTCTCTAATTCTTACGTAAGGCAATGAAAGACTAACTTGATTTCTCCCAGCCTCCCTATCATTTATTGTTATTAATTGTTAACTTTTTTCTTTTCCTATGCCCTCTCCTAACCACCTTTGGTTTTCAATATATAATTTTTTCATCTCCATATGATCTTTCTGTTCTAAAGTTGACTTCACAAATACTTATGATAAAATTATATGTATACAATGAACTAACAATTTCACTAGAAGTTAAAATTTCTTTCTCAATCAGGCAGAAAATCCATTTCAGAAGAAGGCAATGGATGTAATTATTTTTGAGTGATCCATTTTATGTGAACTGCAGTGTATTTTCATACATCCTACAATATTTCAGTTAACTCATCTCATTGTGAATTTTTGAACCAAGCAAGAAATAGGATGAATATTTTTTATCTCATTCCACACATTTTTAAGAAAAGTTTACAGTTAGAAACCATTGTCATGATCTAACAATCTAGGGCATGGAGAGGGAACATAAATCATAGATTTTTGCCTAATGAACATTTCTCTATATGATCATTATTGTTAGTTCACTAGAGAGAAGTCTCCTGCCACTTTTCTCCTCATAGTCTCACAAGAGTAAGGAGCAAACCACAGCAGACTTTAGTTTTCTACTTTATAGGCTGATACAAGAATGATCATGTGGACCTTTGAATTTATGGTGGAATACAAATCCTAGTGGTGGGAAAAGGCAAGAAGGAGTTCTTGCTTCAGTTCTTGAACTTTATACCTTGTTAGAAGAATTCTTCTAGGGCTCTGTATTTACTTCCTCTAGTGTATGGATGATATTCATGTCTAGTTTTTAGTTATTTTAAAATATATTTGTATGTTTTGCTGTTAATTTAAATAGCAATTTGGGAACAGGAATAAAAATGCCTTTTTCTCATGCCACCATCTTGCTCAAAAGCATTTTCTTTGTATTTTGCTCAGTAGCAAACATGTTAGCAAAAGTCCAAGAAATAGTTCAGGTAGCCAGTTTACTGGTTGGTCAGCTTATTTATTGAATGCTGTTACCAAGTCAATTTTGATTGTTATGAGCTCACAAATATAACAATCTCTATACTTATACAAATCTAAGAAGTAATTATTGATATAGACTAGGTGATGAAGAAGAAAGAAGGGAGAAGTAAGTGATCATTTTTTAATTCTGCTTAACCTATGAAGAGAATGAGAGATGTGAAAAGAGAAATAAAGGCTTCTTTAAAGATCTATTATCCTCCAAAAATCAAGATAACCAATAAACACAGAATGTATTGAAGGAGGAAACAGAATAGGCTCCATCTTGTAAGCAGGACTCCATCTTGGGCCAGACTGTGGACTTTGAGCTAAAAGCCCAGTAACTATGGAAACGACATACCAACTGGAAAACCAGACTCCCACCCCGCCATGGAAGAGACCCAGGGCTCGTACCGAGACATTCCATCACCTAAAAGAATACCCTAATTATCTGTGTAACCAAATAGAATCCTAAATTCTATTGTGCCTACTGGGATATGACCACAGGCCTACTGATAATTGTCCACTGTTAACTACCTAGGCTTAAGGCATATGAATCACGGGTTCAAGACATACGAATCATGGGTTAACTTTGATTGTATCTTTCTTTTCCTTTGTTCTGATTAGTTTAAAAGAATTTGGCGAGGAGGGTTTGACCATGTACACTTAGGGTATGCAAGGTTTTCACAAAAACTGGTCGGGGTCCTTGGCTAAGAGGAGACTCTGCCTTGGGCCCACCGGTGTAATAAACTACATTCCACTCTCTGCATTGTCCTTCTGAGTGAGTTCGTTTCCCAGAATGTGTGGCTACAACAGTATGAAAATAATATCAATAAGCTGAAGAAGTCAAATCTGTATATCTGTTCTCAAGTCCTGATTTAAAAACTGTTGGCTTTTAATTTTAACTGTCCTAAACCTTCCCTTCTGATTCCTATTCATTACATTACTCATCTTTCTTTCTGACTAGAACTGTCAGGAGACAGGTGCTCAAGGAAATTATCAGCAGTTTTCTGTCACACAGACAGCTCTCGGCTTACAGAGGAGAGTGAAGTGTTTGATTTACATAGATACCTCTGGCCACTTAATTAATAGATTTAAGCACGACTCAAGGCTAAAACTAATGCCTTTGTGGCATTAATTTGAAAGAACAATAATAGTTCATTACCATAATAAAACAACACTATCGTTAACAAATAGTATATTTATGTTATTAAACCCATGTCAATGCAGGCAAATAGCAAAGATTAGCACCCTTTCTGAATTTGTTAATTTGCTCACAAATCACAACTACAAGAAATATAAAATCCACAAGTTCATAGTCAGCCCTAAAAGAGGCTCTCTAGCTTTTGATATGAGCTATGACGTTTGGGATGTTGTTCACAGACTTGCGGGGAGTGTTCGAAAGGATAGAGTCTGCAGTCTAGAGTGACCTTAGGAAGTGAAGGTAATTTGCACAGTATAGGTTTATATGCAGAAACTTGAGCTGTGGGAGATGCCTGGAGAAGTGGCCTGGGAACAATACTCAGTGGTGGTGGGGTAGGCAGAAGGATATTGGGAATGCATGGGGTGAGCAAACAGATGGAGAGTTGGAGGGTATCTTGGAGATTTAGCTAATTTCCCTTTACTTCTAAGTATAAATCAGAGGCAAATCAAATCTGAAACATTTTATTTTCAAAAACTAAAAACTTCTTCATTTTTATTCATATGAAAGCCCAAGGTGGTGCCAAATATATAAAATGTGTGATCGCATACTCCAAGTCCTGTGATTCTGCTGCTATTTCCTCGCTAAGCTTGGCTACTTCTTGCTCACAACTATTACTAAGTGCATTTTCTATTTGGAAACAACCCAGGTACTTCACAGGGAGAGAAGAACAATTCAATTTCATTTATATCACTCTGGCACTTTGACTGTCTTGTTCTGCTGATTTCAGAGAGATAGCAGTGAGCAGCAGCTGGAAGCAAGATCAGACACTGATCACGACAGTTAAAAATGCCAAATCCTAGCCAAGAGACCACGAAGGCCAGCGACTAAAGTTTGTGTCCCAGTTCTTGCCTGCCTTGAAAAAAAATGTTTTTTGGACAGGAGACAGAAGGTAGAGAGGAAAGTAAGGCGTTTATTACAAAAGCAGAGTACATGTATGGGCAGGCTCAGATAAAAGTCGTGCCTTTGGGAAGCATAAGTCATGTATAAGGGGGTGATCTTCTGGGTATTTGTTTTCCTCTGGCCACTCTTGCTTTGTTCTTTGATTCAGGGCCCTCCCTTTTTGAGTGGGAGGCGACTTTCTACCATATGCGTAGTTAAGGTCTCACTGACCCCAAGGATGAGAAATATGTCTCTTGATCTTTTAACCAAGCAGTATTTAGCCCCTTTGTGCCCCTGCCATTACTGCTATCTCAGAGTATCCACCACAGACAAAGGTCAGCTATTTATCCTGTTCCTGTTGTTATTTCTACCTGCAAGTGTAAACAGGAAGCTGGCTGTAAATGTCTAGCCTATTTCACTACCAAGTGGCCTAGATTTAAATGTTGAGTTAGCAAGAACGTTAAGGATCTTTTAACTTCTTCCATTTTATAGATGATGAAACCAGGGATCAGAAAAAGTAATGGACGTGACCACAGTCAATGCATAATTCATGACAGTACCAACGTCAGAATCTGGTCTCCTAGATCTTTGAATCAGCTCTCTTTAAGATTAGAAAGAAAATCTAAGAGGCTACAAAGTAATAGCTACCACATTTTATTGAATTTCAAGATCTCAAAAATTTTATTCATCACTGAGAAAAAAACAATTAACCAATTATAAAATGCCATCAATTGTAAGATACATTCAATTTTAGAGATGTAGCTCTAAAAACTTCTTTAAACAATCTTAGAATTGCTAAAATATGGTAACACATTGCTGTTCCCTTCGAATTAGAAACTCACCCAGGTAGTATATGCTGTTCTTACTCCCCAGGTGAAAACAAAGCATAGACCCACACTCAACAGCTTCGATTAGTTTTTGTTTTTTTTTTTAACAGCTTTGATTAGTTTTGTTTGTTGCTTTCTCTATAGTAAGTCTTCTCTAGTAAGCTTATTCTATATTAAGTATTCTATAGTATATATATTTGATTCAATAGCATTTGTTTCATAAAAATCCATTTATATTCTGTACACCTTTGCATATTTTTAATTAACTTAGCAGAAAGTACATTTGCTGTGACTGATAAACCATATTGATAAACAATATATTGGTATGTTATTATTAACTGAAGTTCATATTTACATTAGAGTTTATTATTTGTGTTGTATAGTTCTGCAGGTTTTGACAAATGCATAGCATTATGTATGTATCATTATAGCTTCATACAGAATAGTTTCACTGCTCTAAAATTGTTCATGTTACCTCTGATAACAGCTCATTTTTTGCTGTTTCCATAGTTTTATCTTTCCCAGAATATCATATGGTATCCAGCCTTTTTAGACTGGTTTTCCTTACTTTCATTTAGCATCTTTCACTAAATGTGCATTTACGTTTCTTCCATGTCTTGTCATGGCTTGATAGCTCATTTCTTTTTATCATTGAATACTATTCAACTGTATGGATACACGAGACTAATTTTTGGAAACTATGAGTAAAGCAGTGCATGTTTTTGTGTGGACATAAGGTTTCAACTCGTTTTTGTAAACAACAAACAGAGCAAATTATACAGAGCAATTGCTAGTTTTATGTAAGTGTAGCTTTGTAAGAAAGTGTCAAAGTGTCCTCCAAAATGGCTGTACCATTTTGCATTCTCACCAGCAATGAGTGTGAATTCCTGGTGTTCCACATTCTCTCTGGTATTTGGCGTTACCAGGGTTTGATATTTTCACCATTCGAATAGGTGGTAATTGTATCTCATCATTATGATTGCAATTCCCTACTGACAATGATGGGCTTCCCTGGTAGCTCTGCTGGTAAAGAATCTGCCTGCAATGCAGGAGATGTCAGTTCAATTTCTAGATTGGGAAGATCCCCTGGAGGAGGGCAAGGCAACCCACTCCAGTATTTGTGCCTGGAGAATCCAAAAGAGGAGCCTGGTGGGCTATAGTCCATGGGGTCGCAAGGAGTCAGACACACTCTGAGTGACTAAGCATAGCACAGTGACAATGATGTATGATGTTGGGCATCTTTTCATACACTCATTTTCCATTTGTATATCTTCTTTGTTGAGGATATTCTGCTCAGATTCTTAGCCCGCTTTTTAATTGGGTTGTTTGTTTATTGTTAAATTTTTAAAGTTCTTTGTATATTTTGCTTCTTTAATTTTTCAAAATAAAACATTTTACATAATTCACAAGTAAAATGATCAAATTAAAAAAGCATGAGTAGTTTTCATCAGAAATTTTCATTAGCAATTAAAAGTAACCTCTAAATAAAATAATAAATTTAGTTCTATGTGCTGTTTAAAATATGTTGCTTTTGAGATTTTTTTTAAGCACCAAGAAAACTTCTTATAATGTTAAGTTGCTAACATCAGATAAATAGTTTTTCTCCTTCCAACCCTGATGAATAATGAAAGATTGACTATTAATTGGCTAATGGTCAGAACCAAGTAAAATAACTTTTGCTCATTCAACAATCAATTTACAGACAAGAAAGAAAGGAATTTGGAGAAATACATACAGGTAAGCAGACAGAAAGTCTCAGCTTATGTATCATCATTGCATCTACAGAAGGCAAAAACAATTTGCAGGTTTGGTCAATTTTGGGAAAACCAATTAAACATTAGTTCTGATCACCAGAACTGGATCAAATGGTCAGTTCTCTCTAAATATCCTGTGTTAGGGGATCTTTTTCAATCTCTTTGTATACAATCTGGGTTTCCCTGGTGACTCAGATGGTAAAGAATCTGCCTGCAATGCGGGAGACTCGGGTTGGATCCCTGGATGGGGAAGATCCCTTAAAGAAGGAAGGGCATGGCAACCCACTCCGGTATTCTTGCCTGGAGGATTCCATGGACAGGGGAGCCTGGTGGGCTACAGTCAATGGGATCACAAAGAGTTGGACACAACTGAGTGACTAACAATTAACATGCATAAAATTTATGTAAAACAGGATTAACAGTATTTTAAATAACACTTCCATGAGAACTTATTTTGTTTCTAAAACTCTTTAATACTTTAAAGTATTAAATGATGAAATAGAAAAACCAAGGTAAATCAATGCCTGAAGAACACAGAAACCATATCTCTTAATCCACTTACTAAAATGGTACAACAAAATAGTACCCAAAATAAGATCATTTCAAAGGCAATGTTCCCGCAGTCATCTGACCTAACTAATCTGTAGATATGAGGTTAGGAAGGTCGACTTCCTCTTTTATGGAGAAAAACTGAGGCCATAAGGTACATATACCTCCTCCTCCTCACTGTCATACCTGTAGATGTGAATAGAGATCAGCAAAGAGGTAAGGTTTCATTTTACATGTATTTCTAGGTTATAAAATGAAACTAAAGACAAATTATTTCTTTACTAGGATGCTTCAAGTGTTGAATCAAAATGCTGTGTATCAAATATATGTATAAATTAGCAATGCTGTTTGAGAAAATAATAGTAATTTTAAACTACTTAAAAGTAAGGCCTATGAGGGGAAGTAAAAGAATGGAAATTATCATATTTTATTATTTAATGTTCTTTGTAAAAATAGTCTTTTTTAGAGTAGTTTTAAGTTCCCAGCATAACTGAGATTCTCCATATGCCTTTTTTCCCACACATGCATAGCCTCCTCCATTATCCACTCCCCCACCAGAGTGGTACTTTTATTATTATAATTACTGAATCTGCATCGACACATCATTGTCACCCAAAGTCTATAGTTAAAGCTCACTAATCTTTTTTAAAAAATGAAATTCGAATAAATGATGACAGGCCCTGGCCCTCAGTCTGTGACAAGTGCCTTACTGGCTCCTCTCTGCCCACATGTGCCAAGCTATCTGCTAGAGATATTTTCCCATCACTGTCTGCCATGATGCCCTGAGCAGACCTCTGTCTTTCAGGTCAAGACTACCTTATTTATCTTTTAAAACTTAGATCCAATTAAACCAAAGTTGTAGTCAATGTTAAACACCAACTGTTGAAAAATGTTAAATGGCATGGAATATCCATGCCAGTTTCTTTGAGCTTGAATTTGTTTTTTTAAAAAAGGAGACAAGTTACAACATTTACCATTCAGACCTTGGCTATCATCACATCCCTGAACATCCAGCTCGGAGGTGCATTGAAAAACAAAGTCAATACTACTTGATGTTCCACTTGTAATTCATTTTCCCCGAAAACCCTAAAGGCTCAATATTGTGTTATATTTATAACTAGGAAAACAACCTGTTTTAATTCTTACAGAACTATTTGATCTATTTATCATGTTGGAAAAAAAGCTCTTCTGTTTAGATTTTTCAACAGTATGCAATGCTTTGCTAATTTACCAACATTTGGTGTTTATCTCCTCTGTATGAAAGTTTATCAGAGCCTTGTTACTATCAGTTTCATGCTTAATAAGGAACCAAAGCAGATAGTCTGTAGGTGTGTTCCAGCTTTGTTCTTAGTGGGGAATAACAGGGCATAAGAGGACACATCAAGGCTTACATTCATTCTATCTAGTAATTGAATGCAGTCTTTCTGTAGGATAATCTGCTCAAACCCCATTATCATGCTGATGAAAAGAAAATTGAATGATGAGCTATAGTCCTGGAGTCCTGAAACCCAGGACTTCATGGACATGCAGATAGCATGATAATAGCATGAAAGTTGGTGAGTGGAGCTGGGTTCCCTCCCTTCTATTTACCTGGGGCCAAACTATGGTGGAGGTAATGAAGATAATGGCACCTCCTTCAAAAGATCCCATATGTGTACTGCTACACTCACTGCTCCCACCCCTGCAGCGGGCCACCACCAATCTACACCTCTACTGGAGACTCAAGACGCTCCCAGGCAAGTCTGGGTCAGTCTTTTGTGGGATCACTGCTCCTTTCTCCTGGGTCCTGGTGAACACAAGGTTCTGTTTGTGCCCTCCAAGCTTCTATTCCCCAGTTCTGTGTAAGTTCTGGCAGCTCTGTGGTGGGGTTAATGGTGACCTCCTCGAAAGGGGCTTATGCCACACCCAGGTCTGCTGCACCCAGAGCCCCTGTCCCTGCGGCAGTCCACTGCTGACCCGTACCTCCACAGAAGAAGCTCAAACACAGTTTGTGCTGATCATAGAGTCAAAGACTTTCAGTTTAACTCAGTCGCTCAGTCGTGTCTGACTCTTTGTGACCCCATGGACTGCAGCACACCAGGCCTCCCTGTCCATCACCAACTCCCGGAGTTTACCCAAACTCATGTCCACTGAGTCAGTGATGCCATCCAACCATCTTGTCCTCTGTCATCCCCTTCTCCTCCTGCCCTCAATCTTTCCCAGCATCAGGGTCTCTTCAAATGAGTCAGCTCTTCACATCAGGTGGCCAAAGTATTGGAGTTTCAGCTTCAACATCAGTCCTTCCAATGAACATTCAAGACTGATTTCTTTTAGGGTGGACTGGTTGGATCTCCTTGCAGTCAGTCCAAGGGACTCTCAAGAGTCTTCTCCAACACCACTGTTCATAAGCATCAATTCTTTGGCACTCAGCTTTCTTTATAGTCCAACTCTCACATCCATACATAACTACCGGAAAAACCATAGCCTTGACTAGATGGACTTTGTTGGCAAAGTAATGTCTCTGCTTTTTAACATACTGTCTAGGTTGGTCATAACTTTTCCCCCAAGGAGTAAGCGTTTTTTAATTTCATGGCTGCAGTCACCATCTGCAGTGATTTTGGAGTCCAAAAAATAGTCTGCCAGTTTCCACTGTTTTTCCATCTATTTGCCATGAAGTGATGGGAGCAGATGCCATGATCTTTGTTTTCTGAATGTTGAGCTTTAAGCCAACTTTTTCACTCTCTTCTTTCACTTTCATCAAGAGGCTCTTTAGTTCTTCTTCGCTTTCTGCCATAAAGGTAGTGTCATCTGCATATCTGAGGTTATTGATATTTTTCCCAGCAATCTTGATTCCAGCTTGTGCTTCCTCCAGCCCAGCGTTTCTCATGATGTACTCTGCATATAAGTTAAATAAGCAGGGTGACAATATACAGCCTTGACGTACTCCTTCAATAAAGCAGAAATAGATGTTTTTATGGAACTCTCTCTTGCTTTTTTGATAATCCAATGGATGTTAGCAATTTGATCTCTGGTTCCTCTGCCTTTTCTAAAACCAGCTTGAACATCTGGAAGTTCATGGTTCACGTACTGTTGAAGTCTGGTTTGGAGAATTTTGAGCATTACTTTACTAGCGTGTGAGATGAGTGCAGTTGTGCAGTAGTTTGAGCATTCTTTGGCATTGCCTTTCTTTGGGATTGGAATGAAAACTGACCTTTTACAGTCCTGTGGACACTGCTGAATTTTCCAAATTTGCTAGCATATTGATTACAGCACATTCACAGCATCATCTTTTAGGATCTGAAATAGCTCAACTGGAATTCCACCACCTCCACTAGCTTTGTTCGTCATGATGCTTCTTAAGGCCCACTTGACTTCACATTCCAGGATGTCTGGCTCTTGGTGAGTGATCATACGGGTGGTCATAATTATCTGGGTCGTGAAGATCTATTTTGTATAGTTCTTCTGTGTATTCTTGCCACCTCTTCTTAATATCTTCTGCTTCTGTTAGATCCATACCATTTCAGTCCTTTACTGAGCCCATCGTTGCATGAAATGTTCCCTTGCTATCTCTAATTTTCTTGAAGAGATCTCTAGTCTTTCCCAATCCAATGTTTTCCTCTATTTCTTTGCACTGAACACTGAGGAAGGCTTTTTTTTTTTTTTTATCTCTCCTTGCTATTCTTTGGAACTCTGCATTCAAATGGGTATATTCTTCCTTTTCTCCTTTGCTTTTCACTTCTCTTCTTTTCACAGCTATTTGTAAGGCCTCCTCAGACAGCCATTTTGCTTTTTTATATTTCTTTTTCTTGGGGATGATCTTGATCCCTGTTTCCTGTACAATGTCAAGAATCTCCATCCATAGTTCATCAGGCACTGTATCAGATCTAATCTCTTGAATTTGTTTCTCACTTCCAGTGTATAATCATAAGGGATTTGATTTAGGTCATGTCTGAATGGTCTAGTGGTTTTCCCTACTTTCTTCAATTTCAGTCTGAATTTGGCAATAAGAAGTTCATGATCTGAGCCACAGTCAGCTCCCGGTCTTGTTTTTGCTGACTGTATAGAGCTTCTCCATCTTTGGCTGCAAAGAATATAATCAATATGATTTCGGTATTGACCATGTATAGAGTAGTCTCTTGTGTTGTTGGAAGAAGATGTTTGCTATGACCAGGGCGTGCACTTGGCAGAACTCTATTAGCCTTTGCCCCACTTCATTCTGTACTCCAAGGCCAAATTTGCCTATTACTCCAGGTGTTTCTTGACTTCCTACTTTTTCATTTCAGTCCCCTATAATGAAAAGGATATCTTTTTTGGGTGTTAGTTCTAGAAGGTCTTGTAGGTCTTCATAGAATCGTTCAACTTCAGCTTCTTCAGCCTTATTGGCCAGGGCATAGACCTGGATTACCATGATACTGAATGGTTTGCCTTGGAAACTAACAGAGATCATTCTGTCGGTTTTTGAGATTGCATCCAAGTACTGCATTTCAGACTCTCTTGTTGACTATGATGGCTACTCCATTTCTTCTAGGGATTCCTGCCCACAGTAATAGATATAATGGTCATCTGAGTTAAGTTCACCCATTCCAGTCCATTTTAGTTCGCTGATTCCTAAAATGTCGATGTTCACTCTTGCCATCTCCTGTCTGACCACTTCCAATTGCCTTGATTCATGGACCTGACATTCCAGGTTCCTATGCAATATTGCTCTTTACAGCATTGGACTTTGCTTCTATCACCAGTCACATCTGCAACTGGGTGTTGTATTTGCTTTGACTCCATCTCTTCATTCTTTCTGGAGTTTTTTCTCCACTGATCTCCAGTAGCATGTTGGGCACCTATCAACCTGGGGAGTTCACCTTTCAGTGTCCTATCATTCGGCCTTTTCATACTGTTCATGGGGTTCTCAAGGCAAGAATGCTGAAGTGCTTTGCCATTCCCTTCTCCAGTGGACCACATTTTGTCAGAACTCTCCACTATGACTCGTCCGTCTTGGGTGGCCCTACATGGCATGGCTCATGTCTCATTGAGTTAGGACAGGCTATAGCCAATATGATCAGATTGTTTTGGTTTTCTGTGATTGTGGTTTTCAGTTTGTCTGCCCTCTGATGGAGAAGGATAAGAGGCTTATGGAAGCTTCCTAATGGGAGAGACTGACTGAGGGGGAAACTGGGTCTTGTTCTGGTGGGCGGGGCCATGCTCAGTAAATCTTTAAAAACTGTGGAAAATTCTTAAAGAGATGGGAATACCAGACCACCCGACCTGCCTCTTGAGAAATCTGTATGCAGGTCAGAAAGCAACAGTTAGAACTGGACATGGAACAACAGACTGGTTCCAAAGAGGAAAAGGAGTACGTCAAGGCTGTATATTGTCACCCTGCTTATTAAATTTATATGCAGAGTACATCATGAGAAATGCTGGGCTAGATGAAGCACAAGATGGAATTGAGATTGCTGGGAGAAATATCAATAACCTGAGATATGCAGATGACACCATCCTTATGGCAGAAAGCGGATAACTCAAGAGCCTCTTGATGAAAGTGAAAGAGAAGAGTGAAAAAGTTGGCTTAAAGCTCAACATTCAGAAAACAAAGATCATGGCATCCGTTCCCATCACTTCATGGCAAATAGATGGGGAAACAGTGACATAGTAACAGACTTTATTTTTTGGGGCTCCAAAATCACTGCAGATGGTGACTGCACCCATGAAATTAAAAGATACTTACTCCTTGGAAGAAAAGTTATGACCAACCTAGACAGCATATTAAAAAGCAGAGACATTACTTTGCCAACAAAGGTCCATCTAGTCAAGGTTATGGTTTTTCCAGTAGTCATATATGGATGTGAGAGTTGGACTATAAAGAAGGTTGAGCACCAAAGAACTGATGCTTTTGAACTGTGGTGTTGAAGACTCTTGAGAGTCCCTTGGACTGCAAGGAGATCCAACCAGTCTATCCTAAAGGAGAGCAGTCTTGAATGTTCATTGGAAGGACTGATGTTGAAGCTGAAGCTCCAATACTTTGGCCACCTGATGTGAAGAGCTGACTCATTTGAAAAGACCCTGATGCTGGGAAATATCGAGGGCAGTAGGAGAAGGGGACAACAGAAGATGAGATGGTTGGATGGCATCAACAACTCAAGACATTTGTTTGAGTAAACTCCGGGAGTTGGTGCTGGAAAGGGAGGCCTGGCATGCTGCAGTCCATGGGGTCACAAAGAGTTGGACATGACTGAGCGACTGAACTGAGGGTGAAAGTGAGAGTGAAAGTGAAAGTCGTGTCCAGCTCTTTGTGACCCCACAGACTGCATGGAATTCTCCAGGCTAGAATACTTGAGTGGGTTGCCGTTCCCTTCTCCAGGGGATCTTCCCAACCCAGGGATGGAATCCAGATCTCCTGTATTGCAGGTGGATTCTTTACCATCTGAGCCACCAGGGAAGCCTTGATAATAGGGTAAATGGGCAATTATAGACTAGCAAATCTACTTTAAAATAAATTTGCTTTTAATATGTGTGTAATAATTCCAACTTTAAAGCTAAAACAGATTCTTCTCATTGTGTAGATTTCTTCCCATATCCTGCCACCCCGCCTCCACAATGGTAATGGATTTGTGACTAAGACTCGTGTCACCATAATGTTCTTGGGACAGAATGATAGTCCAGTGACTCATCAGGCGCTAGAAAGGGAAAATATTCAAGAAATCTAACATCACTGGCATTTGAAATATTTCAGTACTGTGAATCTCTTCCTAAAAATAAGGACAACAAAATAACTTTATGCACTGATAAAAGCCACAAGTCAAAACAACTGTGACAAAGCACAGAACAAATTATAAATTACTTTAAAAAAATCATCATGGTTACTCATAAAAATCTCAACATTTGCCAACCAATTTTTCTTGTCAAAATACATTGCTTCTTCTGGGGTTTATAACCTCAATTTGTCCAATTTCTCTCCATAAATGCTCTTTTTGATGGCCGAGACACACAATAGTATTCAGATTCTAAAGACTTCTTTCTGTAGGAACAACATTTGAGAAGCAGATGAGTACCTTTCAAAGGCAATTGTAGTTGAGATTGTGGATGAGAATGATAGGGAAAATGAAAAAAAGTTATCTGAGGACTCTGGCCTATGCCACGAAATAATTGAGTAGAGCAGGAGCTTTGAAACACAGCTCGGGTAACTAAATGGCAGGCAGCTCTCGGTTGTTGGCATCTCATTTTCTCCTTTCTGGCCCTATTTATCCCTGGTCTTCGTTACTTTATTCAACCCGTGCGCCTGTTACTTCTCTTACCCTACTCCCTCTCCTCCATTCTTCTCCTGTGGTTCTCTCTGTGCATATTGGCCTCCTGAGATCTATACTTCAGAGAAAACTGGCCTGTGAGACCTGCAAAAATGGATATCCAGCCCTTTCTGGTTGCTTCTAGGAAATACTAACCATACTCAAGATATGATTAATTTCCTAATATCTTACCACCAGTAAGATATTCAAATTCATTAAAAGTTTAAAAAAAATTTTTTTTTTTATTATTAAGAACGTTTAAGATTTTGTGGTTGTAGTTCAGTTGCCAAGACATGGATGACTGTTTGTGACTCCGTGGACTGCAGCACACCAGGCTCCCCTGTCCTTCACTATCTCCTGGAATTTGCTCAGATGCATGTCCATTGAGTTGGTGATGCTATCTAACAATCTCATCCACTGCCTCCCCTTCTGCTGCCTTCAGTCTTTCATAGCATCAGGGTCTTTTCCAATGAGTTGGCTCTTCTCATCAGTTGGCCAAAGTATTGGAGCTTCAGCTTCAGCATCAGTCTTTCCAATAAATATTTAGGGTTGATTTCCTTTAGGATTGATTGGTTTGCTCTCCTGGCACTTCAAAGGACTCTCAAGAGTCTTTTCTGGCACCACAATTTAAAAGCATCGGTTCTTCGGGACTCAGCCTTCTTTATGGTTCCAGTCGCACATCTGTACATGACTACTGGCAAAACCATAGCTTTGATTATACGGACCTTTGTCAGCAAAGTAATGTCTGTGCTTTTTAATATGGCATATAGATTTCTCAGAGCTTTCTTTCCAAGGAACAAGTGTCTTAATTTCATGGCTGCAGTCACCCTCCACAATGATTTTGGAGCCCAAGACGAGAAAATTTGTCACTACTTCCACTTTTTCCCCTATTTGTCACAAAGTAATGGGACCAGATGCCGTGATCTTAGCATTTTGAATGCTGAGTTTTAAGCCAGCTTTTTCACTCTCCTCTTTCACTCTCATCAAGAGGCTCCTGAACAGAGAGTGAATAATAGTGGGGAAATTGCTGAAATTTGAGGAAAAGGGTTATAGTTTAGTTGATAAAACTATATCAAGGCCAATTTCCTGTTCTTGATTGTTGTATTATGGCTATGTAAGATGATAATGTTAGGGGAAGCAGGGTGAGAGATGTATAGGAACTTTTTTCATATTATTTTTTCAACTTTTCTGTAAATCTGTAACAGTTCAAAATAATATTTCAATAAAATAAGGTAAAATAAGAATAGTGGGTAGTCAGTGAGGCAGACACTAGGATGCTGGTCAAAATCTAGAAAACTTAGATGATGGGAAGATTTTGATCCTATTTTTCAGTTAAAATGATTGAGAAATAGAGAAGTTCTTTGATTTAACCACAGTAAACTATAGGTAAATACCATCATCTTCAGCTCGGGTTTGACTATTATGATTCTGTGACAAGGAGAGTTATATAGAATGAAAAATATGTGATATTTATTTTCTTCATAAAGTTAGGATGATTTTTTGGAATGCATGTTCATTTATGATTGGGGGGTATTGAAAGCGATAGTGAGGAATCTCAATAAAATAACATCTAACAATTATGAAAGTATAAAGTTACATTTTACTTATGTTAAAATCAGAATAGCAGTAGATGATACGTGCTACGTATGCATGTGTGGGTGGGGGAAATTTTTATTTTGGGAAAGTGTCACAACATTCCAAGAAACTGTGATTTTACTATTCTCACCAAAAGGCTGTTAGTAATACAGAAAAACTGCTTTTGAAAAATGTTTTAAGATAAAATGGCAATGAAAATATCCTATCTTGAAGTCTGTACCTTGGTGTAAATGATGTGTTAAAGTCCCCCACTATTATTGTGTAACTGTCGATTTACCCTTTCATCGATGTTAGCATTTGCCTTATATATTGGAGTACCCTGTGTTGGGTGCATGTATACTTACAATTGTTATATCTTCTTCTTGGATTGATCCCTTGATCATCACGTAGTGTTCTGCCTTATCTCTTGTCACAGTCTTTATTTTAAAGTCTATTTTGTCTGATAAGAGTATTGGTACTCCAGTCATCTTTTATTTCCATTTGTATGGAATATCTTTTTCTATCCCCTCACTTTCAGTCTGGATGTGTTCCTAGGTCTGAAGTGAATCTCTTGTAGACAGCATATATATTGGTCTTGTTTTGGTATCCATTCAGCCAGTTTATGCCTTTTGATTGGAGGATATAATTCATTTATATTTAAGGTAATTACCAATATGTATGTTCCTATTGGGCATCCCAGGTAGCTCAGAGAGTAAAGAATCTGTCTGCAATGCAGGAGACCTGAGTTCGATCCCTGGGTCAGGAAGATTCCCTGGAGAAGGGAATGGCTACCCACTCCAGTATTCTTGCTTGGGAAATCCCATGGACCAAGGAGCCTGGTGGCCTATAGCCCATGGGGTTGCGAAGATTAGGACACAATTGAGTGACTGAGCACACACACACTCAAGGATTCAATGGGTTAAAAATTAGAGGCCTTTCTTTAGTTTTCCAGAAGGTGGTGCTATGGCACAAGTGTTTGGTTTCTTTTGCTTATGTTTGAAAAGCAGCATTTTCCACCCACTGTCTCTGCTTAGAGTTGATGCCCAGTATCCTCATGGTCGCTGCTTCTGCTCCGGGGTCACCTGTGCCTTGCTGCTGCTGTTTGCTCTGTCATCACTGCCAGGGGTACCAGGACGTTGGGCACTTAAGTCACATTTGCCATTTCTTGAGCCACAGGCTCAGCCACCACAAGGAGTGGAGGGTTGGAGGTGCCTGGGTTGCGGCCCCTTCTGCCACGTCAGGTTCACGGGCTGCACTGGTGTGGGAAAGCAGCCGGGCACCAGATTCTTGGAGGCACCAGCTTCACTTCCACTGCTGCCCCACTATCTGACTGTGGGCGCTACTGTGGCTGGGAGGCCAGAGTTGTGTGTGCAGTTTCCCTTGCTGCTACCAGGTTCTCTGGGATGGCAGGCCAAGCTGCTGCAATCAGAGGGCAACGATTATAGGCACGGCCTCTGCTGTCCCCAGGTTCCACCTCCCCTATGAGTTCCAGTTTACACACCTTTAGATGTACAGGTATGTGGAGTTCTCCAGGGTCCCACGCGTTGGGCAGAGAAACCTTCGTTGTCAGTGCTTTGCTGGTTGTAGATTGAAGGGGAGAGAGAGAATGTCTCACCCAGTCATGATGCTGATGCTAACTCTGCTTCTCTCACTTTTAATGTTCAGGTAATATTTTAAAAAATTTTGCCTTTAAATGTACACATATACACCTGTGTTTTTGGTATTGGGGGGGAAATCATCAAAATTAAGTTTTGAGAAGCACAATTAATAGACCCACCAATATGATAAAAAAAAGAATTTGGTCAATAAAAGTTTTAATTATACAATTTTAATTATTTTAACACCTTCTTTGGTACTGGAACACAGAATTCTCCAGCTTGGATAATATTATAACTTATGTGGTTGAGCAGTCTTCCTGAAGGAAAAAATGGCTAATCCAATTTTACCTCTAAAATCTGTTAGGTATTTAGTAATTTTGTCACTTCTCTTCAGGGAGGGGTTGCGGACTTAAAAAGATAATTGAGGCAGGGATTGCACTTGGTACTTTGTAAGTATGCAATGTTATCGGTAACTCCATTTTAAGGGTAAGGAAATGGGTTTATAAAGTGATGGCCAGGAACATGACTAGTATGCAGCAGAGATGAAACTGAACTCCACTGGATTTAGCAGCTTCCCCCTTCTCCTGCCTGAGTATCTATGAGCCACTCCAGTTTAACCTCCACGACCACATCCATCTCCTTCAGCGGTTACTTCTCATTTTCCTGCCTCTTCCTTGGCCATTCTCTTTTATAGCTTCAGATTTCCTTTGTTTAAATGTCTTGATATGAATAGCCCCAAATTATTGATGAAAACGAGTAGTTTCCATTGAAAATTCTGCATTCTAAATCCCTTTTTCATCTGATTGAGGCAAAAAATAAGCAGACTTGACCACAAATTCTTAGAGAAGTCTCACCTATTAGAGTATGGCTTTATATAGGAAACATATTTCATTATCTTCTACCCCTTAATCCTAGAGACAGAGGTCATCTCAATCCTGGATCCCATAGGTTTATCAATGAGTATGTCTGATGCTGGGGCTTCCCAGGTGGTTCAGTGGTAAAGAATCTGCCTGCCAATGCAGGAGACACTGGTTTGATCCCTGGGTCAGGAAGATCCCCTGGAGGAGGAAATGGCAACCCACTCCTGTATTCTTGCCTGGGAAATCCCATGGACAGAGGCGCTTGGTGGGCTACAGTCCATGGGGTCATAAGAGTCAGACACAACTTATCGACTAAACACCACATCTGATGCTAATACAGCAAAGCGATTTTAATGAGCTCTTTTGGTACCCAGCACCCTGCCCTGTGGCTGGATAGCCACAATTATGTCTGTGGAAGCTCTGAAGAACAGGGTCAAGTGTCAGCCGATATCTCAGGTTAACCAGAAGATACCAAGACAATGTCCTCAAGCCTGGCTTCACACAGTTGTATTGTGGTCTCGACTCTTTGCTTCTTGGCATCACAAACGGCAGACAGCAATCAGCAGCTTCTTTTATCTAACTCAGATTCCGGATGGAAGTAGCTCTAGGTTGGTTGCTCAAAGCCAGTTGCTAAATGGCCAATTTAATGAATTTGCTTTTAAAAAAAACAAAAACCTAATTCATTTTACCTTATCAAGAAGTTTTAATCTTTTTAATATCTTTTAAACTTGTCTCTCGAATATTGCTTGCTGCTGTAGGACAAAAGAACAGTGCAAGACAAATAACATAGCCATAATGAAGCATGATCTTTAAAATATACTTGGGTATGAAATATTCTCATAAGTTCTTGTGAAAGCATCTTTTTTCTGTCAACCAAACAAAACAGAAAAATGAGTAAATCTGGCCCGTGGCTTTCTATGAACTTCTGTTTTGTGTCTGCATGGCAAGGTTGGTGTAGTTTCAGTCTGGTCATTTCTTAAGTCCCATGACTTTTTTCCTTTGAAATTTGTTTGCCTGTCATTCTCTGTATCTGCTAACCAGGGTCAATGGATTGATTGTCTCCACCTTAAAATGTATTTATCTGGCATTCTTGCAAATTCTTGACTACCACCCCTACCCCCCCATCATCATGGTTAACCAGCACAAATTTTTGGACACCCTGCTGGGAGTAGGTCATCCCAAGGAGTGAGCACTGTGATCAGTTAATGGTTCATTAACACTTTCCTGTTCATGCTCACATCTGAGATACCTCAGGGTTTCAATTAATAAAGTCTCTGCAATGCCAAGATATACACATACACAAGCAGTGAAGCCTAACTGAATGGTGAGCATCTCCAGAAGTAACAGCGCTGGGGTTCAAGTTTCTCAGTTTCACCACTACTGACATCTGGGGAGTGGAAAGCCCCTTGGGGATTTTGAGGGTTGTCCTGTGTATTACAGGATGGTCAGCATCATCTCTTTCACCTACTGGATACCAGTAGCACCTTTTCTCAGTTGTAACCAAAAATTTCTCTGGACACTGCCAAATGTCTTGTGAGACAACTGTTCCGAGTGTACAAATCCTGAAGTTGATTTTCAGCACAACCCTCTCACAGAGCATTCTAAAACCCTTATTTTGCATTTCATCAGAAAGTCCAGTGTTTTAAACTTCACTAACATCACACAAAGGTTTCAGCTCAAAGGTTTCAATGATGGCTCATAATACGCTAGCATATAGTAGACAGCCAAACAGAGACTGTTGGAAGCTACAAACTTGATCTGCTGTTATCTTTATTACATAAGTGGTTATGTTTCTCGTTGAGCCCTCAAATACCAGCCTGTTTACAATGAGGATGCCTGCTAAGGGAAAATAGCACTCAGTTGCCAGTCTGGTTGTTGAGTTACAGGTACAATCTGATTTTGTTTGACTTTTTTCCAATAAAAATCTTTCCTTTTAAACAAAATAGGCTGCAGGAAATCAAACTGTACAAGCATCACATCACCACCATGTGAAAAACACTGCTGAGAACAATGCTGCATGGGCTAAAAGTAGAATCTACTGGCTCGACACTTCCATTAAACGGTTTGAAATCCCTTTCACAGCAATGAAAAGTATACCCACTCAGGCCTAAGAAATTAGTTGTAAGAATGTAATTTCACTTTTTCATCACAATGATTCTACAACTTTTGAAAATTGAGATACAATTGACATATTAACATTAGAATTTTGTTTTAATTATGTTTTTAAATGCCATCTATGCTATCCTCTAAATACCACTGGGCAGTTGGTGTTAATAAGACTATTTTTCCAAGAAATACATATCAAGGGTAAGTATCCATTGTTTTTTAAAGATACTTGATAGAATACTACTTACAGACAAGATGCTTAAGTAGTGGGTCTTCATAATTCTGTATACATGTGTGTGTACTTAGTCGCTCAGTCATGTCTGACTCTTTCTGACCCCATGGACTGTAGCCCACCAGGTTCCTCTGTCCATGGAATTCTACAGGCAAGAATACTCAAGTGGGCTGCTGTGCCTTCCTCCAGGGAATCTTCCCAACCCAGGGATCGAACCCAGGACTCTATACATGTAGGAGGGGGGAAAAAAAACCAAATTGCTCCAACTCCCTACATAATTGAGGTTGGGTCTATTTTAAATGAAGCCTTCAGTTTCAAGCTTAAATCAACTTAACCTGGGTCTCCCTAGAACTGCTAATTCAAAATTCCCTGAGGTTAAATCTACCTGTGGAAAAATCCTCGCACTGTTGCAGAGAGATGATGGGCAAGACTCTCTTTCATGACAGCCTCCCTTTCTTTCCAAGCTTCCTGCTTGCACCCCTTGTCCTTTCTAATCTAACCCATGTCCTACAGTTTTTGGCTCATAGTCTTTTCAGTCTTTCTATGATAATTCAAATAAGAAAAGGAGGTGTGTGTGTAGCTGTGCAATTAACACATAGGTATATGTCTTAATTTTGTTAATCTAGCCTGTTACCATATATATGTATGTATATAAATATTCTATATATATGCATGCACATGCACACACACACATACACTCACATTCTCACTTAGGAGGGCAGAAGCTTGGTCAGCTTATGCTCCCAAATTACAAGAAAATAAAAGATGTCTGAAGACATAACTTGGGAATGAGTTCACAGGTACTTTTTTTACTATAGGGAAATTTGTTTAAAACATCACCAACTAAAAAAATGAAAACTCTAAAACTTCATATGCCTCTTACAAAATATCCGAAATGGTAAACACCCATACACAAAAATCAGATTCAACTATGTCAACTAAGATAAAAGAAAAATAAATCTGTTTTCCTTTTGATTTTATACAATTAAGTGATTTTATTTGACACTTAAAATCCATTTTGGACCTAGTATGTCCTGGGGTTTTATACACTGACCAAACTGCTCTGCTAAAGATAGTCAAGTTCAATAGCAATTTTCTTTCACATTTATCCATTTTTGTTTAAGAAATATAAGGAGTCTGTATCACTTTTTATTTTATATGACATAATCATTTTTATTATAAATTTATTTAAATCACTTTGGACCCAGCATGTCCTTCGGTTTTACCCACTCATCAAACTGCTCTGCAGTAAGATAGCCAAGTTCAATAGCAGTTGCCTTTAAGGTTGATCCATTTTTGTGTGCAGTCTTAGCAATCTTGGCGGCTTTGTCATACCCTGAAGAAAAATTAAAAGGTGACACAGGAGTTAGTAGTGAAACTTGGGTTTTCTAAAGCAAGAGGTAATCATTATCATTTATTTGATGCTACCAACCTCTTAAGTAAACATTTTTTAATCTTAAAAATATGTAGCAGTGGGTTATCTTGATAGCTGTCATTTCTTAAACAGAATAAAACCTTTCTTTACTTTTCTTAAGTAATACATACCTCACATTCTATAAGATGTGACCCTAAATTGAAATGTTCATTAATCCAGATATTTTCATAAGGGGGAAAATATATACACAGACATCTCTCTCTACACACACACACACACACACACACACACGTGGCACCAAGACATAAAAACATCTGGGTATCTGGGTATTTGGGTAGTATATATGTGCTGTTTCAACAGTATGTTTAACCCAAAATAATTATCTTTCTACAGAGCATTAATAAGCTCAATGTTGCAGCAGTATGAAAAATACAGGACTGCATGACTAGGAACTGTGGTAAAGGTAAAGGGCTCTAAGAGGGAAAAGAGAGGAGTCTTCTCACAATGAGGGAGGAGCAGGCAGGGCTCTGAGGAGAGACACACCCTCAGAGCTTCCAACATTCTTTCTGTTCTGCACTCTTTTCAGACATTACATAGTACAAGTAGGGAAGTTTCAGTACAAACATATACTTGAGCAAGAGATCACAGGTCTACTGTTTACATCAAAGTTATTTGCTTTTAAAATTAATAAAGATAGAAGCAGGGTAATTCTGGTTATCTTGATTTAATGTAATTTTTTAAAAAGGAAAAAAGCAGAAAGAAGAGAAATTAACAAAAATGAAACCAAGGAAGGAGAAAACAAAAACAAAGATTAGAGGGGTATGAACAAAGAGAAGTCTGCAATGATTATCCACTAAGCAAGATGTGCAGCCAAATAAATAAATATGATTTAAAAATGTTATGTGTCATGTGCAATTATTAACCACCTACAAAATGTTATGTGTCATGTGTGATTATCAACCATGTATAAGATGTTACGCATAGTACCAATTAGTCTACCTATAAAACATTATGGACATAGTTAATATAAAATTAACATTGAATGCTAAAAATGTTGAAAGGGGCATTTACTGATCAAACTAACTTCAAAAGAATTCTCATGATAAACCTTTGGGGTTAATATTAGACATTCCATACTTTAACATTAATAATGACATTAAAGTCTACGCATTATGCTAACCCTTTCAGTTTTCATTCAAGTCCCAAAAACATGACTACCGATCACCTGTCACACATAGTGAGCACAATCAGAACCCATGATGTGGAGTTGTAAGGCTCATGCTTTGTCACCAGCCAGGTGTGCTTTTGCCCACTTATCCTTGAACGGCCTTTACCTCACGTTAAACTGACTCTAAGAAAGCTATCAATCATTCTGCTTTAGGAATATCTCTAATGTTAGTAACAAATTCTGGAGTATAAACATGATCAAACATTTCTCCCATGAGCCTTTGGGTTCCTCTGTACATCTCTCCAGCTGAATGCTGAGGTACAATCATTTCAAAAGAATCCAGTATTATTGCCAATTTTCATACTATTCCAAAAACAGACAGCATATTGGCCTCACAGCTACCTGAAGCAGTCATGAGCTCTAACTTTATAAGACTGAAATTATAGCTTGACATGAAGCCAAGAATATAAAATTAGCCTTGAAAGTATAGGATTATTGAAGACTATTTTAAAACAGTAATCACATCACACCAAAAGACTGCATCATAACTTGTTCTAATGTACAAAACCAAAGAGTACTTTAATAACTTCAGCTCAGCAGTAAAGAAATGGTAAGAAAAGGCTTTTAACACATTACAACATAAAGCAATGAGTGCCTCAAAATATATAAGTTAAAATATTGTATTTAACAGGGATCATTATGGTCGATATATAATCCAAGTTAACAAGTTTGAATCTATATAATGAAATATTTATAAATCTGGAAAAGGCTTGCAACACAAAAGCCACAGTTTTAGACAAAATATTTCCCCCCTTTCCCTATAAGAAATACATACATAACTCTTTTTTAAAAATTTAATCCATTTCTGAATTGAATAAAACAACAACAAAAAAGTACAGTAGCATCGAGAGAAGGTAGAAAAATGAGTTCATTCAGTGTTGTTAGTCAGCAAGTCCCAACAAGTGACCTTACTGAGAACATTTAGTAACTGAATTTAATGTCCCATAGTATCTAAATTCTATTAAGATTAAAATAAGCTTTAAGTTCTACTTCTAAACTTGCCACCTTTCAAATAAAATAAAGTATAATCAATCAAGTTTTTGAAAGAAATATTACACCATAAAGATTATAAATAATACATATATAGCATCTTTCAACACAATTCCAAATGTCTTAAGACAATGTTCAAAAGAAATTTGTTGTTCACTAACATTGATCCAGTAGTCTTAGTCTCTTAAAACTTTCTCAGCTTTTAAACTGTGTATTCAAAATGACAGTATTCTTCTTTAAACACATACCTATGTGAGGATTAAGAGCTGTCACCAACATTAGAGACTCATTCATCAGCTTGCTAATCCTTTCTGTGTTGGCCTGGATTCCCACCACGCAGTTTTCTGTGAAGGAAACTGATGCATCTCCCAGCAGTCGGGCTGAGTGTAACACATTTTTAATCTGGGAGAGAGACAGACTTATTAAGCCTAGCTTTTTTCTTTGTCCAATAATGTATTTGCTGGTTCATAAATGAATATAATTCAATTAATATACAGCACTCTTACAACCTGCAAGGAATCATACCCCCCAAAAATATGAAAGAAACTATAAACATTTGAGGACGGAGAAGTGCTCTTTTAAGAGGTGAAAAGGCATAAACACAAATAACTAAAGCATGAGATAGTCTGTGGTATTACAAAATATAGGTATGAAATGTTAAAAAACGCAGAGAAAGAAAAACAAATTCCAGTTGTAGGAGTGGATGAAGGTCTATTTGATGGAGAGAACTGAAATAGCTGCAGATGGAAACAGAAGCTCCCAAGCCAAGAGAGAAACAAAGATGCAGAGGCTCGAAAGCTCAGCCTGTGTGTGAGGCAGTCAGTGAAGCCAGGGCTTCTCCGTTCTTAACAATCAGCAAGATTTTTCACACTTTATAAAACAAATATTTCATGGTCACTTGAAAATAACCTTGCACACAGTATTTTAACAGTATTAAGTCAATTAGTTTGTTTTAGCATTTTTTTGTGACCTTTCCAACATATATTAAAATAAATATATATCCACATCCTAATCTCTCTGGTCTAAAATCCCAGGGTCTAAAAACAGAACTTCCAAACTGGACTCTAGAAGACACAGAACTTTCAAGGTTTAATTTGATACTAATGACTTTATTATATGGCAAATGTTGATTATCTGGACTTACTTTCTATTAAAAACAAAATAGATCTTTTAAAAAAAAGTGCAAGACATTTAATGTTATGCACATATATCTGCCACGCAGCTAGTGTTAACTGTTGAGAATCTGATCTGAAAGCAAAAGCTTTTTTATATGAGATGTGCTTTGGTCTGTCTTCTATTTTCCACTAGAATGCACGCTGCTGCTGCTGCTGCGCACATTACATAAGGGCAAAAAAACCTGTTTTGTTCACTGCTCTATCACTGGCAACCAGGACAGTGCCTGACATAGACTAGTGCTCAATCAATATTTAATGAATACAGTGAATGAATAAATTTAGTATTTGTCATTTGCATGTTCTTATCAAATTAAAATCAGACTTTACACCAGATACAAACTGGAAATAAGCCATTAATATATATTTAGATATAACACTTCACACAAATAAAGGACTCTAAATGATAATAGTTCCATTATCGGAAGTTGGGGAAACTGGATAAAAGATGCCATTTTGCTCCATCTTCACAAAGATGAAGGAAAAAGAACAGACTGAGTGGACATGATGTTTCCAAGGCATGTGGGAGAGAAAAACCGATGAAAGTCTTGAGAGAGAAAGGGATGAGAACTAGAGAGAAATTACTGAATAAACCAAGGACAAAAGTGTTTCAAGGGACGAGCCTAGGTCAGATGGCAGTTAAGAGCCGTGGCATGTCTGTTGGACTCAACAGTGCGACAAGAACAATTCAAATACAAGTGCAAGTATGGAAGCCAAACTGCAGTGCATATGCAACTGAGAGTGGGCATTCCTTTAAAACGGCTAAATGTGGAGAGGAAGAAAGCAGCAGTATGAGAAGAAGACAGGATGGAGGCAGTTTCTTTCTTTCCTGTTTATTAATTGAGGAACTAGAACTTACTTCTAGCAGTTGACATCCCCAGTGGCTAGGAACAAGAAAGAAACCTATACCCCACTTCCAGAATTTTTCTTCCTATTATAAAAAGCAAACCATCAATTACTTAAGCTAAAAGTCACCCAATTAAATATCCAGGATTAATCCTCTAACATTAATATATGCTTGACTTCCAATTGCTACTCATATTATCTTAGTACCTAATGAACTTTAAGAAATCTTTATGAAAGAAAAAAACCAAGACAACTAGCATGGGTCAAAGACATTAAAAATCAAAAACTTACCATCATTGGCTTGAAAACATTCAACTCAAAATGTCCATTGCTTCCTCCAACGGTAACAGCGACGTGATTCCCCATGACTTGGGCTGCAACCATGGTCATTGCTTCACACTGGGTGGGGTTCACCTTTCCTTCAAGAAAACCACCAAAGATACCACATCAAACACACCGATGGCTTCAAGTATGAGTTAAAAGGAAAGAAGGAAAGGCAAAGCAAGACATATAATAAAGGAAGGCCCCAATCGTATCTGCATAGCCTCCCATACCTAACTGGCCAAATGCAAAGCAAAGAATGAAATAAGAGACATGCAATATAATTCTTTTTATTCAACCCATTAAGATCACTTTAACAGCCTGTTCTAGAATACTACCTGCTTTGGATTGCAAAAGAACTATTTACACATTTTCTAATGTGGAAATCAAAATACACAATACTAACTAAAATTGTTTTATCCTATACTGTTGGTGATGCTCCCAGAAGTTCTGATCAAAGGTAGCCCTAAACACATTCTGAAACAAGTGTGCCACACATGTCCCCATCTACTTACAGATCATGTTAAACGAAAGAAGACATGTTTTGTAGATAAGAAGGCCTGGGTTCTAATCAAGTTCTAGCTCTAACATTTACCAGCTATGCAATGATTATTGTTGTTTAGTTACCAAGTCATGTCCAACTAGTTGCGACCCCACAGACTATAGTCCACTAGGCTCATCTATCCATGGTATTTTCCAGGCAAGAATACTGAAGTGGGTTGCCATTTTCTTCTCCAAAGGATCTTTCTGATCCAGGGATCGAACCTGCATCTCCTGCTTGGCAGGTGGATTCTTTACCATTGAGCCACCTGGGAAGCCAGCTGCATGATTACCTGGCATGATACTGCTTCCTGGTTCATTTTCAGGCAAAATCAGTTCTCCCAGTCCCGAGCGAGGACCAGAACCCAGAAAACGAATATCATTTGCGATCTTCATCAGACTGCAAGCAGTAGTATTCATGGCTCCACTGAGTTCAACCAAAGCATCATGAGCAGCCAGAGCTTCAAACTTATTTGGAGCTGTGACAAAAGGCAAGCCTGAAGAAAAAAATCAACAACCTGTATGAGTTAACAGGTAAAATTAAACATTTTTCTAGCATCAGCAAGTTAAACAGAAACTGTCTATATATGAACATAAGCAAAAACAGAATAAAAATTCAGCTTCAGAAAGAAATGCTTAAGACTCAAGCTTTCTCTACATTTCTTCAAGATGTCCTGAGAAGTAGAAGAAATCTAAAGATACTAGCACATTTAAACAAGTACAATAAATGTTGAAAGAAATATAAAATACTAAACGAAAAAGCATTCTGCTGATGCAAACACATGTGTATGATGCCGTGAGTAAAGATGAAAAGTAGGTAAAATTCACTCTGCTCAATTCCAAACTCCTTTCCTAGTGCAATTTTCCCCCCATTTTAGGCATCCTATTCTCTTCTCTGGGCTTCTCAGGTGGCGCTAGTGGTAAAAACACACCTGCCAATGCAGGAGATGTAAGAACAGCAGATCTGATCCCTGGTTCGAGAAGATCCTCTGGAGGAAGGCATGGCAAACCACTCCAGTATTCTTGCCTGGGAAATCCCATGGACAGAGAAGCCTGGTGGGCTAGAGTCCACGGACTTGCAAAAGACACAACTGAAGCGGCTGAGCACACATGCATTCTCTTCTCTAGCGAGGACCTACAAGCTCCGCTGAGAGATTAGGAAGTCAAAATGAACTAGACATTCTCAGTCGCTCCCATGTTCAAATTTTTAAAGATCTACATATTCTAGACCCCATATTACAATTCTCACTGATTGAAGTTTAATTAAAAGTCAAATCTCTGCTGGTAAGCAATAATAAGAAATGTAGAATTATCTGTGCTCTAACTCTGTTAAGATTTGCATGTTAATAAGAGTTCTCTGGAGACAAGAGCTCTAGTAACAGTTACCATTATTGAGACCTTCAAAAATGTCATTAATTCAAAGAAATGTCACAGTATGCCATAGGGAAAAAAGAAATTAAGCCAATCAATCTCTAACATATTTGTCATTCAAATGAATTTCTCACCAATCATTTGATTCTTCCTGCTTTGAAAATGAGTATTCAAAACAGCTTTGGTGGTGATTTAGTTGCTAAGTCATGTGACTCTTGTGACCCTATGGACTGTAACCCACCAGGATCCTCTGTCCATGGGATTTCCCAGGCAAGATTACTGGAGTGGGTTGCCATTTCCTTCTCCAGGAGATCTTCCCAACCCAGGAATCAAACCCAGGTCTCCTACACTGCAGGCAGGTTCTTTACCAACTGAGCCACCATGGAAGCCTAAAACAGCTTTAAATGGAAAATAATTGAATACTACCAGATAGTAAATGAAGTTAGCACTAATAGATTTTAAAAATTACATGCTGTATGAACTTACAGATGGAAAACTTTTTAAAAATACAAGGATTAATATCACAACTTCTAAAACAGACACAAACTAGATGTCTGATGGGGAAGTATTATTTCTAACTTTAAATCTGTAAGAATTCAAAGCAGAAACACCCAGAAAAACACAGACTGGTCTAATGGTAAAGAGTAGTAAGTCATGTTATCACCTACCTGTAAGCGCAGCCACTTTTGCAGCAACCTTTTCTGCAAAGCCAATTCTAGTATTTAAACCAGTACCAACAGCAGTGCCCCCAGCAGCGAGCTCATAAATTCTTGGCATGGCAGCTTTTATTCTTGTTGTTGCATATTTCACTTGTTGAACATAACCGCTAAATTCCTGAAAAAAGAAAGAAATTAAGGTGAGAGTATACAATTTCCTAACGGCATGTTAAGTTTCTCTAACTGCATTAAATAGAAGTTTTTAAAAAACACATCTCAGGTACAAAATTAGAAGCTACTCAAGTGGTAATTATATTAATTTATATGACAAGCAATGTACAAGGGTAAAAGGGCATTTATAAGCCTATCAGGTAGGCAATGCCACTGATAACAACATGCAACCTACTTATAAACTACTCTTTTAATAGAAAACAAAGAAAACCAACACAGGAAATAAACATTAAAAAAAAACTTTATTAAATTATTGGTTTATTTGAAAATGATTTATTTTGTTGGTGTAACTCAAATAACTTGAAGAAAGAAAAAAACTGAATCTCTGCAAGAAAAATGGAAACATAGAAATATCCATCTGTATTACTACAATATTGTAAAGTAATTAGCCTCCAACTAATAAAAATGATTGGGAGAAAAAAAAAGAGAAATATCCTCCATACAACTTCAGTTAAAAAACCTGACGTGGAATTTGAGGGTATTTTAAAGGGTCTCAAGAAACTAAGTGACTTACTGGACAGCCTAAGAAGGTAACAGGGTAGAGTAAGGCTCTGGGTAGCTTCATGATGCATTTTAATTCTGCTATGAATGCCACACTGGTTCCCAAAGTACAACATATTTTAAGTAAAGTAACCACAGAAATCATCATGTTTAGAACACAGCAAGGGCCCTATTAAGAACTTGCAAGGACAGAGGGCATAAACTAGAACTCCACTGAGCAAGCCAGGATATATGGTTACACTCAATCTATCTTTTCTTTCCCCTGTCTAAAAATACTGAAAAACCATGAATACTTTTGATTAGTACTGACATTTCACACATTTTTTTAGAAGATACAACTCCTTTCCATCTGATCTAATATCACTTACATATATACCAGGTGGATTCACTTAAGGAATATATTTTTATTGGAGAAAAAATTACACTCAAGAAACTCAAAAGACAATTTCAATAAAAGCAAGTTTAAATGCCTCTGGTAAGATAAACAGAAAAATGTTACTTTCTGTCACAAAGAATGACAATTTTACATAGGAAGCTGAGTAATGGCCCAAATGGACTTTAGCATATAATGGTTTTCCTACATGTAACACACACAGTAAATAGGAAAAAAAAAAAAAACTAGAAACCAGAGGGATACTCAAAAGTTTCAAAAACAGATACTGTATCTCCTTAGAACTTATGTTTGGTACTAAGAGCCAATGATGTAAAGAGAAATAAGATACAGCTTAAGGAGCAACTTAATTTAGTAAGCTTAATTTAGTCACATCATCTGTACTTCAATTAATCATTTCCAGTTTTCCTCATTCCTACTGTCATAAACTTAAGGTAAATGTTTTTTCCCAGTGTTTGCTATCAGAAGAACAAAACTACAAATGAAATATTTCCAAATAACTAGCAGCCAAACTCTCACACTAACCTGAATTTCTACAAAAATACTGTTACTGATACTTGATATAGAATTTGTGTATGTCCTACTTCAAAGTGGAGAGAGCTTACTGAGACAAAACCTGTTCCTTGTATTTCCTCTGCAATGTGTACTATTAGATATTCTTTAAAGTATCACTGAAAGTGAAAGTGAAGTCACTCAGTAGTCTCCGACTCTGCGATCCCATGGACTGAAGCCTACCAGGCTTCTCCATCCATGGGATTTTCCAGGCAAGAGTACCAGAGTGGGTTGCCATTTCCTTCTCCAAGGGATCTTCCTGACCCAGGGATCAAACCCGGGTCTCCTGCATTGCAGGCAGATACTTTACCCTCTGAGCTATAAAGAAACGTAAAAATGCTTTCTGTATTTTGGAAAAGAGTAATACCTCTTTTACATGTGGCCAAAACATTTAACCACTTTAAAATTAATTTTTAAAGAACTCACTAATTTAGAATGAGAGAGACAAAGGAAGAAATTATGATAATGATACTGATGAAGATGATGACAGCTAACACCAATATGTGCTTACAATGTGTCAGAAATAGTTCTAAGTATTCTACATGAATTAGCTTATTTGAACCTCATAACTATTTTATGAAAGAGATATTATTTTCTTTGTTTTACAGCTAGAAAAACTGACGCAGAGAAAAGCTAAGCTTCCTAAGGTCCAATAGTTTGCATATAGCAAAGCTAAGATTTAAACTCAAGCAGATTGATGTGGAGTCTGGCTCATAACCAGTATGTCCTGTTCTTCTCCTGAGTGGATGCCAATAAAAATCACTGACAGGTTAATGCAGAATCATCTCTGTTGCTGAACTGAACTGTTATAAACTTGGCCATTTAAACCAGTGTGATTTAGAGGGTAATATATAGGCCATTTGCACCAAGCCCACAACAGAACCAAATTTAATCACACTCAATATACCTGCCCAAGAGTAAGTGGAACAGCATCCTGTGTATGAGTACGCCCAATTTTGATGATCTGGTCAAACTCTTTGGATTTTGCTTCGAGAGCATCATGCAGCTTCTGTAGTCCTGGGAGTAGCACTTCATGAACTTCTATTGCAGCAGCAATGTGCATTGCTGTGGGAAAAGTATCATTTGAGCTCTGTCGGAAAGTTTTCAAAAGAAACATAAAATGTTAAATCATAGGCAAAAATATCAAACTTGAATGTCTCAGTTAAAAATCTCGCTAAGTGACTACTCAAAACTTGGCATATTTAGTACTCAATTATACTTATGTGTGCCAAGTCACTTAGGATCAAATAAGAAGCAACCTGATCTCCTTTGTAGAAGGTATTTAGGACTTTATTACACAGACCACCTACAATGAATGTATTACATATTACTGTATCTACCTGCTAATAAATAACAGCAAGACACAAAGAAATACACCTAGCAGATGTAAGGATAGCAGTAACAAAACATCTTACAGTTAAGTAGCACATACAGTCTTTCACAAACATTTCTTCCTTCACTAAACTTGAGGAAAATTCTGTGAGGTAGGTCACCACTTTAAAAATAGAACAGAATCTGTCAAAGAAATTATGTGCCATGCCAAAGTATTTAGAGTTGGCAGAACTGGGACCTGACCAGGTAGTCTAAACGCCATGCTCTTTTGTCAAATGTAAACCTGTACTTTTAAATTACGATGTTATCTTTAACTACACCTCAGTCCTCTACCTGACCATACACACTAGGCTATTCTGAAGTAGACTTCAGACTTCAGTATACATAAAAGATAAACTCATATTTAAATGCAAGTCCTAGGTTTGCAAAATCCTTACCACCATGCATTTATGTGAAAAAAATAAATAAACTTCCTTATACTTTAAATTACACTCAGTACCCAGATCCTGATTTTTAAATATCACTTCCAAATTAGATCCTCCAAAAGGTCTTTGGAAAAATGACTGCTTATGCGGACAGAGAGCCTGATGAACTATGGACAGAGGTTCGTGACATTGTACAGGAGACAGGGATCAAGACCATCCCCATGGAAAAGAAATGCAAAAAGGCAAAATGGTTGTCTGAGGAGGCCTTACAAATAGCTGTGAAATGAAGAGAAGTGAAAACAAAGGAGAAAAGGAAAGATATACCCATTTGAATGCAGAGTTCCAAAGAATAGCCAGGAGAGATGAGAAAGCCTTCATCAGCGATCAATGCAAAGAAATAGAGGAAAACATTGGATTGGGAAAGACTAGAGATCTCTTCAAGAAAATTAGAGATAACAAGGGAACATTTCACGCAAAGGTGGGTTCGATAAAATACAGAAATGGTATGGACCTAACAGAAGCAGAAGATATTAAGAAGAGGTGGCAAGAATACACAGAAGAATTGTACAAAAAAGATCTTCACGACCCAGATAATCACGATGGTGTGATCACTCACCTAGAGCCAGACATCCTGGAATGTGAAGTCAAGTGGGCCTTAGAAAGCATCACTACGAACAAAGCTAGTAGAAGTGATGGAATTCCAGTTGAGCTATTTCAAATCCTGAAAGATGATGCTATGAAAGTGCTGCACTCAATATGCCAGCAAATTTGGAAAACTCAGCAATGGCCACAGGACTGGAAAAGGTCAGTTTTCATTCCAATCCCTAAGAAAGGCAATCCCAAAGAATGCTCAAACTACCACACAATTGCACTCATCTCACACTCTAGTAAGGTAATGCTCAAAATTTTCCAAGCCAGGCTTCAGCAATATGTGAACAGAGAAACTGGAGATGTTCAAGCTGGTTTTAGAAAAGGCAGAGGAACCAAAGATCAAATTGCCAATATCCTCTGGATCATCAAAAAAGCAAGAGAGTTCCAGAAAAACATCTATTTCTGCTTTATGACTACGCCAAAGCCTTTGACTGTGTGGATCACAATAAACTGTGGAAAATTCTGAAAGAGATGGGAATACCAGACCACCTGATCTGCCTCCTGAGAAACCTGTATGCAGGTCAGGAAGCAACAGTTAGAACTGGACATGGAACAACAGACTGGTTCCAAATAGGAAAAGGAGTACATCAAGGCTGTATAATGTCACTCTGCTTATTTAACTTATATGCAGAGCACATCATGAGAAACGCTGGGCTGGAAGAAGCACAGCTGGAATCAAGATTGCCAGGAGAAATATCAATAACCTCAGATATGCAGATGATACCACCCTTATGGCAGAAAGTGAAGAGGAAATAAAAAGCCTCTTGATGAAAGTGAAAGAGAAGAGTGAAAAAGTTGGCTTAAAGCTTAATATTCAAAAAACTAAGATCATGGCATCTGGTCCCATCACCTCATGGCAAATAGATGGGGAGATAGTGGAAACAGTGTCAGACTTTATTTTTTTGGGCTCCAAAATCACTGCAGATGGTGACTGAAGCCATGAAATTAAAAGACGCTCACTCCTTGGAACCGGGAAACATTCCCTTGGAACCGGGAAGCAGAGACATTACTTGGCCAACAAAGGCCCGTCTAGTCAAGGCTATGGTTTTTCCAGTGGTCGTGTATGGATGTGAGAGTTGGACTGTGAAGAAAGCTGAGTGCTGAAAAACTGATGCTTTTGAACTATGGTGTTGGAGAAGACTCTTGAGAGTCCCTTGGACTGCAAGGAGATCCAACCAGTCCATCCTAAAGGAGATAAGTCCTGGGTGTTCATTGGAAGGACTGATGCTGAAGGTGAAACTTCAGTACTTTGGCCACCTGATGCGAAGAGCTGACTCACTGGAAAAGTCCCTGATGCTGGGAGGGATTGGGGGCAGGAGGAGAAGGGGCCGACAGAGGATGAGATGGCTGGATGGCATCACTGACTCGATGGACATGAGTTTGAGTAAACTCCGGAGTTGGTGATAGACAGGGAGGCCTGGTGTGCTGTGATTCATGGGGTCACGAAGAGTCGGACACAACTGAGCGACTGAACTGAAGTGAATTGAACTGAACTGAGGGGGGTTACGTGAAAGTGAAAGTGAAGTCGCTCAGTCGAGTGCGACTCTTTGTGACCCCATGGACTGTAGCCTACCAGGCTCCTCCGTCCATGGGATTCTCCAGGCAAGAATACTGGAGTGGGTTGCCATAAAATACAAGATGATAAGCCTGGAGCATCTTGTAGTGGAAAAAATAAGGGCCTTTAAAAAAAAAGGGATGGTGGCATGTCCAAAGGACACAGGAGCCAACATGCTGTGGCTTTATGGAATGATATGAATAGCAATATAAAGAACAAAAATACTGGATTATAACCTTAAGAAAAAATACTAATGAATTAATGCTTACACACATAAATGATTAAATAAATAAATAAATAAATAAATGTGAGGGGAGAGAGAAGACAAATATTCCCTACAGAAAAATTCCAATTAATAAATGGAAAAAGAAAGGGGGGAAAAGAAAGTTACTACTAAAACATCACAGCAGTAATTGCTATTGGCAAGATCCGCTGATAAATGTTAAAAATTAATAGGCAAAAGTTTAGGGAGAAAGAGGCTGTTTCCATAGCCTCAAAGTTCTCTACTAATTTTGTGGTTACTTTAACATGTGTCCAAAAATTTCTTGACATTCCTCCCTGTAGGAAATAGAGCTTACATGCAGTAGCTAGAGTACAGGCTATTGGAAAATGAAGACACCATCTTAACCAAGTGATTCAAGTTAACATCACCAGTACCAGCTTGTGCTATTATCATGTACCCCTGATGTGATGTAAGAAGAGCCCTTCATTTCTTAACAGTCTTCCCCAAAATCCACAGTCTCAGCCTAATCATGAGAAAACAACAGACAAACCTATACTGAGGGACATTTCATAAAATATCTGACCACTGCTTTCAAAAGTCACAAAGACAAAAGACAAACTCTCAGATTAGAGGAGACTAAGGGGATGTGATGACAATACAATGTGGAGCATGGACTGGATCCTGGTTAAAAGAAGAAGGACATCAATAGAAAACTAATAAAGTCTGCTTAAGACTATTGTACCAATCTCAATTGCTTCGTGTGACAAATGTACCAGGGTTATGTAAAATATTTAATATTAAGGTTAGTTGGGTGAAGGGTACATAGAAACTCTGAAATATCTTTGCAATTCTTATAAATAATTTTATATTCCAAAAGAAAGAGTTTTTAAAATATAAATCAATGAAAATATACACATATACTAAATTCAAGTATCCTAAAAGTGATTTTTTCCCCCTAAAGGTGTTTTTCATGAAATTTAAGACACAGACTGAAGATTCCTAAAATAAATAAGAACATAAAAGAAGTCCTTTCCATTAAAGAATATAAGCAGAATTAATCCTGCCTGTCAAAAGTTAATGCCTGTTTTACAAGGAAAATCTCAGGATTCTTTTCAGTTTATACAAGGAAAAGAAGAAGTCGTATACTGACCTGGCTTTTATTAACATGATCGTTGGGATGTACAGGTTTCTTGCTACCAAGTTCACCTCCCAGAATTTCAATTGATCGATTGCTAATGACTTCATTTACATTCATATTTGTCTGGGTTCCTGATCCAGTCTGCCATACCACGAGTGGAAAATGATCATTTAATTTACCTTCAGCTACCTGCAGAACAAAATGTTAAAAAATGTATTTTAAAAAATAAGAAAAATTCTATATTCATTAAGCTGTTTGAATCAAATGATTGTCAGCATCATTTATAGTACTATTTTAAAGACACTCACTTTTTTCATGTGCTACTACAGTTCCTGGTTGTCCAGCAAATTGAAGCTTCTGCAGTCTAACCACTGCTACTTTAAAAGGTGAAAGATAATCTATTGTGAACGGTATAAAAATTTCACTGATTCCAAATGAAAACTGAATCAAAGATATCTTTCTTCTATTTCTCCAACTGCCCTCTGTTATATTCAGACAGGGCCACTTGCTAATGCTGGTAAATGTGTTAAGTCTCTAGATAAATTTACTGTTGGTACTCAACAGGAATATCCAACACATGTTATAGCCAGAGTCAGCATTATAACCAACAAGTGACTTAACAGTGTGAGTTCACTAGTAGCTACTGCATCCCACAAATGTCCCATAAGTAGCAACCGCCAAGCACAGACATAAGCATGTCTAGATTTGTCTTTGTTTTTGTCATATTTTTGTATTCTGAGTTAGTTTTTTAAGTTCTCTGGGAGAGTGAGTACTTAACTTCATCTTCTGGAATGATTTTAGTTTTAAGCTAAGAAAATCAGTGTCATTAGAAATCTATTACCTTAAAAAACTGGTTCATTTAAAAGTAAAACTTTTTTCCTAACTGAATAAAAATAACAGGTGATTAGTGTAAAAAATTCTGAGAACTAAGAAAAGTATAATAGTTATCATAGTTCTACCCTCAGAAATAAAGATGATTAGAACTTTGGCATCTCCTTCTAGTCTCTACTTCAAGTGATGGGAGTATATATGCAGAAAAACATGTTTTCTATTCACTTTTTCTAAACAAAATTGGGATCATAAAATACATGTATTTTGCAATCTTTCCTCCCCACTTCTTATACGGTAGGCTTTGTTCCATGACATTCTTTAAAAAACTCAATTTCTATGGCTTCACAATCTAACTTGTTTAAACAGCTGCTATAATAAATAGTACTGCAATGAACATTATATCTAGAGCTTTTAAACTGTTATCTCTGCTTATCTTTAATTGCACACGAAATTATGTTATTGGTGGAAGAGTGAAATTACAAGAAATCAAATACATAAGCTCAGAGAGTGCCTCTTTAAAAACTTATCTTTAAACTATACAAATTACAAGGAAAAGTAAAGAGAATTAGAAATGAAAGGTATCAAATCATCCAGAAAATTTGCCACAATATATATTTGAAGCATCATATTAATATCCTCACCAAACAATAACATTGTCACCCTGTGCTAAAACACAGTAACTCAAGAATTCAGCACCCCTTTCCTCAGGCCAGAGCTTATCATTATCCAGGAGATAATAGGGATCTAATGCCAATAAGTAAACACTCTTATCACCTCTTACCTCATCTGCTGCCTTCATTATTGCATTAGCAATCTTTGGATCAAGACCATAATCCTGGTTTACTTCAGCAGCTGCTCGCTTCAAGATGCCAAATGCTTTAATAACTGGGATCTAAAATTTTTAATCAGAAAAATATCTCAATTTGCAATTTAAGTATGAAAATTTAAGATTACTATCTTACGCAGATACAAACATTGTACAGAAAACAATAACCTACATAATATTATGAGACTAAAATGTGTAGGATATAGAGAAAGATTAAACATAGGCATATAAAAACCAAGAACCATCATTTATCTATTTGTATAGGCAACCAAACAAAAGCAAATACAATGACTTTTCACAGATATGTATGTATGCCTTGCACACACATACACACATATTCACACAGATGTACAATATACCATTTGTCCTATTTTTTATAAGATATTACAACACACGTGATTTTACGTCACATATTTAAAAACAAACGATACTCAACCATTTCACCAGCCTACACCATTACTTCCTGGAGAAAGAAATGGCAACCCACTGCAGTACTCCTGCCTGGAGAATCCCACGGACAGAGGAGCCTGGTTGGCTACAGTCCACAGGGTCACAAAGAGTCAGACACAGCTGAGTAGCTTTCGCTCATACCATTATCTGGGCTTCCCTGGTGCTCGGTAGTAAAGAACCCACCTGCCAATACAGGGGCTTCAACCCTTGTTTTGGGAAAGCCCCTGGAGAAGGAAATGGCTGCCCACGCCAGTGTTCTTACCTGAGAAATCCCATGGACAGAGGAGCCTGGTGGGCTACAGTCCATGGGGTCTCAAAAGAGTTGGGCACCACTTAGCGACTGAACAACATTATTTCCCCTCACTGGATTATTACGTATCACGCTACGTAATAAATTTTTCCTTCTCTTTAGAAAAGAATAAAATAACATGTAAAATAAAGGTAGTAAAATGGTGCTGTGAAGACTGGAGAGCCACACGCAAAAGAATGAGAATGGACCACCATCTCACTCTACACACAGATGTGAACTCAAAAGGGATTAAAGGCTTGAATGTCAGACATGAAACCAGAAAACTCTTGAAGACAGAGGCGGCAAGCTTCTTGATATCAGTCTCAGCAGTGATTTTCTGGAGGAGTCCAAAAGAAAAAGCAACAAAAGCAAAAATAAACAAACTGGACTATGTCAAACTAAAAAGCCTCTTCACAGTGAACCGTCAAGAGAATGAAAACGCGGTGGCTGGAGGGTGTGAGGGGTGGGGGGCCACACGTAGGGCCTGGGCGTTGGTGAGGGACCAGGAACCAGAAAGCCACGGTGCACCATCCCCCTCTTCCCCCATGGCTGGTAGCACTAATCTGTTTCAGAGTATTTCCTGCTAAATCCAGGAAATTAAAATTAAAACATTACAGGTGTTTTACCCAAATGAAATGGAGATATATGGTACATAGGATTACACATGAAAACAAACGAGAATTTCATTTTCTACAGGAACACTGCAGTGGGTCAAACCAATGCTAAAGTCACAACCAAATGCCAATCAACTCTGGCTGCCAAAATGGAGTGACTGACCCCACGGTGTTTGTGGACGCATAAAAATAAAACAAAGTCACAGTACAGAGTTTCACTGTGCACCACTAAAACAAAATGGTAAATCTATGACTGGAGATGAAAGGGTCTCAATATTCTTTACTCAGATTAGCAGTCCATGAATTTTTTTTGGTTTTGTTTTCCATACAAAGAGTCTGCTTTATATTTTACATAGTTCAGAAAATTATTCCAGATGAAGCCAAATACGTAAAAATTGATAACCCATGTATCCATCTTTCACAGACACCTGTCCAGATCCAAACAACTGCTCTGTTTTTAGTACGGCGGCGGCAGCAGCAATCACGCCACCCCAGAACCACACATCTTGCTAGTTGAAGCAGGAAAATCAAAACATCAGCCATGCTTACTCCAATTAATATTGGTTAAGACTGATCTTTTTAACCCCAGGAGTTGAACTATATGAGAATATTTAGGATCAGCTGCTACCCTCTCTCTCCCAAACATGTAGTCTGGCCCTCACCATTAGACTGGCTGTGGATTGACAATTACAGAGATATTTTTCTAAGAAGATTCCACTGCCTCTTGGAAAGGTGTATGAACCTGTCAAGATTCAGTCTTAAAGTCTTAGTAATGAGCTAAAATATGGAAGTTAAAATTATTGTTTAGATAAAAAGTATATTTAAAAGATAAAGGTAGCAGTATCTCACCAGATGAGGCCTGGGGACTTCTAGGCTTACTAGCCTATCCTGCATTCTTGTGCTGACTATTTTTCATACTCTAGTTGGGCTCCGGTAGGATATGTAATATATTTCATCAATTCTTTTCACACTTTAACATCTCTGAAATCAAGATGTATCTTAAAATCAATGACATGACACAACTTTAACTGGCAGACTTTTTCTTTCTTAGTAGTACATATCAGGTCTAACTGAAGATTAGTTCTAATGTAAGGGTTTAATGAAATATGGTTTTCATATATATTTGTAAGAAATATTTGTTTTCATACAAATAAAGTTTTCTCATCATTAAATCATTCATGTAACACTGAACAAATACTTATATATTATGTTATATGGCAGACATCATGACAAATAGATTTTTATGAATTAGTATACACTTTTTTACAAACTGAAGCCAAGATAGATAGAAAGTATAATATTAAAGAAAAACTGGATGGGAGGGGAGTTTGGGGGAGAATGGATACACATATGAGTATGGCTAAGACCCTTTGCTCTTCACCTGAAACTATCACAGCATTCTTTATTAATCATATTAATGTATTAATCTTTATTAATCTTTAATTAATCATATAAATATATTGCAGCTATACCACAATACAAAATAAAGTTTTGTAAAAAAGTTTTCTTTTAAATCAGTTTCTTGAAAGCTTTACATCAAAAAGAATCAAAATTTAAAATGTTTACAAACTACAACATTCTAGTAAAAATATGAAAAAATCCAAGCAAGAATGAAAGACAAACCACTTAGTTCTATCAAATAAAAAATCCAAAAGACTCAAAGTCATAGCTCAAAACACTAGCATACTAAACCTGAAAAAGTTTAATGAGAGAGAAATACTTTATTACTCACAAAGCTAGTTCTCAAAATGATTTTACATTTTAATTCTGTAAAATATTTACAAGGTAGGGTGACTCATAATATTGAATAATGCCTAGTTCATCTAAAATAAGTCAACATTTCCACAAAAGCCACTTACTGGCATGCGTTCTGTCATGCCTCCAATCTTAAAGTTCATTGTAGATCTCACAGTCTGGGCACCATAATACTTATCATTTGGGACCTTGAGTTCACCAAAGGTATCATATTCTATCCGAAAAGAATTTTGGCTTGCCTAAAAATAAAGATAAGACACTGTTACAGCTTGAAGAGAAAACAAGTTATGAGGAGAAATAACATCATACACAGGAAATACACAGGAAATTATTGGAAATAATTGGAAATTATTTAATATTAGAAATACAAATTTAATTTATAATTCCAAAATAATTGGAAATATATGTTTCCAATATACAGGAAACATCATATCTGGGAAAAGAAATCCTTAAGTACCACAAAGACAAAAAAATTCCACTTTGATTCTCATTGTTCTCCCCCACTTTCAGTTTTTTTCTTGAAAATTTTAGTCACACAAATTAATACAGATGTTAACGATGGATTCTAGGATTCATATACTATGCACATGATAAATACATAGAAAGCTTCTGAAGTCAAAAGAGCAATCTTTTCCAATTTAGGAATATGCCTATTATTGGCCAAGCTTTGATCTACTATTTTACTAGGAACTCTGGAAAATAACCTAAGAACAATACTTTAATATTATCATATTTAACCAAAGCTCAACCATTGTCTACAAATATTATGCATGAGAGAGAGCTTAGTGCAACACGAAATATTCCAGGCTTTGCAGTGAGATGGCCCACCACCTGGTAGCTGTGTCATCTTCAGCAAGGCAGCTTTTCTCATCTATAATTACAGTAAATGGTGTAATTTACAGAGACAGGGCCAGATCAGTTCCTAACCTTTTTCAGGGTATTGGAACCTTTGGAAAACATGAGGAAAGCTATGATCATCTCTCTAGAAAAATTAACATAAATATATGTAAAACCCTACATACGATTTTAAGGAGTTTATACCTTGAAGTCAACTCATTCCCCAGGAAACAAACCCATGACCCAAAATCCCTTTTATGGAGAACCTAAGGTTCTACCAAGTACATCAACTTATACTAATTAAAAAATAAAAAATAGACATTTGGAATCTACATATATTTATTTTAAAGAGAGTTCAAAGAGATACTCAGAATTTTAATTAATGTTCACCTTGCATTAATTATAAAATAAACATGATTAGATGATTCATAAGATTTAAAAACACCTAGCAAAGTAATTTTATTTTAGTAAATAGTCCTCTGAATAGGAAAAAATTAATTTTGTAGTTATCCCTTGGGACTAGAAAGATGGAACAACAACAACAAAAAACTTTATATGTTATAAAACTTTTTAAATTGTATGAAAAGAAAAATATCCTTGTATCTAGTTAGAAATATAGGAGTATAATCAACGAGGTACATTTTTTTCTTCTGCCTAAAAGTCTGCAGAGGAGAGCAGTGGTTAAGGTGGCAGAGTAGGAAGACTCTGAGCTCATTTCCTCTCATGGGCACACCAAAATTATGATTATTTACAGAGCAATAATTGATGAGTAAAGCTGAAAAATTAGCAGAAAATAGCTTCTACAACTGTAAATATATAGGTACCATGGCAAAACAGGTAGGAGGGGTTAAGACATAGTAAAGTCAAGACCTATACTCCCCTGGGGGGTGGTGACCCACAAACTGGAGGATAATTACAATTGCAGAGATTCTCCCCCAGGAGAAAGAGGTCCAGGTGCAGTGTCAGGGTCCCTAGCTTGGAGGTCTTGCACTGAGAAGAGCCCCTTGAAACTTTGGCTTTGGAGGCCACAGGCCTCACTTTTGGCCAGAGGTCTGTGGGAAATAGAAATTCCACTCTTAAAGGGTGCACACAAAATTGCACACTCTGGGACCCAGGGCCGAAGCAGTAATTTGAAAAGAGCCTGGCTCTTTACAATGACCTACAGAAGAAAAAACCTTTATATTATACATAAACACACATGTATATACACACAAGCCTGAAAAAAAAGTTTTGCGAAACAATCTATCCTGCTCTCATATTTTCTATTCTATGTTATTCAGTCAAAAAAACCAATGCTGTTAACTGTCCACTACATTGATTTCTCCACCCACTAATGAGTCCACCTGAAGTTTGAAAAACCTTCTTACATTATCTCTTCCCAGTGGCTTAGGCAAGAAGGGGAGGACTGCTCAACTAAATTAATGAAAAAAATTATCAGTGCTTTTGATGAAAAAGTGAAGTCATGATGGCATCTATTAAATATAAATAAGTTTTTTTAATTCTTATAATCCATTATTATAAAAAATTGTGTTTTTTTAAAAATCATGTCTTTATATCCCATAATTCAGAGAGCAGAATTTCTGGGAGAAGTTTAAAGAGTCTAACCAGCTAGGCATAGGGCAGGCACAAACTGCAATTTCCCAGTGTCCTGGGAGATGCATCTTTATTCACAATTGCTTCCCCTCCTGGAGAAGCATGAAAGGATAACATGGCCAGTGTGCACTGCAGTGTGATTGCTATTTGGCCCTAGAAATAACAAGTACTATTACCATCCACTAACCTCAGTAACCTGGAATTGATGAGCATGCTATCTAAATCAGAGTCTCAGTTCAGTTCAGTTGCTCAGTCATGTCTGACTCTTTGTGACCCCATGGAAGGCAGCACGCCAGGCTTCCCTGTCCATCACCAGCTCCTGGAGCTTGCTCAAACTCATGTCCATCAAGTCAGTGATGCCATCCAACAATCTCATCCTCTGTCATCTCCTTCTCCTCCCGCCTTCAATCTTTCCCAGCATTAGGGTCTTTTCCAATGAGTCAGGAGGCCAAAGTATTGGAGTTTCAGCTTGAGCATCAGTCCTTCCAATGAATATTCTGGACTGATTGCCTTTAGGATTGACTGGTTGGATCTCCTTGCAGTCCAAGGGACCCTCAATTTCTCCAACACCACAGTTCGAAAGCATCAATTCTTCAGCACTCAGCTTTATGGTCCAACTCTCACATCCATATATGACTACTGGAAAAACCATAGCTTTGACTAGACAGGTCTTTGTCAGGAAAGTAATGTCTCTGTTTCTTAATATGCTGTCTAGGTTTGTCATAGCTTTTCTCCCAATGAGCAAGCATCTTTTAATTTCATGGCTGCAGTCATAACCTGCAGTGATTTTGGAGCCCCAAAAAATAAAGACTGTCACAGTTTCCATCGTTTCCCCACCTATTTGCCATGATGTGATGGGACCGGATACCATGATCTTTGTTTTTGAATGTTGAGTTTTAAGCCAGCTTTTTCACTCTCCTTTTTCACCTCATCAACAGACTCTTTAGTTCTTCTTTGCTTTCTGGCATAAGGGTGGTGTCTTCTGCATATCTGAAGTTATTGATATTTCTCCCTGCAACCTTAATTCCAGCTTGTGCTTCATACAGCCAAGCATTTCTCATGATGTACTGTGCAGAGCAGTTAAATAAGCAGGGTGACAATAAACAGCCCTGATGTACTCCTTTCCCAATTTGGAACTAGTCCATTGTTCCACGTCTGGTTCTAACTGTTGCTTCTTGACCTGTACACAGGTTTCTTAGGAAGAAGGTAAGGTGGTCTGGTATTCCCATCTCTTTAAGAATTTGCCACAATTGTTGTGATCTGCATAGTCAATAAAGCAGAAATAGATGTTTTTCTGGAACTCTCTTGCTTTTTCTGTGATCCAACAGATGTTGGCAGTTTCATCTCTGGTTCCTCTGCCTTTTCTAAATCCAGCTTGAACATCTGGAAGTTCCCAGTTCACATACTGCTGAAGCATGGCTTGGAGAATTATCAGAGTCTAAAGAGTCTGCTGCTGCTCCTGGTTAAGTTGCTTCAGTCGTGTCCGACTCTGTGCGACCCCATTGCCGGCAGCCCACCAGGCTCCCCCGTCCCTGGGATTCTCCAAGCAAGAACACTGGAGTGGGTGCCATTTCCTTCTCCAAGGCATGAAAGTGAAAAGTGAAAGTGAAGTCGCTCAGTTGTGTCCAACTCTTAGGGACCCCATGGACTGCAGCCTACCAGGCTCCTCCGTCCACGGGATTTCCAGGCAAGAGTACTGGAGTGGGGTGCCATTGCCTTCTCCTCTGAGAGTCTAAAGGCTAGTAAAGAGGTACAGGCCTTAGGCCTATAATATATCCCCATGCATGTGTAAGCTAACTGTTAACTAAACCATGATATCTCTTAAAGAAAATGTAAAATGCCTTTCACATTCTCAGCCTTAGGTGGTTTCAAAGAATATTTCAGAATTCAAGAAAATCCAAACCATTTCTTAAGCAGAAAGACTATCTCAAGAGGTTAAAAATCCCAAATGTGACTTCACTGTGTTTGGGTTTCCAGTTTCTCCAAAAACTTTTTAAAGTCTTTCAGTTCCCAAAGTACAGGGTGACCACCAAGTCTTAAAATATTGACAAATATGTAATAAATGGTTTATTGATACTGTACTGCAATATAGAATAAGATATTATCCATGTTTTCAGGCTTTATGGCCATCTTGAAGATAAAGTAACTTTAAAAAATGTAGAACTTCTTTGTCTACCATGCTACCAAGGCAGTATCATATAGCAGGTCTCCAGTGTGTATTTGCTATTTTTCTCCTCAGTATCACATTTTAATTAACTGTGCATGACTTCTTTGCTTATTTATTAATAACTGCTTTATCTACTTAACATGCCTTAGTAGTCCCTAAGGTCTTCCCAGGTGGCGCAGTGGTAAAGAATCTGCCTGCCAATGCAGGAGAAATGAGTTTGACTCCTGGGTTGGGAAGATCCCTCGAAAAGGGGATGGCAATCCCCACAGACACAGGAGCCTGGCAGGCTGCCGTCCATGGGGCTGCAAAGAGCTGGACACGACTGAGCGGGGATGCACGCAAGCAAGTAGTCTAAACTCTGTGCCCACAGTGACTGTTTCACACACAGGGAGTATTCAACATAATCTTCCTATCTGATGAATTTGTATTCTTACCTGAGATGAAAGGTAATTTAGGACATTTAGGGTTATTTGAAGTTCTTTTTGTAAAAAGTTTATTGAAGTATAACTGATTTATAGTATTGTGTTAAAAATCTTCTGTACAGCAAACTGACTCAGTTAGACATATATATTTTTTCATATTCTTTTACATTATGGTTTGTCACTGGGTATTGAATACAGTTTATTTCTTAACACTAGCAACAAGAAAAACTTAGATCAACTTGGAGAATTTGGAGGTGAGAAGATTAGAGGGCAAAAGATGTACATAGAATTATGGGGGAAAAAGTATCTACCCTCACCTGATGTTAGCTAACACTACAACACTAAAAGCAAGATAGTGCTTTTTTTCTTTTTGACATTGACAGCAGGATAGATTCAGTTCTTCAGCCTTTCATTCCTTTTTTACAAAACACTAAATAAGTGAAAAATAACTTTTTAAAACGCTTTAAAGTACACTAAAATTATTCGAGCAGGGAGTTGCAGAAATATAAAGCATCCTTGATTTCTAGTTTCAGGTATAGTGATGTCATCAAATTATCTTAAAATATATAGTCCAGAAAATGTCTTGGGCCTTTGAAATCCCCTAGATGGAACCATTCATTTAATAAAGCACTCACCATGTCCCAAATTCAAAGTATTTCCACAGGGACAACATTGCTGAGTATCTGTAATTATTTTCATGTATTATGTATTACATAATATACACAATACTGTATTACAGTATTACCTGACCAAAATCCCAACTCTGAGTAACAGAATAGGGTCTGAAGTCACATCTCTCTGAATAAAAGCTCAAATCACAAATCAGAGTGAATAGTAAGCCTTCCTAAACTAGCATTTATCTCTCAAGCTTTTCCTGATAATACACAGGGGAGCATACCTATTCAATGTTTACTAAAGCCCAAATTTCCGGAGGTTACTTTCTAAAGTGAAAAGGGGCTCGTGTAAGTTGGGGTATCCAACCTGAAATTGAACGTTTAGTTCCTTGGGGGGCGTGCCTCAATTAAAAGTGCTGATTCAGCAATAGTTAGGTTCCCATGCAATTTCCTCCAACTTACTTTACGACATTCTACCCGTTTCATATTTCCGGGTTTTACAAAAGTTACGTGGGGAAAAACAGTCTCACAAACTAAATGGCCTATTTCATCAGAAGTAAAACCTCTTAGGTTCAGGAGACCCTTCCAACTCCGCCTGGAAACCGACTAGCAGCACAGCTGTGACCCCAGAAGCTAGCTCCGAGGGGCTGGATTCTACCGGGCCCACCAAGGGCAGGGGCGGAGCTGCCCGTTCCCGACACTGTCCCACCGCGTGGCCGCCCCCTCCTCACACCGTCCACCTCAGCATCCTCGCAAGGGCAGTGGCCGCAGAAGTGAGCGTGGCAGGAGCAGGGTCCGGGAGGCCCGGCGTGGCTCTAGCCCACAGCTGCAGCCCCGAGCGCTCCTCCAGCCAAGGAAGCGCCCCGGGCCGCAGGGAAGCTCCAACACACGGCCAGTATCAAGACCCTAGGGCCGGCGGGCGGGAGGCCTGAAGGTCACCGCGGGGCGGCCGGGACGTCGGGCAGCACGAGCTCACCATTCGAGCGGCGTTCGGAGGCCGGAGCAGGAGGACTGCTGGGCCACCTAGGCCAAGGCCAGGGCTGGGGGCGGAACCTGGATTCCGCGAGAGTAAACGCGAACGCGCGAGGAGCCGGAGCGCGCGATCCATAGCGCGGCGGCCTGGGTAGAGCTTCCGGGCGTTATGGCCACGCCTCCACACAGGCTGTCAGAACCCCCATGGTCCCCACTCGTATCCAGTCAACAGCCTCAAACCGAACTGGCGGGACCAGTGGCCAATGAGCAGGGAAGCGTGAGGGGGCGGGCTTAACTGCCTCTTCTTGAGCCCTAGGATTCCTGGGAAACTTAAGGGAAAGGAATGATGGGAAAGAGAGTTCGTGGTGTTTTGAACCAGTAGTTTCTTTGTTCAAAGAAGGCTGGAGTAGTTTTCCTGTGTTACTGTGGCTAACAGTGGGCTAATAGCTAGTGAGTCTGTATTTGGTTGGTGGCGTAGAGTAGAGAGAAGAATTTACTTCTTCATTTATGTGGGACTTCCCTGGTGGCTCAGATAGGAAAGAATCTGCCTGAAATGTGGAGACCCGGGTTCGATCCCTGGGTCATTTATCTACCATGTAATCACTCAATACATGTTCTATTTGCTCTATTTTCACCTGTTCCAGGTTACATCTTCCGTATAGAAATTTTAGAAAACAAAGTATAGAGAATGAAATAATAATTATAAAAAACCAACACTGATAATTACTCAGGTCGTCTAACTTGTCTTGTACAGTTTCCTTTCTCTTCTGATTAGGTACTCTATGAACTCTAATTTTAAATATAGTGTTGAAGATGTCCATAGTTATAGGTGATTTCAGAATTTTTATTGTTTACATTCAGGCTCTTCTAGTCTTTTGCATTGATAACATAAGTTTTCAAATTAAAGGTGTATCATTGTTATAGATCATGATAGAAGAGTAGGAACAGATATAAAATTGCATTGAAACCACAATTTTTTCTTTTTTCGTCTCTTTGAATTGCTTGAAACCAGGTGACAGTTAATCAAGAAAGAGAACCCTTGGATGATGTCCAGGAGTCAAAGGTTCAGAACCTGCAAAGCCAAGCTTACTAGAAGAGTTAGTCTCTATCAAACCTCTTGGTAACACTGTTTATGTTCTTTTGTTGCTTATGAACTTGACTGGTACATATTTAAAATTTGAAAATTTAAATGAGAGAAGGTAATAGTTGAACTACCATCTAAACATTGAAACGTTGCAGAAACCCACCACCACCAACTTTTTGTGTTTCAGTATCTTCTTCCTTCAAATAGATGAAGATTTATTTAGAAGTTGGAAGGTCAGAATAAAAGATAGTGGAATGGTTTTAGAAAACAATGAACCATCCACCCCATGTGTTTATGCTTTCCACCATACTAAACAAAAAGACAACACACCAAAGTTTAGTATGAGGAGAGTGTTGTTAGTTTTGTCATCCGTTTGACAGAAAGCTACAGAAATAAGCACTTAAAATTACTATCCTTTCCTAGGAAATGCTAACATTTTGATGTACTTAATTCATACTCTTTGTAAAATAAAATAAATTACAAATAGTGGAGTGGCATTTTCTTCCACATCTCCCGAGAAACTATTCTTATTTTGATGTCATACTCACCAGTGTATTTTTTTGGTTTGCATATTGGTATGCAAACAAAGCTTTTAAAAATTTATGGTTTTATACCTGAATATACCTGTTCTATACCTGAATTCTATTTTTAACATCTAGCCATTATCTTTTTACTTAATAGTATTCCATGCCTTGTATCTAGCACATATTATCACAATTTCTTAATAATCTTTTTAACAGTATTTCATTGAATGAATATAAAGTTTTTTATGCAGTTGCTTAATGAACAGTAATTTTTTGCTACCATATACAATGCTTCAATGATTTCTTTATAGGTTGTCTTTCTTCATTGGGTAGCATCACTATTTCTGTTACTTGTTATTTAGAATTTTTTAAAATATTGATTTCTATGCCAGTTTTATATTACTTATTATTTGCCTGATATATGTTTCTCATTTTATTTTAGATAATTCTTTTTTATTTTGAGAATATCTTCTGTTTCCATGATACAATTTGACTTAATGTTAACTGACAGATGTTTTGCAAATGGGCTGTATTAATCCCTTTTAGACTTCACTTTCACTTTTCACTTTCATGCATTGGAGAAGGCAAGAACACTGGTTCTTGCCTGGAGAATCCCAGGGATGGCGGAGCCTGGTGGGCTGCCGTCTATGGGGTTGCACAGAGTGGGACACAGACTGACGCAACTTAGCAGCAGCAGCAGCAATCACCTACTGATACATGTTATGATTTAGAAAATTTTCTAGATGTTATATGTTATAAAATCTTTTAACACTCAGAACAACCTTATGAGGTAGGTCCTATTATTATTCATACTTATAGAAAAGAAAATTGTTGCCCAAGATCATCCAACTAGCCCACAATCTTTATTATTTTGCACACACCTTGTGGGGTTTGTTTTTTGTATCATTACTAATATTTCTCAGGAAATGGAACACGACACTGAAGAATGATTAAAAATAATTTTTAAAATGTGTATGGCAAAGTTTATTTTCCAACAATAATATCTGCCATCCCATTTGCTTTTTCTCAGTGTGACTTTTTCACACATGAGTCTAAATGGTATCATCTCCTTTAGTAGGCAGGTCTTATGACTCACTGATAGCCAATAGACTCTGAGAAAAGTGACTGCTGAAAGTAGGTCAGAAAAGGCTGTGCTACTTCCCTGTGATTCTCTTGAGACCACTACTCTGTGTTAAGTCATTCACCAGTAAAAGTGTGACTGCCCTGAAACAGTTGTGCTATACAAGCAGGCATTCTAGTCCACAGCTTAGCAGAGCTCCCAGCTGACACTTACCATCAATTCTCAGCCATGTGAGTGAGCAGTCTTGGATATCCACCCCAGATGAACTCACATAACTGTAAAATTTTTACCAAAGCAAACTTGGGTCTGCTTGCCTGTGCACAATAAAGCCAATCTACTGACACTCTTCTTCCTACATCATCAGTTTTGTTACAGGGAAGAACTGACTTCATGTCGAATCTGTTTCTTTTACTTTAACCTTGCTTCCCATTGCTTTTGATCTCTAAAGAGACACTGTTAAAAAAAAAAAAAAAAAAAGAGAGACACTGTTCATACCTAATGGCTGGCCTTGGGGAACGCTGCTCCTCTGCCTGAATGTTTAACCAAAATGCCTTTGTTCAAGACCGTGTCCACCTATTGCTATCTCCCAGAAAGGAAGAAATTAACTTATCTCCTCCCTGAGGCTTGCCATTCCAGGAGATATTTGTAAGATTAATGGCCTTTTACACTTTACCTCCTCACTTCACCTCCTTCCTTGCCCCCATCTCTGTTCTATAAAAGAACCTGTCATCCATACCCCAATAAGATGGTTATTTTGAGACATTAGTCTGCAATCTTCTTGGTCAGCTGGCTTTCTGAATAAAGTCCTATTTCTTGCCTCAACACCTGGTCTCTCAGATTTATTTGCCTGTAGAGTAGCAAGCAGAGGGGACTGGGATTTGGTAACAGTTTATTTCTCTTTGTTGAACCATTGCCGTAAACAAATACTGTAAATTTTCTGTATTATCTCCCATGTTTAAAAACAAAGCAAAATGAAACTGCCTCAACTTTGCATTCTGCTTCAACTACCTCTCCATTCCTAGGGCATATTCGCTCACCATCTTCATTCTTCTCCTCTCATTTTCTCTTCAGTTTACTACAGTCTACCTTCAGTTCCAACCAGTCCATCCTAAAGGAGATCAGTTTTGGGTGTTCATTGGAAGGACTGATGCTGAAGCTGAAACTCCAATACTTTGGCCACCTCGTGCGAAGAGTTGACTCATTGGAAAAGACCCTGATGCTGGGAGGGATTGGGGGCAGGAGGAGAAGGGGACGACAGAGGATGAGATGGGTGGATGGCATCACCGACTTGATGGGCATGATTTTGAGCAAACTCCGGGAGTTTGTGATGGACAGCGAGGCCTGGCGTGCTGCGATTCATGGGGTCGCGAAGAGTCGGACACAACTGAGCGACTGAACTGACTGACTGACCAACCCTCAGTTCACATTACTCCACTGATACTGCTCTTGTTAGGTTCACCAAGGACCACCAAGTTACAAATGTTGTCAAAATCCTGACTCCCTGTCCATTGATGCTGAATAGAAATAAGCAGACAGAGTTTGACAGAAATAGAAAGTGTGGCTTTATTCCTTTTGCCAGGCAAGAGGGAGAACACAGGAGACTAACAGTTCAAGAACTCTGCCCCACTCACCTAGGGGGATTAAAAGAGGCTATGTAGACTGGGGCTCATTGTCTGGGGTAGAGTAATGATAAGACTCAAACTAATGAAGGTCTTGCATCCTTCTTTCTGCATTATTTCAAAACAGTCTCAGCTGGCGTCAGCTGGGTTCATTTGTCTCTGGGTTATTGACCTGAAACCCTCTTTCTGAAATACAAACAGCTATAAGGTGGTTTTTTTGTTTTTGTTTTGTTTTGTTTTGTTTTTTATTTTTGCTGCAAAAGAGTTCAGGGAGAATAAACACCAGGTGCAAGATATAATTTACACAGTGTGGTGGGGGGTGATAGGCTAACTTTGTGAAGGACAAATCTAGTTACCGACACTGCAGATTAGTAAATTGAAAAACTAAGATTGATCAACTCTTTCAGGCTTATTTTTCCTGTTCTCTGTTCTCTGTTCTCTTTACTTGTTCTCAGGAGAGGAAAAACTTCATTTCTTTTTTGCTGCAACACAAATCCGATAGACAATATCCTATATTTTCTGCAGCAGTGATGCCATTGACTCGCCTCCCCTTTGGAAATCTCTTTCCTGATCTTGCAACATTGAATCTCCCTCTAGATATTCCTTCATAACTATTCTTTGTTAGCTCTTCACTGGAAGATGAGGAAGTGCCTCAGAGCTCTGTCTTAGATGATCTTTCCTTTTTCTCCTGGTTTAAAAAAAAAGTCTTTTTAGCGACCTCAAGTAGAAAGGGTTGAGTTAACCACACACCTACATTTATGGCACTTTATAGAGTATTAGATCCATTCTTAATTTAATATTTATTTCCGTTTCTATTCATCCCTGGGCTTCCCCAGTGGCTCAGTGGTAAAGAATCTGCTTGCAATGCTGGAGACACGGGTTCGATCCCTGTGTCAGGAAGATCCCCTGGAGTGGCTATCCACTCCAGTAATCTTGCCTAAAGAATTCCCTGGAGAGAGGAGCCTGGCAGTTACCGTCCACTGGGTCACAAAGAGTCGGACACGACTGTAGTGACTAAGCACATTCATTCCCTACACCTTTTTTCTTTTCGGACCTAAACACTCAGAGCCAGCCCTGCAAAGATAACAGAAAACAGACCTGCAAGTGCCAAAGACCTGGTGAAATGAATAAACAATTATTGAGCAAGCAGAGTTCATCAAACAAAGTGAGATCATATTCTTTCAACTTCAACAGTTTAGCAATGATGAAAACAACAGAGCGAATATTGTACTAATTAATCTCTACTAAATTTTAATTTTTATAAACTTTTATTCTCCCAATAATGCAAATTTTAAAAAACGTAAATGTAGAGAAACATGAAAATATTCAGTGTCTCCTGTAAACGTACTTTACAGTATGCCCCTCTTGGAGCCATTCTGTTGAAAAAGGACCTGATTAAAGGATTAACAAGTAATCAAATCCCAAAGAGGGTGAAATGCAGCTGCTCCTGACACAATAGTTACCCCATAAATTCCTTATCCCACAGCCTCACATTCTTCAGGCTCAGAGGAGGATGAAAACAAATTTATTAATTTCTTTTTTTTCTCAAAAAAATCTTCCAGAGGAAAGGAATGTGGTCATCTTTAACTTTCCTGAAGCCCCTCTGAAGCAACTCTTTTTTTTTTTCATTTATTTTTATTAGCTGGAGGCTAATTACTTTACAATATTGTAGTGGTTTTTGCCATACATTGGCATAAATCAGCCATGGATTTACATGTGTTCCCCATTCTGATCCCCGCTCCCTGAAGCAACTCTTTCTACTAGATTTTTAGGAAGACTAGAAGGACAAGTAGCCATGGTTGAAATTGTAGCTTTGTAAGAGTTAAACTTTTTACAAGCTTTTGGTGCCCTTTCTCTCACAGACACCCAGGGACCTCATGCTATCCTTCAATTTATAAAGTTATTGACTATGTTATTCTACTCAGATCTGTTTTCTCCTGTCAAACCTCATACAAAAAGTTAATTTTCTCTTTCAGTCTCCTCCAACCCAAAGAACATCAAATCCACATTATTCAGGTCTTATAAAATGTAGCTACTTTATAATTCAAATTTCATTTAGATTTGTATTGTCAAAAAAAGAAAAGGAAAGGCAAGATGAGTCTTGAAAATTGTCACCTAATTGGAGAAACAGTAATACTGATTCTCCCTGATATGGGGACTGAGGAAATTCCTGGGAGGCAATAATACAAAATAGTTTTACCTATTCTACTGAGAGTGAACTGAAGTAAGACCAGAATCTTACCAGTACAGTAATTAAAATAATAATGATCATTGCCTCTCAGTCCACTAGCATGTTGTTGTAGACTGCATAGAACCACATGATTCATCATTAATCTCTTAGATAATGTATTTTCTTGATGTATGGTTCTTTGGCTCAGACCTGGTAAGTTTGATCCACTCCATTAACATTCTTAAAATATCTTAAGATAACAGTTATCAACATCCTCATAGTCAATCTTAATGCATTAACACATTGTTTTAACTAGATCATTTGTGGAGTGGGTCAACAATGTCATACATAGAGTCAGGGTTTGAAATTTTTAAAAACTTTTTAAAAATAATTGAAGCAGACAGAATGTTACTCAGGTGATAATATCCTATCAGATGTACTTTTTGAGTAGAAGGGAAAAAGTTTGCAGTTATCAAGCAGACAATTATATGTAAATTCCAGGCTATTTTATCTGTGACTAAACTGCCAATGAATACTTCCATAGGATTTGTCTTTCAGATAAATAACATTCAAAATAAGCACATGACATGTTATGGAAAAAAGTTATTCAATTCCTAGGCTGAAAGAGAGCATAAAGATGAAGATCACTTGTTTAGTGTCAGATGGGACATGCAGACACCAATGGAACAACCATTTGAGAAACAGACAGACCTTGCTAATTCTACACACCGAATGAGTGTGAAATCACCTACAGGCACAAGGCAGAAGCAAAAATAAAAACCGTCTAAGTTAATGTACTGCTAGCTTAAGCCTCAAACTACTGCAGTCTTTTTTCTTTTCTTCAAGTCATTTCTTTTTTTTTTTTTTTGAAGTATAACCATTTACAATGTAATGTTAGTTTCTAGTGTATAGCAAAGTGATTCAGTTATACATATGTTTATTACTTTTTGTACTATTTACCATTACTGGATTTTTATAGGATATTGCAGATAGTTCCCTGTGCTACACAGTAGGAACTTACTGTTTAGCTATTTTATATATAGTAGTTTGTATTTGCTAACTTTCTGGCCAACCCATTATGAACTGTTTGAATGTTTTGGAAATTAAGCCCTTGTTGGTCACATTGTTTGCAAATACTTTCTCATATTCCGTATCGTTTCATTTCCTTTGCCGTGCAAAAGCTCTAAAGTTTGGCTTGATCACTTTCCTTTATTTTTGTGTTTTATTTCTATTGCCTTGGGAAACTGACTTTCTCTTCCAGTAGAAGAGCCACTGGGTATCCCTTCACAGGAGCTGTCCCCCATGAAGTGTACACTATGGTGTCATCTGTCACCCATTCTGCCGGTTTGCAAAGTACACGGTTGGTTTTTGACACTGCCCTCAGACCCATCTCTACCAGGGGAATGCAGGTGATTGGCCTGGGTGTCCTTCAGGCGCTGTGCTCACAAAGTCGCCAGTGCAGATTCACCAGTACAGATTCCCTGTAGTCATGCTTTGGGACCACTATAGCTGTGCACTTACATCTGCTATGGGGACTACGGAATCATTTCAGTCCCAGCCCCGCCTCTCCATGTGCCCACCCACAAAGACCGCAGCTGCTACTGTGTGACCCACCCCAGCTGTGGGAGCACTAATAACCCGCTCTGAAGTTCATCAGGCACTGAGCTCACAAACTGACCACTGATGGTGTAAATCTGGATCACAGCTTCTGGGCCAGGGCTCAGATTTCAGTCAGTCCTTCTTCCTAAATTATGCAGCCCCTGGGTGTAGGCTCAGATTTCAGCCCCGCCTCCGCTTGTGGACAACCCACCATTGCTTGCACACTGGCGCCTTGCCTTCAGTGAGCACGCTGAAAGAGAGGCTGTTATGGTGGGGCCATGTCCCTCCTTTTATGCTTATGTTAACGATAGGGCTTCTCTGATGGACCAGGGCCTGGCCCATCTACACCCTTGGTTGCTGCTTGGACCATACTCCAGGCCCTTGAGGCTGTTTCCATGGAGCCATCCCCAATCCTCTCCCCTGGTCTGCCTGCTGAAGCTCAGATGTTAGCAGCCAGCTCCTGCCCACCAGCAGACTTGCACCTCGACTGGGGAGCGCAGCGGGGTGGCCAGGACTGACTGTGCTTGTCTTTCTCCTTTCTGCCTGCGACAGTCTGGCGGCTGAGCCTCTGAAGCTCCCAATCTATCCTGTCTGTCATCTCAGCCTCTGAAGGGTGTTCCTAAGGTAACGGAAACTTTCCTCTTTCACAGCTCCCCTTCGGGGATGCTGGTTCCCTACCAATCCTTTGCTTCTTTCTTTCATCCTACCTAGTTACACTGTAACCTGTCTTGTAGCTTTGGTTGTATGAGCTCGTCTGCCATCATTCAGTAGGGATTCTGTGAGAATTGTTCCACATGTAGATGTATTTTTGATGCTTTCATGGGAAGTGATAAGATCTACATCCTTCTGTTATGCCTTCTTGATTTCCCTCCCACAGTTTTTTTTTAATATAGTTTTGAGCACTCAGTTTAAAATAGTCATACGTAAATTAGGTAACATGAGTTCCTAAACCCAAATAAATAACCATCAAAACAAACCTATAAAGGAAAAGGTTGGTACATTTGATATGCTAAAATTCAGAATATCTTTCATCAAAAGGCATCACTAAGAAAACAAAAAGGCAAGCCAGAGAGTGGAAGAAGTTATTTGCAATATATATAAAGAATAAAACTCATATCCAGTGTCAGTTAAAAAAAACACAACCCAAATGAAAACTGAGCAGTACACAGAAGAAGAAAAGCAAATGTGAATGAGGTGCCCACCTTTATTTATAATTAAAGCATGCAAATTAAAATGTTGGTGGGATAGGGTACACATCCACCAGCAAGTACTGGATGTACCAACAATATACACGTTGATGAGGATGTAGCAGAAGAGAAATTTCTGTACACTGTCAAGTAAAAGTAAAATGCTTTGGAACATAACTTTCTTTCAGAAAGTTAAAAATAAGCATAACCAGTATATAGTTCCTATACATGCTCATACGTGTGTGCGCTACATTGTACTAATATACAAGCTCATATGTATGCACACTACACTGTACTAATATACATGCTCGTATGTATGCACACTACAGTGTACTAATATACAAGCTCATATGTATGCACACTACAGTGTACTAATATACAAGCTCGTATGTATGCACACTACACTGTACTAATATACATGCTCGTATGTATGCACACTACACTGTACTAATATACAAGCTCATATGTATGCACACTATGTTGTACTAAAATACATGCTCATATGTATGTGCACTACTTTGTACTAATATACATGTTCTTATGTATGTGCACCACACTGTACTAATATACAAGCTCATATGTATGTGCACTACTAACGCAAGTCACTTCAGTCGTGTCCGACTCTGCACTGTACTAATATACAAGCTCATATGTGTGCACACTACGTTGTGTTAAAATACATGCTCATTTGTATGTGCACTACCCTGTGCTAATATACATGCTCATGTGTGTGTATTACAGTGTACTAATATACATGTTCTTATGTATGTGCACCACACTGTGCCAATATACATGCTCATGTGTATGTGCACCACATTGTACTAATATATCCAAGGTTGATCATAGCAGCATTATTCAAAATATTGGGTTGGCCATAAAGTTCATTTGGGTTTTTCTGTAACATCTTATGGAAAAGCCCTAACAAGTTTTCTGGCCATCCAATGTTGAAAAACTGGGAACACCCAAATGTCCATCAGCAATAGAATGGATAAATGAAAACAAGTGAATTAGAACACCTTGGAATGACACAGATTAGTAAAATATTGAGGAAAAGAAGCAAATTTCAAAGAAAAAAAACCCAGCATAAATTCATTACAATAAATCTTAAAAAGAGGCAAAACGAAACTAACGTTTATTTATTTATTTTTGGCTGCCCTGGGTCTTTGTTGCTGTGCACGGACTTTTCTCTAGTTGCAGTGAGCAGGGGCTACTTTCCAGTTGCCGTGTACATGCTTCTCATTGCGGTGGCTTCTCCTATTGCAGAGCACAGGCTCTAGGGCGTGCAGGCTTCAGTAGTTGCAGCGTGTGGCCTCAGTAGTTGCGGCTAGTGGGCTCTAGAGTGCAGACTCAGTAGCTGTGGTACATGGGCTTAGTTGCCCTGAGGCATGTGGAATCTTCCCGGACCGGGGATTGAACCCTTGTCCCCTGCATGGCAGGCAGATTCTTAACCTCTGAACCACCAGGGAAGTCCAAAACCAAAGGATTATAAGGTTGCTTGTATGAATGGCGATTACCTCTGTGAAGAGACTTTTGGCAATGGACATGTGTAGACTTTTGGGGCCCTGGCAATTTTTTTTTTTTCATAGTCTGAGTGGTAAATACATGAGTACTTGCTTTACAATAAGTTATTGGACTGTATACTTGGGTTTTACGTGCTTTAGTTTTTGGTGTTATATTCCACAATGTTAAAAAACATGAAACGGCTCTCTGTAAACTGACATTAAATAATTCTTGAGTTTATGTTGCAAATGAAAACCTGGAGTGTGGAAAAGTATATAAAATTGGCTACTATTTATGAAAAAAAGGAAGGAGGTATGAGGGAGGGAGAGAGAGACAGAGAGAGAAAGCTGGTGTTCATAAAAGAAGAGGGAATAAAAAACAGTGGTTATCTCAGGAGAAATAGGTGGCCAAGGGACAAGATTAGAAGAAAAACGCCTATTCATTGTATACCCTTTTGTACTTTTTGTATTTCACACCATGTAAATGTATTAGCTGTACTCTGTGTGTGTGTGTGTGTGTGCTCAGTCATGTCTCACTCTTTGTGACCCATGGACTCTATCCTGCCACTCTTTGCAACCCCATGGACTGTATCCTGCCTGGGTCCTCTGTTGATGTCATTTTCCAGGCAAGAATACTGGAGTGGGTTGCCATTTCCTACTCTAGGGGATCTTCCCAACCCAGGGATCAAACTCCTATTTTCTATATCTCCTGCATTGCAGGCGGATTCTTTACCACTCTCATGTGGGAAGCTCATTAACTATTCTAAATAAATAAATAAAAATTCCTAAAAAAAAAAAAAAAGAAAAAAAAATTCCTAACAACAATACTGATTATACTTATCCACAAGAGGTCACTATCAAATGATGTTGAACTCTAGTTCCTCATCAGAGAAAAACCAGTCTGAAGTCTCCCTGCTCTCACCAGGAAGTTAAGCAGCATCTTCATTTGCATTCTTACTTTATTTTACCTGTCATGTTCTGTTTTTTTAAAAAACCCTCCAATTCAAAAATATGCACAGAAATTTAAAATATACATTTAAAACGGAGCGAAAGAAAACAAAGAACTGAAGAGACAGTATGAAGCAATGAATGAATTTACAAAAAGCATAATATTAACCATTTCCCCTAGGATTAATACACAAATTACATTCTAACGTTTCTAGCATTTGATACAAAAAAGGAAGTATTGTCAGTTTTGTAATTCAAAATCTTGCTCAGGAGAATATTCAGAGTATGAAAAATGTTTTCCGTGGTAGAGTCTGTTAAAGACAATCCTTTAGGTAAAATTCCTGACCAGTCTTAATAACAAGAATAATCCACAGAACAATTGGGAAACCACGTCATACTCTGGGACACCAGATCAGGGAAGTTTCATTCATGGGTTAGTCATGGTTGAAAATGAAACTAAGAATACATGCTATAAAAAAGGAAGAAGAAAAGCCACAAAACTTGTGCTTTAAAAATTCTGTCTTACACATAGGAGAGTGTTCAGTCTTCACGTGGCTGGATTTTTCAAAATTTAGCTATTGCAACGAATTCCCTTTTTCCTAAAGTTTAGCTGATTGTCCTTCCGGCAACTAATGGGTTAAATTCTACCTTCTAAGTTCAAGGAAAAACAGCCCTGCTCAAATGCTGTTGCTGGCTCACAAATGTAGGGCTTCAGGCAAAGACCGTCCGAGGGAAGTCAGCGTATAGGAGAGAGTTTTCTCTGTGACAAGAGCTGCAACAGCTATGAAAAACACTTCAGCAGTGATGGATTCTTCTGATATTCAAAGGAAAAATATAGCTGTCATTGGTGGTGGCTTGGTAAGAATCTATTTGGATATATTATTCCTGGTAGTGGTATTATATGATCATTACTTTTTTGCTTTTTTATCAGAGATTAATTGCTTTTATTAATATTTTTTCTATCAATTTTACTGCGGTATTATTGACATAGAGCACTCCATAAGTTTCAAGTGTACAGCATAATGATTTCACTTACATACATTATAAGATGATTCCCACAATAAGTTTAGTGAATACTTCTCATTGCAGACAGATATAAAATAGCAGAAAAAGAAAACATATTTTTTCCTTGTAATGGGAACTATAAGGATTTACTCTCTTAACAACTTTTATATACAACATACAGTGGCGTTAATTACGTTACATCTGCGATGCTTATTTATATTACAACTGTTAGTTTCTACTTTTTGACCACCTTTGTTGTCATATAAAGATATTATACCTCTAATCTTCCTCACCTATTTCACTTATCTTAATATTATTAATCACTTATAAGGATTGTTCACTTTCTTTTGAAACTTTTCTGATATTTAAATACACCTTTTTAAAATGTGGTGTTAGTTTAGTTTGCTCTTTCCTAAAAGAGCTATCTTATTTCCATTAAATACAAAGGTGTCCATTTTCCCTTGTTTTTTCTGTACAGCATTTTTCAAAATAGAAAATAAAGCAAATAGAATTTGATTAATTCCCAACTAGACTATGTGTTAAAATAAATATTAATGTAAATAGTCATTTTAATAAAAACATTTGCCACTTTGGTTAATAACTCAGTTTGTACTGTCTAGTAAGAATAAAAGGGACAAGAAACATGAAGTTAATTCAGAATTATCACATTGAATGTTCACTAGTTATTTGAGTAAGTGGGAGTAACACTTATTCAGTCCCCCTATCTGGCTGGTCCAGTGGAGCTGGTCCTAAGTTGGTGGAGTGAGGCATAGAGCAGGTGAGATGAATGGGCTGAGATGGCCCCACATCTAGCAAGAAGAGGGGACGGGGTGTCTCCTCTCTGCCTCCACTGTTATTGTATGAAAGCTAGTTCTACTTAACGTGGGGCTGCCTCAGTGAAACTGTATTCTCCCCTCCCTTAGCAGAACAACTCTTTTGGAATCAAAATATCCCCATTAGTTAAAGTTTAATCATTTTGGCTTTGCCTTTGGCTTAATCATGTGCATGCTTTTAGATCATAGGTATTCATTTATTTCATTTACTCTGCGAAAATTTGCTGAGGGCCTAATGATGTGCCAGACCCTGTTCTAGGTTGTATGTAGATGAGTGCATTTTGTAGCACACATAGATTTTTACAGTTTGTGCTAATTCTGACTTGGGTGTTGCCTTCCTTTTTGTGTTTTCCCTAAAGTTTGATGACAGTTCTAACATTTCTGGTTTGCTATTGTTGTAGCCATGTGTTTCGGGAAACAAACTCACTCAGAAGGACAATGCAGATAGTGGAGTGCAGTTTATTACACCAGCGGGCCCAAGGGAGAGTCTCCTCTTAGCCAAGGACCCCGACCAGTTTTTGTGAAAACCTTATATACACTAAGTGCATGTGCACAAACCTACCTCCCCAAATTCCCTGAAAATCAAAGTTAACCCATGATTCATATGCCTTAAGCCTAGGTAGTTAACAGTGGATAATTATCAATAGGCCTGTGGTCATGCCTCAAAAAGCATAATAGAATGTACGATTCTATTTGGTTACAACAGATAGTTAGGGTATTCTTTTAGTGAGAAGGAGGCCTGGTTTTCCAGTTGGTATGTCGTTTCCATAGATACTGGGCATATAGCTCAGAGTCCACAGTCCAGCCCAAGATGGAGTCCTGCTTTCAAGATGGAACCTGTTCGGATTCCTCCTTCACTATCATATGCTGTGTTGGCCAATGCATGTGACATATGTCCTCATTTCTTCATACTTTGTACCTGGCTTCAATCCAATCATTCCTATCAAAATTTTGCATAAAATGTGAATTCATGGAGTCAACAAAATCCTGTTGGGTGCCAGCTATGTGCCAACATTGTTTTAAGTATTAGGAATATAGTGATGAGTATTTAGGGAGGAGAAAGACGATGGAGAAGAAAAGTAAGTTCAGTGAGGCCTAAGCACTACACAAAGAAATTCAAGTAGGGTAATGCTGTAGGGTCTTGAGGATATCCATTTATAGAGTGTGGTCGGGACAGCTTTTCTGAGGCGATAAATGACCTGAAAAATGAGAAGGAGACCATCGTGTGAAGGGCTACAGAAAGAGCATTTGGGGTAGATGAAGGACTGTGGAGAAACGAGGAGATAAAGAGCTGGGCACTTTTCTTGGAGCAGACAGAAAGGCACAAAGAATGAGAGTGGAAAGGAGTAGACACTGAGGCTGGGGAGAATTAAATAGCCAGAGGTCCTAGGATCTTAGCGTGCAAGGCAGACAGATTTTATCCTAGACACAATGGAAAGCCATTGGAAGATTTTAAGTAGGAAAGCAAGCCATGATTTTAAGATTCCTTAGGCTGTTATATAGAGAAGAACTGGGAAAATTTCAAGACCAGGTAGACCAGTTAAGAGGCTGTTGTGTTTGTCTAAGACTTGGACTAGGGTGGCAGCAGTGACATCTCTTACGATGGCTCTTAGATATCCAAGTGACAGTGAATGTCTCTCAGTCGTGTCCAACTCTTTGTGACCCCTGGATTTTCCAGGCCAGAATACTGAAATGGGTAGCCTTTCCCTTCTCCAGGAGATCTTCCCAATCCAGGGACTGAAACCAGATCACCTGAATTGCAGGTGGAATATTTTTTTCTTAACCAGCTGAGCCATAAGAGAAGCCCAAGAATACTGGAGTGGGTAGTCTTTCCCTCCTCCAGGAGATCTTCCCTACCCAGGAATCAAACCGGGGTCTTCTGTATTGTGGGTGGATTCTTTGTCAACTGAGCTAGGGGAAATAACAAATATGTGATTGGATATATGATTTTGGAAGGCATAAAAATGTGGGTGTCATCCACAGGTTTCTCCCTGAATAACACTTGAATTCTTCATCATCGAACCACTTCATTATCTGGGCACACATACATGTGCTAGAAAATGGAAGACATGAACTAATACACATATATTAAGAAGCAACTAAAATTCCTCTGCAAAGGAATTCTATTCACCTTATTGCTCAGGTCCATGCTTAGGAATCATGTCTGATTCTTTTTTTTCATTTTATGAAAACCCCCATTCCTCTTTCATTCTACCAATAAGCCTTGGTGGCTCTATATTGAAAATACATTTCAATTCTGTTCATTGCTACCATGCTAGTTAGGGCCATCATCATTCTTTATCCATACTCCTGCAGCCTCCTCCTAAATGATCTCCCAGCTTCTACTCTTATCCATAGGCAGTCACACAGCAGTCAGAATCAACCTTTTAAATCGTTAGTGTGATAATTACCATTCATTGCTTAAAACCTTCCATTACAAATAAAGTAAAGTCTAAACTCCTTACCAAAGGCCCTATAGGAACTGAGTCTGTCTACCTGCCTGGCCTCATCTTTTCCATGTTTTTGTTTTTTATGTTACCTATCAGCACCTGAAATCATATACTTTATTTGTTTGGGGTAAGTAGGTAAGCTATTTATTATGCATCTATTCCTACAAGGATATAGCCTCTCATGGCTGGAACCACACCTAATATTGCTTAATGTCATTATTTAGTATTTGACAGATAAATGAATGAAAGGAATGAAAAACTCTTCTTAATGATATGAAGTTAAAGGAAATTTCATAATGGATGAAAGACTGAATATTGAGGAAATTTAAAAAATTACTGATTACATAGAGTGATTCGAGAAGGTTAAATTCAATACATAAAGACAAAATTATTTTCTTGCCCATCTACTTTCTTGTGTGTGTGTGTGTGTGTGTATGTGTATGTTTCACCGTTCCCCTTATCTTACTCCCCATGGACTGATCCTAGTCCCTTAGACTAGGATCTCTGATTATTAAAGGCTGATACACTAAAGGCTCTCTCTGGGCCCCAAGGGGGAAATTGCAACAGAGCCGAGAACCTTTACTCAGAAGTCCAAATAATATAGTGAACTGATTTTTTCCACCAGTGCTACCTTGCCTAGTGAAAGATTACTCTTAAGAATTTGTCTTTGCTTTAATGTAGTGGTCATCTGATTCTGTGATTAACCAATTGATTTCTGTTCTTTGAAGACATGTTAAGTCAAAGAGGTCAGAAAGAACCAATAGATCCATGAAGGGGTCTTTGAGAAACTAAACGTGAAAGAAATTGTAAACCATGGTCATAAACTGGTTAAAGTTTATCTATTAAACAGTGGGAAAAGACGTTAAAACAGTTTTTCAAGAATGTTAATCTATTTACAAAAATCACTATACTCAGTTAGTTATTTTACTTCTTGTGTGAAACACTGCTCCCAATCCCTTCCAGGATTACCTCCTGGAACCTGGGGGTGGAACTTCTCCTGTGAATGCACACAGGACTTTTCTTGCCTTTATCACAGACTGCATATTCTGTTAAAGTTATAGACGTAATAATTGTAAGGAGATAATTGTTTAGTCGCTGAATCATGTCTGACTATTTTGTGACCCAATGGACTGCAGCCAACCAGGCTCCTCCATCTATGGGATTTCCCAGGGAAGATTACTGGAGTGGGGTGCCACTTTCTTCTACAGGGGATCTTCCCAACCTAGGGATCGAAACCGTGTCTCTTGCATCTCCTACACCAGCAGGTGGATTCTTTACCACTGAGCCACCCAAATTTGTAGATATGCATAGTTTATTCCCCATAGAAACTTTTATAACTTCATGAGTCTAAATATTTTCTTATCTTTGGGTCTTGCCCCCTTTTCTTTTATAACGGTTATCCCAGTGCCTTGTACTGTCAAACACACTAAAATATCTTGTGTGCATGAGTTTGCTTTCAGAACAAAGTGGAGGATCGTCCTCTTAGAAATTATGGGCAAGTAAAACAAAGACAAGGTTTTTCAGAGTGGAGTCATAATGAATGCAATACTGTGAAGGACTAATATTTAAAAAAAGAAGAAGACTTAAAAGACAATCTCTACTTTTCAGGCTGAAAAGAGTTTTGTTGTTGTTTAGTCACTCAGTCGTGTCTTACTCTTTGCAACCCCATGGACTATATAGCCCACTAGGCTGTTCTGTCCTTCAGATTCTCCAGGCAGAAATACTGGAGTGGGTTGCCATTTGTAAAGAGTTTTACAGTTTTCCAATTCTAACTTAAGTCAACCTAAGGGTAAAAAACTGCCACATGAGTTTATGTTAGAGTGAGACTTGTTTTCTTCACTAAATGACAATCCAGAGAAGTCAAAAGAAAGACCATTGCACATGTGTCCTGAAGATGTGTATGTATTCAGGTTCTTGGTATCTGGAAATGCTGCTGCTGAGGTGACTGTTTTCAATGTTTATAAATATGATGGAAATGATCAGAGTTTTCAGTGACAGTTACAGCTACTGATCTCTCATTTTTTGACTGAAGTTTAGAGTTTCAGCTGTAAGGATTATTGAGAATAGCAGCCTTAGCTGTTGCCTGCTATTCTAGTGTGTGTCCACTGTTCTAGCACACACTTTGAAGATGTATTTTAGGGCAATATTGAAACATTTCTTTTGTCTCCTTAGCTGACAAGCAACTCCTTTTCCTGACCCATCAAAATTCTCCATTAAGAGCTTATTTAAAGGGTAAAGTTCAAAACATCAGGTCAAGGAGACGTATTTTCCATGAATTACCATAGTTAATTATGCCCTGTCCCCCAGTACTCAAGTTGTTAGTGGCCTCTACTGGTGAAATTGGCGCTTCCCCAGTGGCTCAGTGGTAAAGAATCTGCTTGTCAACGCAGGAGGCACAGAAGACGCAGGTTCAATCCCTGGGTTGGGAAGATTCCCTGAAGAAGGGAATGGCAACTCACTCCAGTATTCTTGCTGGGAAAATTCCATGGACAGAGGAGCCTGGCGATGAAACTGATGAAACTGCCTTTGAAACTGCTTGACCTTGATGCTATGAGGGATTATGTCTCACATCTATAGATGTGAGATCTGTCACAAATGTATAGGCTCAAAATGAACCTGATGCCAAACTGGCCCTAGACACTGTTTCCTGCCCTGTCTCCCTAGGGTCCTTCCACCTCACAGCTCACTCTTCACTCAGTTCAGTTGGATAGAAGCCGCAAAAGACAGTGAGGAGAATGCACAGGAAAGGCTGCAATCTGCTGGAAGTGCAGGAACTCTTACCCTTTCTGGGTCTTGGTTTCTTCATCACGGGCTAAGACTAGGTCCCCAAGGCTTTTAACTCTAGTTTTGCTGCTTCTTTTTCATACTTCCTTCCTCACAGGTCACTAGTTTTGTTCTCAATCTAGTCTTTATAAACATAGAAATCAAATGTCACCCGGAATTTTCACTTTCTCTAAAATAAATATTCTAGACATGTATAAACCATCAAATGTTTCATAATTTTTGGTTAAGGTCTATATATAGTTCTCCATATAGTAGATGCTGGGAAAGATTGAAGGCAAGAGAAGGGGATGATGGTTGGAGATGATATGGTTGGATGGCATCACCGACTCAATGGACATGAGTTTGAGTAAACTCTGGGAGTTGGCGATGGACAGGGAGGCCTGGTGTGCTGCAGTCCATGGGGTTGAAAAGAGTCGGACATGACTGAGCGACTGAACTGAACTGAACTGATAGTTGGTTCAAGTGTATACTTTTTACTTTATGCAAATATTGATGAGACAAAACATGCAAATAGCTTAAGAACTATTATTATTTTATTTCATTAATATTAAAATAAATAAAACTCTATTCACTTCACTCTTGTTTTCCACTGTTCAGGCACAAAAACCTATGTATGATAAACCTGTATTACCACCCTGATTTCTAGCACCTTGAACAAACAGAAGTGATGTCAGTTTCTTTGTGACCACGGATGTCATCTTGAATTTGCTCAGTAGCTAGAGACAAGTTTTCATCTCACTTGACTAGCTTTCCTCAATTTCTTTTGTAGTTTTGCTTATGTTCCAATTCCTCTCATCAAACAAGTTTTCTTTCAGCTATCTCACTCATGTATCTGTATTTCTCTAACAGGCCTGACTAACATTTTGAGTATTTTTTGCTACCCTGATAGATAAGGTACCTCATAAACCCTGTTCTCACCTACATAAAACAGACGTACTTGCTCAGAGTTTAGTTCATTTGCTGCCTAATGAACAGTAAATGAAATGGAACCAATAACTTTAGACAGATCAGTTTTGTTAACTGCCTGCCAAGAAAGTGCTCTGCTTTCCTTTTTATTGGTTCCAAAATACTCTGTTTGTCCATCTGTCCATACACATCTCTTCATTCAGCTATTCATCTATCTGTCAATTCAAAGAGAAAAGAACACTCCTCCACTGGTGATGATAGTCTCAGTTGGTACTTTTTTCTTGAAGACAATTCGAAAAAAATATATGCTGATAGTCTTAAAAATATGGAGGAATTGAAGAAAGCAACATCCTCCTTCTCTCTCTGAAAGTCAGCTTCAGCAATGCCTATCCTTTAGAGGGAAGATTGTCATGTAATCTGAGGGGAGTTAAAAGCATTATAATCTTTAATATAGCCTCTCAAATACACCAGATCTGGAGTATATACAAAACCTGTAAAAAACCTTCTAAAAATCTTGCTCACTCTCAACCTCTTCCACATATTTTGCAGTTATTCCAAAAACAAAGCCAAAGAAGATACAACTAACTCCTGCTAAACTCCAAGGCATCAAAACCCTCTCCTCAACTCATTTCAGACTCTCTTTTACTCCTCACTCATTACCTTGTTTATAATTAAACAATATAAATTCCTCCATTCCTCCTGATATTAAGGCCCAAGAACCAATGGGGCAGACAGAAAGAGGATATGGATCTCAGAAGTTTCTGGGAGTTTGGTCCCTGTCACTAAGACCTGTGCTTTGATGGACCATTTCATTATTGTGATTTTACCAAAAGACCTCAATAGGCACCATGCGATTGTTTATAACTCTAAAAATTTAAAATAACTCCAATGTACAAATATAAGGGCATTGCATACAACAAAATGTAAGGCAATTCTTAAGTATTATGATTTAAAATATATTATGACCTGGAAATACATTCACAGTATACTATTCCTTTTTAAAAGATAATTATACAGTAAAATATATATCCAATTTTTTAAGAAGAAATATCATTTGCTTTATATACATAGGAAATGTTAATACTGGTTCTCCCTGATGATAAGGTTGTAGAAGATTACGTTTTCTTTCAAATACTTTCTAAATTTTTGTTACAAACTGTTGAGTCTTTTACTAAATATCAGTTTGTACCAGAAATAGAAAGATGGACAAAATACAAGCCATACACATATCATTAATCCCTGGGCATTCACAGCTTAGTGGGAAAGTCAGTCAGGAATGTAAATAAATAATTCAGCTAATTATGAAAGATATTAAAACACATATATACATCCATGGAATTAAAGAAGAAAAGACAACTCTTTTGGAGTTGGAGAGATACTGAGAGAAATTGTACAGAGGATATGATTCTTGAATGAAGGCTAAAGGAGGAAAAAACAGCCCAGGCAGAGGAAACATTAGATTTAAATGCACATAAGTATAAAAGTGCAAGGCATATTCAGGAAATAAACAGTGACTTTGGTCTACCTCTTACAGACAATATATAAGAATAGTAAAAAAAAATGAGCTTGAGAGGCTGGGATCAACTATAAGAATCTTTTATGCCATGTTGAAAACTTGGAACTTTTTCCTAAAGACTTATGAGGAGCCAAAAAAGGATTTTAAGAAAGGAACTGCATCATTCAGTTTCTGTTTTAGACAATAGCCAGATCTTCTGGAAGTATGACTTAAATAGGTAGACACTGGATCGGGGGGGAAATATTATTAGAAAACTTGTAGTTGTTCAGGTGACAGGCAATGGGAGCCCCATATAGGAACAGTGGAAGGTATGGGAAGGATATCTATTTTCAGAGAGATTCGAAAGGTGCAATAAATAGGACTTGTTACCTCATTAAATATATATTTGTAGGTAGAGGGGGAATTAACTATTCTCTGAGTTATCCTGGTTGGGTGAAATAGTAGGTAGAGTTGTCATTCACTAAGAGAAAGAATTCAGAGGAGGAGAAGGGTCTGAAGATTGAGGAGGGGAATAAGTTGAATGTGAGGTATGTTGAGATGAAGATTCCTGTAAGACACCCAGGAAGAGAGGTTCAGTAGTCAGAGATGGTGTTCTGGAGGAGTATCTAGGCTAGAGAAAAAGTCATGAACAAACTTTCTTAAGAGCCCCAACTTGAAAGTGTGTGGGGCATTCATCTTATCATCAACAAAGGAAGGAAAATCACATCTGTTGCTTGACTTTAGAGACCAAATTCAGATGATACAGGTAAGAGAGTTCAGAGTAAGATCTAAATAATAAAACATTTGACATAACATTCACAATTTTAGAGCCCTTGGATGGCTCAAATGATAAGAACCTGCCTGCAATGCAGGAGACCCAGGTTCAGTCCCTGGGTTGGGAAGATCCCCTGGAGAAGAGAATGGCAACCCACTCCAGTATTCTTGCCTGGAGAGTCCTATGAACAGAGGAGCCTGGTGGGCTACTGTCCATGGTGGCAAAGAGTCGGACACGACTGAGAGACTAACACTTTCACTTTCTCAATTCTAGCAGGTGTAATAGTTACAAAGTATGAAGACATTTTATTTGCTTATTTCAGAGTAAGTGCAATTAACAATCTGGTTCTTCTCATTACATTACTACGTTCAAAAATCAAATTCTTCAAAGACCAAGCTATAGTTCCATGAGTAGAAGGTTATTAACAGGCTTTACTAAAGTCTGTTTGGTGATAGACTCAGAAACAAACAATCTCCATGACTCTTAGGGAAAGTTTTATGTGCTTCAGTAGGTCAAAAATAGTTGACACATGTTTAACATTACACTAGTTTCATGAGTTGGAGTAGGACATGACAACCCACTCCAGTACTCTTGCCTGGAGAAGCCCATGGACAGAGGAGCCTGGCGGGGTACAGTCCATGAGGTCGCCAAGAGCTGGGCAGGACTGAAGTGATGGAGGATCAGTTCCGTGAGCAGGAGGTTATTAATAGGCTTTGCTAAAGTTTGTTTGGTGACAGACTCAGAAACAAGCAATCTCCGTGACTCCTAGGGAGAGTTTTATATGCTTCATGAGGTCAAAATTAGTTGGCTGATGTTTAACAATACATTACCAGATTGATTTCAAACACACTCTATTAAAAGACATAGAAAGTATGACATTTTAAAAATCATGATGACTCTTCCTGTTAAGGTCAGCACTTATATTGGATTCGCCCAAAAGTTTGTTCGGGTTTTCCTGATGTTATAGAAAACCTGAATGAATTTTGGGCCAACCCAATCAATTAAAAGCAAAATTTTCTCATGATCATTGGATACTTGAACAATCCTTGCTGCCAAGGTCACCTGGGAATCAGCAGAAAGGTAGGAGATCCTACTGCAAAAAGCCACACTGGCTGAATGCCTGAGAAGCATAACTCCACATTTATATAAAAGAAATTTTCAAATTCTCTTTTAAATTAGTAAGTTAGGCATCAGTATAATGGATGGCCCACATTATATTGGGGGGGGGGGTCCAAGCACATGACCCTTAAAGCAAGAAGTTAGAAGAGAGAAATGGAAGGGCAGTAAGTTGGGTAAATCCATGATTATGTAACCAAGGAATCTCCTCAGAGTCTGCTGAAGCACAGACAGGCTAAGCCAGTTGTTAATAAAACATTTGCTTTTCAGATTTTTTTTAATCAAAACTGTTTACTACTGTGAACTATTGATGCTGCAAAACAAACATGGAGATTTTTCATAATAGTCTATGTCCAGGCTTAACTCTGTCTGGGCTTCCCTCATAGCTCAGTTGGTAAAGAATCTGCCTGCACTGAAGAGACCCTGGTTTGATTCCTGGGTTGGGAAAATTTGCTGCAAAAAGGAGAGACTACCCTCTCCAGTATTCTTGGGCTTTCCTTGTGGTTCAACTGGTAAAGAATCCGCCCACAATGCGGGAGACCTGGGTTTGATCCCTGGGTTGAGAAGATCCCCTGGAGAAGGGAAAGGCTACCCACTCCAGTATTCTGTCCTGGAAAATTCCATGGACTGTATAGTCCATGGGGTCACAAAGAGTTGGGCAAGACTGAGTGACTTCACTTTCAGGCTTTACTCTAAGAACTGGCGTGAAAACTACTAATAGCTCCTAGGAGTCTAACCCTGTAGAGTTTCTTCTCTTGTCTTACCAGACTCCCTCCTTACTGATGCAGAGGAAGCAGCTGGGTCTTACCCAAGAGTATGTGGTGGGCTCAGCATGATATACACACACTTTCCTTTCCTTTTATATCTTTGGGTCTTCCTAGCATTTTTGCCTGTGTAGCAACTAAAGAGTCCCTAGTGGCTCAGATGGTGAAGCATCTCCCTGTGATACAGGAGACTCAGATTCCATCCCTGGAGCAGGAAGATCTCCTGGAGGAGGTCATGGCAACCCACTCCAGTATTTTTGCCTGGAGAGTCCCATGGACAGAGGAGCATGGTGGGCTACAGTCCAATTCCTGACTAAGAGCATTTTACATAGAAGTGAGAAGGAGAAATAAAGTTAGACTGAGTCTAAAAAGTACTTTATAAGCCATCTTACTAATCCTTCAAGCTGAATTTATATATCTACAAATAATTTTTCCTTTTAGTTTTATTCAAACCTTAGTAATACTTGGACACCTTATTTGACTGGTCTTAGAGAAAGCATTGTTGTTTATTCTTTTGTGTTTATTAATAATAAGATACAGCAGCAGTACGTTTGAACTCACCACTCAGCTGGAATTGATGCATTGCCGTGACTTTTAACAGGGCTTCCCAGGTAAAGAACCCGCCTGCCAATGCAGAAGTCAAAGGAGATGAGGGTTTGGTCCCCAGGGGAAGGCATGGCAACCCACTCCAGTATTCTTGCCTGGAGAATCCTATTGACAGAGGAGGTTGGTAGGCTACAGTACATAGGGTTGCAAAGAGTCGGACACAACTCATGCGACTGAGCAGGCATTGACTTACAATAACCTCTGTGCTTCTCTGCCACTCATTACATTGCCCTAAATCTTGCTTCTCTTGCTTACATAAATATATGTAAATGTTTTATGATATATACATGATATATACTGATCACATATGTATATATCTATATACACATATGTAAATAACAAATATACTTCTAAAACTTATGTATATACACATACATGTGGTTTAGTTGTAGTTGTCTTTATTATATGAGTATCAGGCAGTTTGAAGTCATCTGGGACTTTTTTTTACTCATAGTGTTACTCATATAATCCTTATACTATTTTATCATGTAAATATACCATAATTTATTTATCCTTACTTCTGTTATGGCTATTTAGACTGTTTCCAGAATTTTATTTATTTTTAGTTATGAAAACTGTGGCTCTAGATAGTCTGGCATGTGTCTCTGGGAGTTTCTCTTGGGTATATGCCTTGAAGAGGAATTACTGATTTGTCAGATATGTGAAAACTCAACTTGAAATCACTGCAAGCAATGCATAAGAGATCCTACTAACTCTCATCCTCTCTAGCACTTAAAATTTTTATGAAACAAGATTATACTTAATCCTATTGTGTCCATATCATGTGATATTCCTTCTTTCCCTTCTGCCTCATAAGGAACTATTTATGCAGGCTTGATTGGCAAGCATAGAGGAAGTGTTGGAGAGGTAGGGATCAACACTTGCCAACTTTAGAAAGATTTGAAACATATCTTCACCTGAGTCAGCTTTGTCTCCCCAGATCCTGGAATCAAATTTTGGTCAAAGAAAAGTAACATAGCAAACCCATGAGAGTAGGTCATTGGCTTGGAAATGAACCCTTTCTAAGCCCAATCACTGACTCTTCTTAATATTTGTACATCATTTGTTATAGCTCATTTATTCCATAATTCAAGGTGAATTCCCTGGAAATGAATGTTCTTGTTTCTGAATCTCAGTTTCTCCACTTTTCTATTATTCCCACTAAAGGCAAGTTGGTGTGCCTGACACACAGTGAGGCTAAATGAACCAAAATGTCAGTGTGGAGCAGAGGAAGGTTTATTGTAGGGCTATGCAAGGAGACTGGTGGCTCATGTCAAAAAAAACGTAAACTCCCTGAAGAGTTTCATCAGAGCATTTTAAAAGGCCAGGTGAGGTGGAGAGGGTGGGTGGTGGTCACAGAGTATGTGATCAGCTCATGTACAATTCTCTGGTTGGTTGATAGTGAAGGAAAGGGTGGCATTGCAGGGGTTAGCATTCAGTCCTCAGGCTCAAGGAGGTCTGGGGCTATGTGCTCATGATCATCAAGTAGCTAACATCTTCCATTTGGTGTGGAGTTTTCACATCTTCAAAAACAAGACTCAGGAAATGTGCATCGGATACTGTTATCTAGGTACTTCAGAGAGGAGCTAAAGCAGAAGATATGGGGGAATGGACTCCCCTGGGAAGGCCCCATATGGTCCTGCCCAGTTACATCATTTCCCTGTATTAAGTTCACTGATCTTTTGCTGTTTAGATTGTGGTTTTTGTGTCCTACTGTCTTTCTTCCTGGACTGTTTTCCCAGTATATACAATAGAATATTACTCAGCCATAAAAAGGAATGATGTTGGGCCATTTGTAGAGATGTAGATGGGACTAGAGTCTGTCATACACAGTGAAGTAAGTCAGAAAGAGAAAAACAAACGTTGTATAATAATACATACATGTGGAGCCTCTAAAAATGGTAGAGATGAACCTATTCACAGGGCAGGAATAAAGACGCAGACATAAAGAATGGATGTGCGCAGACAGGGAGGGGGGTGGTCTGGGATGAGTAGGAGGTTGAAATTGACATATATACCATGTCATGTGTGAAATAGACAGCTGGTGGGAACCTGCTTACAGCAGAGGGAGCTCAGCTCAGTGCTCTCCGCTGACCTAGTGGAAGGGATGAGGGCTAGGAGGAAGGTTTAAGAGGGAGGGGATATATGTACACAGGTGGCTGGTTCACTTCCTTGTACAGCATAAACTAACACAACCTCATGAAGCAACTATATCCCAGTAAATAAGAAAATAAGAAAAAACTAATTTCTAAATTACTTTCTCGACCTTCACTTCAACTTTCCTGACCCTCTTGGTCTCCTGATCAATATCCTCCTCCTGTCCTGATTTCCATAAGCATGAAAGAAGCAGTTATGATCACGGACTGTATGTGTGTGTTAGTTGCTCAGTCGTGTCCGACTCTTTGCGACCCCACAGACTGTAGCCTGCCAGGCTTCTCTGTCCATGGAATTCTCCAGGCAAGAACACTGCAGTGGATTGCCATTCCCTTTTCCAATGATCATAATACTGTGAAAGAAAGAGGAGTTTCACAAACCTTTCTTTTTTCTTCAGTGAGACTTACTCAATCTAGCTTTTAATCCCTTCTATTTTTTTTTCTAATGCAACAGAGCAATTTAGCCATTTGAAGAAATTTATTTTATTGTATGAACTTTACTCTTAGCTTACAGTTTTTCTTTCCTTGATACAACCTACTACTATTGCCCTTACTAGATATTACTTTCTTAAAATTAGAGTATAATTGCTTGACAATGCTTTGTTAGTTTCCGCTGTACAATGAAGTGTATCAGCCACATGTATACACATATTCCACGCAACCCCCCTCCTCCACTGCTTGGACCTCCCTCCCATCCCCCCACTTCATATACCTCTGGCCCCATTATCAACCTCCCCTACCAGAGTGACATGTTATTGTTATTATTTAATCGCTAAGTCATGTCCAATTCTTTTGTGACCCCCATGGGCTGTAATCCACCAGGCTCCTTGGTTCATGGGATTTCCCAGGCAAGAATACTGGAGTGGGCTGCCATTTCCTGCTCCAGGGGATCTTCCCAACCCAGGGATTAAACCCGCATCTCCTGCATTGGTGGGTGGGTTCTTTACCAGTGCACCACCTGGGATGCTCTCGTGACTACACAACTGTACTAATAGGTCCCCTACACACTGCCCAGGTGCAAAGCCCTCTCCTTATTCCCACATCCACCGGAGGCTGCTGTGAACCCACCAGCCTCAGAGCTTCTCTAGTTTTGTATTCACCCTCATCCAGGTCTGTGAATCCTGTCTCCCTGCTGGCTTCTTTGCTACTGATCCTTCTAAAATCTTGCACAGAGTCCACTGGGTCTGTTTTTTGGTATGCAAAATTTCCAGTGTTTTCTCTTTACTTACTGCATGGCCCCTCAGACTCCTGACCTTAGTGTAAACCTGAGGACATCAATGGTCTTACAGCCTTCTCCCACAGCACAAGCATCTCAGGATTGGGAGTTGCCATGGTATCCTTACTCTACACTGCAACTTCCATCTTGCAACTTCTGTCTCCATTTTTCTCTGTAAATCCTTTGAGGCTACTTACCCTAGTTTATCACCTGTGCCCCCTCACTATTGTCATCAATCAACCTCTAGGCCATTTCCACCCAATATTGAAGACTTCACACCTAATCTTTTTTCTATATCCCAGTCCTGCCATTGCCTTGAGTGACTATCAAAGTTTGCATTATTGTCCTAGCCAATCCCCTAGCCTCTCAGTTCCTTGGATTCTGTGCTTTCAACCACTTCCACCTCCACTGTACTTCAGCCTCTGAGCCACATGATGACATCCTGGACGTTGACACTGTCATTCCACAGAGCTGCCTCATCTACAATAATAATGTTGGATATAGGGCTCTCTGTTCAAAAACTCCTCACTTCCTAACTCTCTTGTTCAGTTGCTTGTACTACAACGGTTCTTCACAGGGACTTCCTACCCTCCTCGTTCATAAGCCTTTTCTGTTTTTCTTCCTCTCCATCCGGCTTAATTGCTATTGTCCATCAATCCAACTAATACTTCAACTCCTTGCTTTCTATTCCAACCACAAGGCTGAATCCCACTCTGCTTGATTCCAGTGGTTTTCTTCCTCTCCATAGATATATATAGGTGGCTTGATTTGGTTACAAATTTTACTTAAGAATGTAATCTCTACTATTTATTTATAAATTCAACACATATCAATCAGGTATTTATTATGTTGCAAACACAATGCTTTTGGCCAGGGATAAAATGATGAGCAAAAACAGTTTGCAGCTCAGTGGGGTAAATAGATATTGATTACAGGATTACCTTAAGGATGTAGGCCTTTCTATTAGTTTCCTAGGGCTGCCATAACCAAGTACCACAAGCAGGTGATTTAACAAAAGATATTTATCATTTCACAGTTCTGGAAGCTAGAGGTCTAGAATCAGGATGTCAAAAGGGTTGGCTCCTTCTCAGGGCTATGAGAGAAAGATCTGTTCCAGGTCTTTCTCCTTGTCTTGTAGATGGCTGTCTTCTCCCTGTGTCTCTTTACATCATCTTCCCTCTGAGTGTCTCAGTGTCCAGATTTCCCCTTTTTTATAAATATGCCCATCATGTTGGATTTAGGGGCACTCTAGTGACCTCATGTTAATTAATTCTGCAAAGACTTTGTCTCCAAATAAGTTTATACTCTGAGGTACTGGGGTTAGGGCTTCAGCTTATGAATTTCATGTTCATTCTTGTGCTCGGTTGCTCAGTCATATCTGATGCCTTGCGATGCTATGGATGGTAGCCCTCCCCTCTAGGCTCCTCTGTCCATGGGATTTCCCAGGCAAGAGTACTGGAGTGGGTTGTCATTCCTCCTCTAGGGGATCTTCCCAACGCAGGGATAGAACTCACATCTCCTCAGTCTCCTGCATTGAAGGTTTTTTTTTTTTAACCACTGAGCCACCAGGGAAGCCCTATATGAATTTGGGGAACCACAGTTAAACCCTTAATGCTCCTCAAGGGAAAAGTCTGTAGCGCTATGAGAACTCATAAGCAGGGGGTTTGAGGTCATTACAATAGCTAAAGGAGGCTTCCTTAAGGAAGTAAAGCTGAGTGGAAACTTGAGGTTGAATAGGCATTTACTAGAAAGAGAAAAGAGGAGAAGATTGTTCACCACTGAAATCTTTTGATGCGGGAGAGCATGATGAGAACAAGCAGCTGAAAGAAAGCTGGCAAAGCTGAGGTGGGAAGTTGACATGATCTCTATAATTTAAAAACATTACAGAGAAAATCTTAGACCTACAGTGATGTCGTGTTTCTCTGGGAGGACTATATTTGCTGCTGTCAGATGCTTGTGGTTACCAGCAACCCCAGATGGACACAATCCAATCAGTGCTAGAGGAGATTCTTAGACCTACTTTGGTCCCTTTGATCATTGATTTATTTCCAGTTGACCCTACTTCTTAGATACTTATTGAGAGTCCTAACCCAAGGCCTGGGCATTTATTAAACCCTCCTGAGCAGGATGTCAGGGTATGTGTCCAGATTTTGTGCTTGCAACATCATGGGTCTATCAAAAATTCTGTTGATATTCTTTGCCTCCTCTGCAATCAATGGATAACCCTAGGTGTGGCTCCAAATGCCAAGTTCACTTGTCTGGGCTTTCTTTTTCTCTTAGCAGAAGAGTTCATCCAAATGACCTATTTTACCATTACACCAAATGCCTGCTTGTAGAGAGTCAGTGGTCAAGAAGCAGATGAATGCTAATAGAATAGAAGCAAATGACATTAATCAAGCAGAATGATTATGATAACTAGCAGCAGACTGGTGAAAATGAAAAGAGATGGATAGATGGAGAAAAATTACAGGATAGAATTGGCAGAACTTAGAATGGATTGGATGTGGAGAATGGAGAAGTGCCACAGATGACTGTTAGATTTCTAGCTTGAGCAACAGAATGGATGAGATGCCATTCTCTGAGATATACCATCCATTCCATGTGAAGAGAACTGACATGATTTGGGGCAAGGATCACAAGTTTCAATTTGTATTTGTTGATTTATCAAATGTGCTTTGAAACTTTAAAAAGCTACACCAGTTAAATATCTATATGTGGTTGTGTTGGTATTCAGTCACTAAGTCGTGTCTGACTCTTTGTGACCCCATGGACTATAGCCTGCCAAGCTTCTCTGACCATGGGATTTCCCAGACAAGAATACTGGAGTGGTTTGCCATCTCCTTCTCCAGGGGATCTTCCTGACCCAAGGATCGAACCCACATCTCCCTGTTAGCAGGCAGAGTCTTTACCAATGAGCCACGTGGGAAGCCCTTAAACATCTATATGTATGAGCTCAAAAAAAGAGATCTGAGTGGTAGATGTAAGTTTCTGCATCACCATGGATGTAGAAGATGGACCACGATGGATGCTTAAGAAATCCCAACACTTCGGTGGGCATGAAAACTGATACAGCCGTTATGGAAAAAAGTATTGAGGTTCCTTTAAAAACTAGGACTAAATCTACCATATGACCCAGAAATCCCACTGCTGGGCACATACCCTGAGAAAACCACAATTCTAAAAGACATATGTACCCCAATGTTCATTGCAGCAATGTTTACAATAGCCAGGACATGGAAGCAACCTAGATGTCCATTGACAGATGTGGTACATATATATAATGGAATATTACTCAGCCATAAAAAGAAATGAATTTGAGTCAATTGTAGTGAGGTAGATGAAAGTAGAGTCTCTTATACAGAGTGAAACGTCAGGAAGAGAAAAACAAGTACTGTATATTAACAAATATATATGGAATATAGAAAAATGGTATTGATGAACCTAGTAGAATGGACTGTGGACACAGTGGAGGAAGGTGAGTGTGGGGTGAATTGAGAAAGTAGCACTGACATATAAACACCATCATATGTAAAATAGTTAGTGGGAAGTTGCTAAATAGCACAGGAAGCCCAGCCTGGTGCTATGTGGTGACATGGAGAGGTGGGATGATGGGAGGGGAGGGAAGGGAGGGAGGGAAGGGATATATATACAAACATACATACATACATGTATTTATATATATATATGTGTGTGTGTGTGTGTGTGTATATATATATATATATATATATATATATATATATATATATATATATATATAATTTGACTGATTCTAGTTGTTGTACAGCAGAAACTAACACAAAATTGTAAAATAATTTTCCACCAATTAAAAAAAAAAAGAAACCCCAACATTTGATTGGGTAAAAGAGAAAAAGAGGAAATGGCTAGAAATGCATAAAAAAACAACAGAAAATGAAGGAAGTTTAGTGTTTCAAGAAGAAAGCTTAGTTAGCAGTATTGAACGCTGCTGAAAGTTTGTGATAATTAAATGTGGATGGGTGTTATTAAATTCAAGTTTCTCAGTAGTGATAAATTAAACAAATCACTGCAATCTGTATAAAGCTATTTAGGAGAGCAACACACTAAAGCTTCAAGAAGACAATAAACAAAAATGTCTTCATAATCTCAAAGTAGGGAAAGATTTCTTAAGCAGTATAGCAAATGCATTAACAGTAGTATAAAAGATTGATAAATGTTACTACACAATAATAAAGAGATTCTCATCATTAAAGATACTATAGAATGTAAAAAACAAGTCACAGAATGGAAGAAGTTATTGCAACATTTTAAAATGACAGACCCTGTATTCAGATCTCTGTATAACTTTAAAGGTCAATAGAAAAACACAGACAAAAAAATAAAAAAAATAAAAAATAAAAATTAAAAAAAAAAAAAAAGAAAAGAAAAACATAGACAACCCAATAGAATATGGGCCAGAAAGACACTTTATGGAAGAGAAGATCCAAATAGGGAATCAACACATGAAAAAATGTTCAATCGCTTTGGAAATAAGTCTATTTATTTATGTAAATTAAGACCACACTTCTCCTCATCTTACCCAACCAATACTACATTTGATAGTTTGAGAACACGTTGCTGTTCAGTCACCAAGTCATGTTCAACTGTTTGGGGCCCCATTCCCTGTCCATCACCATCTCCCAGAGTTTGCCCAAGTTCATATCCATTGAATCAGTGATGCCATCCAACCATTTCATCCTCTGTCACCCTGTTTTCCTTCTGCTTCAATCTCTCCTAGCATCAGGGTCTTTTCCAATGGGTCAGCTGTTTGAATCAGATGGCCAAAGTATTGGAGCATCAGCTTCAGCATCAACATCAGTTCTTTCAATGAAAATGCTGGGTTGATTTCCTTTAGGATTGACTGGTTTCATCTCCTTGCAGTCCAAGGGTATCTCAAAAGTCTCCAGCACCACAGTTCAAAAACTCAGTTCTTTGGCACTCTGCCTTCTTTATTGGCCAGCTCTCACATCCGTATATGACTATTGGAAAGACCATAGCCTTGACTAGATGGACCTTTGTCAGCAAAGTGATATCTTTGCTTTTTAACATACTGTCTAGGTTTCTCATAGCTTTTCCTGCCAAGAAGCAATCATCTTCTAATTTCATGGCTGCAGTCACCATCCACAGTGATTGTAGAGCCGAAGAAGAGGAAATCTGTCACTTCTTCCACATTTTCCCCTTCTATTTGCCATGAAGTGATGGGACCAGATGCCATGATCTTAGCTTTTTTTTAAAAAAACATTGAGTTTTAAGCCGGCTTTTTCACTCTCCTCCTTCACCTTCATCAATAGGCTCTTTAGTTTCTCTTTGCTTTCTGGCATTAGAGTGGTATCATCTGCATATCTGAGGTTATTGATATTTCTCCTGGCAATCTTCATTCCAGCTTGTAACTCATCCAGGCTGACATTTCTCATGATGTGCTCTGCATATAAGTTAAATAAACAGGGTGACAATAAGTAGCCTTGTCATACTCCTTTTTCAATCCTGAATCAGTCACTTGTTCCATACAGAGTTCTAACTGTTGCTTCTTGACCCTCATCCAGGTTTCTCAGGAGACAGGTAAGATAGGTAAGGTAGTTCCATCTCTCTAATATTTTACCACAGTTTTTTATTATCCACACAGTCAAAAGGCTTTAGTGTAGCCAGTGAACAGAGGTAGATGTTTTTCTGAAATTCCCTTGCTTTCTCTATGATTCAGTGAATGTTGGCGATTTGATCTATGGTTCCTCTGCCTTTTCTAAACCCAGCATGAACATCTGGCAAATATAAGCTCTCAGAGGCTGCTAGTGGGAAAACACATTAGTACAAAATTTTGAAAAACAGTTTGGCATAATAAAGTTGAAGATACATAAACCTTTGACCAGAGATTCCACTTCTGTGAATAAAACTCTAAAGAAAAATCATGCACACGTGTACCAGGATACATGTATGGAAGTGTTCTTTGTAGCTTGTTAATATTCTCAGGCCATCTTTTCACAATATTCACATACATCAAACCCTTATTCTATATATCTCTAAACTTGTATAATCTCTATACCAATTATATCTTAATAAAACTGGAAAAATAATATTGTCAGGCCAGAAATAACTCTAATGTCCTTCAACAGTAAAATGGTTAAATCAGTTCAGTTGAGTTCAGTCGCTCAGTCATGTCCAACTCTTTTCGATCCCATGGACTGTAGCACGCCAGACCTCCCTGTCCATCACAACTCCAGAGCTTGCTCAAACTCATGTCCATTGAGTCGGTAATGACATCCAACCACCTCATCCTCTGTCATCCCCTTCTCCTCCTGCCCTCAATCTTAACCAGCATCAGGGCCTTTCCCAATGAGTCAGTTCTTTGCATCGGGTGGCCAAAGTATTGGAGTTTCAGCTTCAGCATCAGTTCTTCCAATGATTATTCAGGACTGATTTCCTTTAGGATGGACTGGTTGGATCTCCTTGCAGTTCAAGTGACACTCAAGAGTCTTCTCCAACATCACAGTTCAAAAGCATCAATTCTTTGGTGCTCAGCTTTCTTTATTGTCCAACTCTCACATCCATACATGACTAGCAGAAAAACCATAGCTTTGACTAGACAGACCTTTATTGACAAAGTAATGTCTCTGCTGTCTAGGTTAGTCATAGCTTTTCTTCCAAGGATCAAGTGTCTCTTAATTTCATGGCTGCAGTAACCATCTGCAGTAGTCTGTGAGATTTCATACAATGAAGAATCAAACAGAAAAAAATAAGAATCAACCAGTAATGAAATGGATGGCCTGGAGTTTATGTGGGATCATACGGATGATCTCACCAGCACACTAGTGAGTTAAAGAAGCAGATGCAAAAAAATACATAAGTATCAAAAGCATGCAAATTAAATTTTGTTGCCTAGGGATGTATACCTAAGTGGAAAAACTATAAAGAAGCCAAGTTTGGTTATCACAGAAGTCAGAATGTTTACCTTTCGGATAAAGTTTGAGGATTGTAACTAGGGGGAAGTTGGGGGAGCTATAGGAGATTGGCAATATTCTACTTTTTTTGATCAGAGTCAATAAATGGGTGTTTGTTTCTTCTAATCTGTAAACCATACTCATGGTTTGTGATCATTCTGTCTGAGAGTTATATCTCATGATATGAAAGTTAAAAAAGAATAAAAAACCTAAAACTTCCTTGAAAACTATGCAGTTTAATCTTCAGTTAATCCTATTATTCTTGCAAATGGCATTTTCCACTAGTGACTGGGTTAATCAATGTGATGACTAAGGCTATGGCCACACATGATGTTGCACTTCAGTTCAGCTCAGTCACTCAGTCATGTCCGACTCTTTGTGACACCATGAACTGCAGCACGCCAGGCCTCCCTGTCCATCACCAATTCCCGGAGTTTACCCAAACTCATGTCCATTGAGTCAGTGATGCCATCCAATCATCCCATCCTCTGTCATCACCTTCTCCTCCTGCCTTCAATCTTTCCCAGCATCAGGGTCTTTTCAACTGAGTCAACTCTTCGCATCAGGTGACCGAAGTATTGGAGTTTCAGCTTCAACACTTAATCAGCAAAAACTCCCTATGTTTGTGAAATCAGATAAAAATATGAAAAAAATTTGTTTTGATTTCCTAGGTTGGATCATTAAATGCATGCTTCCTTGCCAAGAGGAATTTCCAAGTTAATGTATATGAAGCTAGAGAAGGTGAGACAATGCTGAACAATGCGAGATGTGGTTCTGATTCTTTGACTTCTTACTCCTTTAGAGTTTAAAAAGAAAAAAAATTTTTTAAGGTAAACCGTTAGACTTCATTAAAACCCTCAACAATCTAAATTTAATTTAATGCAAATTCATTACTATCCATATTTTCTTTAAAAGAGTTAACAAAATCTTTTAATTTGGTCCAGATGGCACCCATTTTTCAGGTATATGTGCTCACCCTGTCTTAGGATATAAGAATTGTGTGTAACATGAGGTCTACTTCCAATGTCTTAGATATCCGAGTGACTAAATCTGCACGTGGAAGAAGCATTAATTTGGCCCTTTCTTATAGAGGACGACAAGCCTTGAAAGCCATTGGCCTGGAAGATCAGGTACCTTGTGAATGCATTTTCCTTACAGAAGATAATACCTCTTGTTTTTCAACTGCATGGTCTTGATTTCTCTAAGTTCAAAGCAGCACTCAATGCCACAAAAATCGCTGCATGAGAACTGTTTTACAGAGGTTTTCAAACTTCTAAATTCACAACAGGGCGGACATTTCACACTTGAGGCACCTGACTGGGGAGGGGGCAGAGCACGTTGTAGGGCAGGTGGACGTTGTACCAGGTGGAAACCTGATTATCACTTCTGACACTGGGCCGTCAACAAGATGGTTAATCTTTGCCTTTTATTTGTGTGTGACCTGGGATGGCATCTGGAGTGAGAGGAGGCAGGCAACATCCATTCTTTTGACTACGTAGGTCCATAATCTCTTATCAGAATTCTGTATTCCATAAAGCTCTGGGACTAGAAAGCTTTTTCATCACCCATTCAGCAGCAAACTTGACCTGATGCAGACTTTTTATAGCCTCTAAAAGAAATCTCTTTTTAGTGTGAATATGTTTTGCTAAAGAAATATTGTGTTATGGGGTGGTGTCCTAGACTAGTCTGTGTGTCATGAACTATCCACATATGCACTCATTACCTATCTAAACTTTGAAAAGTTCTGAATTCTGAAACCAATGAACTCTCAGTGCTTGGATAAAGATTGTGGGCCTGTTACAGATTTTCCTCACATAGACTCAAGATTGTCAAACTTCTCACTATCATGTATCTTGGAAATATAAGAGAAATAGTGTATTTTTATTGACAGTATTTTTGTGAGAGTGCGTCTTTGAAATGATAAGTTTACATAAGTGCTATTTGCATTTCCACATTTTTCTTAGGCATGTGTAGGAAAACACTTTGCACTGCATTTCAGGAATCCTGTGATTTACTCCTCATGCTTTATTCTTTTCTAATCATAAAAAAGAACTTAATCTCTGACGATGAACTGTTTCCTCACTTGTAATATTTGTTTTAGGTCCAGATAAACTTTTAAGTCTATTTTAAAATCTAAAGTTAAAAAAGACCCTAAAAACTAAAATTTGTAGGAGCATAATTTTTATTAGATTTCTACCATACTGTGTTGCCATGGTCTTTTACATTATTTTTTGATTTTTGGAAAATTTTTGAATTATTACATTTTAGAGTCAATATCTATTTTATTGGCATGATGCTACATTATGGAAATTGAAATAGACATCTCTGATTTTATTTCAGGTTGTATCCCATGGTATCCCCATGAGAGCAAGAATGATTCACTCTCTTTCAGGAAAAAAGTCTGCTATTCCCTATGGGACAAAGTCACAGGTAGGTTTACCTGGAGATACTTTTTTGTAAAATGGTAATAGCTGAGTCTAATATCTTGAACCAGCTACTTGCTTGTTGACCTTGCCTTTCTTCTCTAGCCCTGTTTTGACATTGTTTGCTTGTTTAGAATTCAAAAATACATACTGGTTAATTCATAGGAGATGCTTAGAAATGGTCCAGTCCCTAATAAGCATTCAATGGACTTTCCCCATGGTTCAGCAGTAAAGAATCCACTGCAATGTAGGAGTCTCAGGGGATGCAGATTCAATCCCTGAGTTAGGAAGATCTCAGTTCAGATCAGTTCAGTCACTCAGTCATGTCCGACTCTTTGTGACCCCATGAACTGCAGCATGCCAGGTCTCCCTGTCCATCACCAACTACCAGAGTTTACTCAAACTCATGTACATTGAGTCAGTGATGCCATCCAACCATCTCATCCTCTGTCATCCCCTTCTCCTCCTGCCCTCAGTCTCTCCCAGCATCAGGGTCTTTTCAAGTGAGTCAGCTCTTTGCATGAGGTGGCCAAAGTATTGGAGTTTCAGCTTCAACATCAGTCCTTCCAATGAACACCCAGAACTGATCTCCTTTAGGATGGACTGGTTGGATCTCCTTGCAGTCCAAGGGACTCTCAAGAGTCTTCCCCAACACCACAATTCCAAAACATCAATTCTTCAGCGCTCAGGTTTCTTTACAGTCCAACTCTCACATCCATACATGACTACTGGAAAAACCATAGCCTTGACCAGACGGACCTTTGCTGGCAAAGTAATGTCTCTGCTTTTCAATATGCTGTCTATGTTGGTCATAACTTTCCTTCCAAGGAGTAAGCATCTTTTAATTTCATGGCTGCAGTCACCATCTGCAGTGATTTTGGAGGCCCAAAAAATAAAGTCACCTACTATTTCCACTGTTTCGCCATCTATTTGCCATGAAGTGATGGGACCAGGTGCCATGGTCTTTGTTTTCTGAATGTTGAGCTTTAAGCCAACTTTTTCACTCTCCTCTTTTACTTTCATCAAGAGGCTCTTTACTTCTTCTTCACTTTCTGCCATAAGGGTGGTGTCATCTGCATATCCGAGGTTATTGATATTTCTCCTGGCAATCTTGATTCCAGCTTGTGGTTCTTCCAACCCAGCGTTTCTCATGATGTATTCTTCATATAAGTTAAATAAGCAGGGTAACAATGTACAGCCTTGACGTACTCCTTTTCCTATTTCCAGTCTGTTGTTCCATGCCCAGTTCTAACTGTTGCTTCCTGACCTGCATACAGGTTTCTCAAGAGGCAGGTCGGGTGGTCTGGTATTCCCATCTCTTTCAAAATTTTCCACAGTTTGTTGTGATCCACACAGTCAAAGGCTTTGGCATAGTCAATAAAGCAGAAATAGATGTTTTTCTGAGACTCTCTTGCTTTTTCGATGATCCAGTGGATGTTGGCAATTTGATCTCTGGTTCCTCTGCCTTTTCTAAAACCAGTTTGAACATCTGGAAGTTCATGGTGCATGTATTGCTGAAGCCTGGCTTGGAGAATTTTGAGCATTACTTTACTAGCATGGGAGATGAGTGCAATTGTGCGGTAGTTTGAGCATTCTTTGGCATTGCCTTTCTTTGGGAAATGAAAATCCCCTAGAGGAGGGCATCTCAGCCCACTCCAGTATTCTTGCCTAGAGAATCCCATGAACAGAGGAGCCTGGTGGGTGGGCTAGTCATTGGTGTCTCCAAGAGTTGGACATGACATGATTTACACATGCAAGTCAAGAACAGACTACACTAACTAAATGTACCTTTTCTATAAACAGTAATTGTCTTCCTGTGGGCGAGTTGCTGAGGAACTTGCAACCTGGGGACAACAGGTAGTAGTCCTATGGAAAGTTCTCTATGTTCACTATGAAAAGAACTCAGCCAAGCGATGGTAGGAGCACTCTCATGTTCAGAGAGGGAGGAAATCTTTCATTTTCAGAGAAGGAAAAGTAAGGCTTGAAACAGATAGTTTGTTTAAATCTTCAATTGGCAACAAAATAGCATCATTCCAATCAAATAACAGTTTTTTTATGGGGAGAATTGGGTGAGACCAAATTTCTAAAAAGCATAAATTTTTAAGTGTCAGGTGTGCATTGGATGAGAGCTTGCAAATGCACTTTCAGATAACAGAATCTCACAGCGGTCAGCAGCTTTAGATGCATGGACTCCAACCACCTTGCCTTACAGATAAAGAGACAGGCTGCATGACTATAGGAGGTCAACATTAAGGGAGAAACTGAACAAGTTTCCTTACAGACAACAACCAGTGAGCATGATGTAGGAGGCCCTCACAGGCGTGCTGGAAGTGCTGCTTAGCTACACTATTTCTTTTTTCTAAAATGAGAGTGATATTCTTCCCATAATAGGCATAATAGTCATTCCGCCTTTCTTTTGGATTAACACTGATTGTGCTGAGGAAACTCAATTCCTCATATCCATCTCTTCCCTGGAGATTGGACCAACACAGTATGAATAGATCAAGGAGTAAGATATGGTTCAAAATAGCAGGGAAAGTTGATGAGAAGAGTGACTTGGACCTGAGACTAAAACTGACTTCTTGACTTTCACCAAGTGAGAAAGAGAGAGGGGTGAGGGAGAAACAGTTCCATCACCAGTGACTCCCCAAGAAGGTGAAAGTGTTGGTGCAAGTTCTCATTTCAAGGCCTTTAATACAGAAGAAGGAAATGATCCTTCTGCATCCTTCTGCATTGAGGAATCCTGCCATTCCTTAATTCTTAAGAACCGAGTTAATGCTAAGTTTATAGGTTTGCATCATTATTTTTATACTGGAGTCGAAAATGCGCCCTCCTTATCTTTTAAGAACTGTATAAATTTGCTTTGAATTGGTCAATTCCATAACCTGTGGAAGGGCAAAGTCATCCCCATCACCCCAAGATTTCTTCCAGCATCCAGGGAGTGTGCGTATTGGCCTCTGCTGCCTCTTGATGTCCATTCCTTCTCCTCTAGTTTTGGTTATGTACCATGATAACCATACATGAAACTCATGATTTTTATCCATTTCCACACTCAAAATACATATTAATAGGCTTCCTCCTGGAACACAAACAAGATTTCAAGGGCAGAAGCAGCCATATTTGCCCATGAGGTTACTTTGCAGAAGGAAGCTACATGCCAAAGATGGTGGAGCAGAAAGGAGGAGGACGCTGATGAACTTGTGGATGTCCCTGAGATATCTCTAGACTTTTTTTTTAAGTTAGAAAAAAAAACAACTGTAGTGTATATAAGCTACTATAGTCAGGTCTCTGTGCAAACAGCTAAAAATAACCCATGACTCATTATAGTATGTAAAGCTCATGGTAATTTGCACAGTGCTAAATAAGTTATATTTGAGGAAAAAAATATACATGAATATACTGAAGACCTGGGGAGTCATGGAAGGCCCACATTGTGCAGTGCACAGCAAACAATTCATAAGTTCCTACTGTATACAATTTGACTTCTGAAATCTTTTCTATATACCTTTCTCTGAGCCTTCCTCCCCTAGTTGTTATTTTCTCTGCCCTTTCTCCTTTGCTAAGACTGTCTTGCTGGTTCCTCTCATTTCCCTCCCCAGTTGCCAAATATCAAAATATCAAAATTCTCTAACATAGAGAGCAGGCCAGAGTTCCCTCAATTCCTATTCCTAAACTCCTGTACCCAAAATAAAGAAACGACACCCCCTTACTAGAAAACATTCTCATTTGAAGTCTATCAGGACAACGATGTAAACACTTTTTCCTAGCATATTTGAAAAAGTCAGCCCTGCAACTATTGTCTTACAAATCTCCGAAGATTATCCTATTTCCTTTAGGTTTTCTTAGTGGGTTTTTTGGTTACAAGAGTCACTTTACAGCTCTTCACTTGTTTGTTCTTGTTCTTACTTATTCTTCACAAGGTAAGCCTTTTAGAATATGTATTGGAGAAGTGAAGCTTGATGTCAGTGACTCTAAGTTATGGTTATAATAGGAAACTGCCCAAAGATATGGAGCAGATTAGACCAGGACTCTCCCTAGCCTTCTGCAGGATCAACATGTCTATTGGTTCCCAGATGATCAGCCCCCAGTTTATCTCAACTAAGCCTGATAGGGATCAGCTGACAAGGAAAGAATATTTTCCTTATGTTAATAAGACTTCATAATTTGAATGTTTCCTAGTATACTTAGAATAGCAAGTGTGGTTTCTGTTGAAATGCAAACATTAATAATGTAGAAGACTGGAAAACAGAACCATAAGGCAGAGAATTACAAAGTTCCTGCTAATTTTAATTTATGACAAAGACACAGGAAACTCCTCCTCAGTCTGCTATTGTCTCTTTAGCATGACCAAGTTATTTTTATACCAAGTATAGATTTAGCTGTTAATTTTATATGCCTATATTTGAATAGGATCAAGAGAATAAAAGACCATATTTGTGTTAAATGTTTTAATGTCCCATAATTTTGAAATTTACATGCTTTAAATTTTTAAAGCAATAGACTTGTCCTGAATTGCAAGACTGCATTATGACCTTCATGAGCCCTAAGTGAGTAAGAGTAAGTGAAGTCACTCAGTTGTGTCCGACTCTTTGCGACCCCATGGACTGTAGCCCACCACACTTCTCTGTTCATGGGATTCTCCAGGCAAGAATACTAGAGTGGGTTGCCATTTCCTTCTCCAGGGGATCTTCCCAACTCAGGAATTGAACCTGGGTCTCCTGCATTGCAGGCAGACACTTTAACCTCTGAGCCACGAGGGAAGCAGAAAGACACTTTTGCTTTGTGGGACCCTATAAATCAATAAATATTAAAAATTAGACTATATGAGCACACTGATATAAAGATTACATTAAGCTTTAGTATAACCCAGACTGGATTTATTCTTATCTTTTTAAGAATTAGTGTGTATTATATTCTTATATTCATATTCTTATATTTATTTTTTCTTGTGATTTTGAAATAAACTAAAATTATTTTCATGAACCCCTAAAAATATCATAGGCCTTATGCACTGTTTGACTGGGTCTTATGGAAAAATCGGCCCTGTGAAGTCAGAAACAACCACTGCATGTCCCATGTACTGGAGTCTACCTATTCCTACCAACCCTCACCCTAACACAACCACACCACACACTCACACAGCCTTTCAAATTGAAATGAAAATTTCAAAGTAGTTTCTTTGGAAAATAATACATTTATTCTAGTAATGTTGTCATTTCTGAAGTTTTTTTTTCACAGCTTGATTTGGAGACCTAAGATGAATATTTGAGATTTATGTTTGATAGTTAAAACTATCTTAGTGAAAATGATATTTTTGGTACCAAAAAAAGATTTGTTTTTATATAGTATCAAACTTTGAAAAAGCCTAAGTTTAAACTTGAACATTGTATTGCATGTATTTGATTAAAGTGTTTATAGAAAAAAGACTACCTAGTTAAATGGTTGTAAAGCTGAGCTTGCTACCTTCTGATAAATAATTAGTATTTTCTATTACTAAGTGAGTAACATAGAAGCATATTTGCCCATTCTCCAGAAACAAACAGTATCTACTACATTTTTCTTGCAGTATATTCTTTCTATAAGCAGAGAAAATCTAAACAAGGATCTACTGACAGGTAAGTCCAATGCTTTATACACCAGCCCTCATTTTCAGCAAAGCACGTGAGACTAATCTCATCACATAATTAATTGAAACTTGTTTACCATTCCTTCTTAGGGGTTATTAAGAGCAAGACTATGTACAGTACAAAGTGTTTCTTTAAAAATACTGGTGGTACATCTTCCAGCATCTCTTTTTCATCTTATCAATGGTCTAAGTAAAAATTGTTTGTTCAGCATGTATTGAATTCCTATTATCTTCTAGGCACTGGCTTGAATGAGTGCCTCAGTTAAGAACTCACAATCTAGTGGAAAAACAGATAGGCATATATAACCATTTTCAAAGAGACACAAGCAGATTTTTTTTATCAGAAATATGAAAAGCAATAGTGTGAAGACTGATAGAGGGCTGCAATTTTTTAAGTATTATGAAAATTGCTGTGTGCAAAAATAAGAGTCTGGACTAAAGCTATAGCCAAGTGGTTGGGAAGAGGTATAGATTCAAGATATCTGTAAGAGACAAAATTAGATGCAGGGTGTAGGAAGTTGAGGAAGAGGAAGTTGTACATAAGCCTGAAGATTCTCATGTGCCTAACTAAGAAGACCTAGACCTATCCCTTAATTGAAAAGCCCCTGGACTGCAAATTAAATTTGTCTCCTGGATAATCAGTCCAATCACATTCCATGTAACCCTTGATCATAGTACATATGAATTTGTACTAAACAAATTCATTCCATGCAAAGCATGCCATTAGTAGTTCTACTATCTTTTAAATCAATCAATCCCTCTCAACGCATCCTAGCAGCCTCTGACTTTTGGAGAGCAGAGCTTCCAGTTATTTATCTATGTTTCTCCACATTCCCCTACCTAGTGTGAGTTTGTAATGTGTCTGTTGAATTGAACTGATCTGAACTGAACTGGGAGGAGGAGTGAAGGGGAACGTCACTCTAGTTGATTCACGAGGGCTCAGAAATAGGGTTTAGTATTTGTCTTAATTCCATTTCTTTACTTGTATTTGTAAGACTGACTTTTGGATGAGTAGATAAACGGCTAGGTTGCTTTATATATTCATGCTGATCTTAAGAAAAGAAACTACCAAGCAGCTTTTAAAAATAATGGAAAATATTCTTTGATGTCTTAAGCACTATGATAATAACTGCTTTATATTGCATCAATTTTAGTTTTGTACATGGTAAAGGAAGCTTAGAGAGGGCCACAGTACAGCAGGTTACACTGTTAATAAGTAGTAGAATCTGGATTGAACTTGAGTCTGTCTATTCCAAAGTCCATGCTTTTGACTATTACAGTCACCGCCTCCAGTAATATATAGAAAACACTGATAATACGGAGCTAAAACATGGGGAATATCCACCTTGCCTGCTCCCTTGTTTTTCATTAGGTACACATTGCGCAGCGTACAACTTCATAAATGGCATAAATATGTTAATAAAAAAGAACGCTGAACCTCTTGATTTCTAAACTGTTTGGCACATGAAGTTCTTTTACACAGCTCTTATTCCTTTACCTGGCATCAGATTGTGAGCCGCCTATTCCACAGATAAATGCTCATTCCTTCTGATAGAACAGTCTCCCCTCTGAAAGTATTGTAACTACATCATTTTCCTGCATCAGGTTTTCATGTGGGGTTGTTTCATGGTTTACTGTCCTGTGGGATGTTAATAACTCTTAAGTAAAACAAACAAAAACAATATGTGATCAGGTAAATTTGATAAACTTAAAACCTGCATTGGGCTTCCCAGGTGGCCCTAGAGGTAAAGAACTCATCTGTTAATGCAGGAGATATAAGAAATGTGGGTTCAATCCCTAGGTCATGAGGATCCCCTGGAGGAGGGCATGGCAACCCACTGCAGTATTCTTTCCTGAAGAATCCCATGGACAGAGGAGCCTCATGGGCTACAGTCCTTGGGGTCGCAACAAGTCGAATACAACTGCAGTGACTTAGCACACACACAAGAAAAAGCTAAAGCTAAGTCACTTCAGTCGTGTCCGGCTCTGTGCGACCACGTAGACGGCAGCCCACCAGGCTCCCTCGTCCCTGGGATTCTCCAGGCAAGAACACTGGAGTGGGTCGCCATTACCTTCTCCAATGTGTGAAAGTGAAAAGTGAAAGTGAAGTAGCTCAGTCCTGTCTGACTCTTAGCAACTCCATGGACCGCAGCCTACCAGGCTCCTCCATCCATGGGATTTTCCAGGCAAGAGTACTGGAGTGGGGTGCCATTGCCTTCTCCAACACACAAGCAAACAGGCATCAAATTAGTTTTAAAAGTTCTAGGACCTCCCTGGTGACCCAGTGGCTAAGACTCCATGCTCCCAATGCAGGGGGCCCAGGTTAAATCTCTTGTCAGGAAACTAGATCCCACCTGCCACAACCAAGAGATCCCACATGCTGCAATGAAGACCCAGTGAGCCAAATAAATACATAAATAACTATTAAAAGTCTTTTCTTACAGTACTTTCAGGGCCTTTATTCTACTAGTCTGCAGTATGGATTTTCTAGGGCAATGCTGTCTAAGATATGACCACAAATGCCAGCCATATGCATAATTTAAAACCTTATATTAATCAAAATAGAAAACCTACAAAGAAATTGGTGAAATTAATTTTAATAGTATATTTAACCTAATATATCCAAAATATTATTATTTCAGTGTATAATCTATGTAAGAAAGCTACTCCTGAGACATTTTATTCTTTTCTTTTTTTTGACTAAGTTGTCAAAACCCAGTGGTTGCATCCCATCTCCATTCAGAACAGCCACATTTTAAGCACTCAAGAGCCACATGTATCTGGGGACCAAGAAGGCACAGTCAGAGGGTCAGAGTATGAGCATTTCTGTAATGACTGTGACATAGAACAGTTATTTCAGTTATCACAGGACTAGTGTTCCATGGAAAATTCTTGGAGCTGCATAAATTCCTCTACATTTAATTTGAAAAAAAAAATTTACAAAAAGGTTGATTCCACAAACACATTTTGTGTTTGTCAAAGATACCCATAGTGGTTAGAGTAAACTCTGCTTTCTTTAAGTTATTTGTCAAAAGATTTCTTAAACATAGATAAGTCTTTGGCTTATCTCCAATTTCAATATCCTAAAGCTTCCAATCCTGTGTTCAAGAATCTTAAAGTCTGCAAACCCCAAATCAAACTCAAGCAAAGCAGAAGAACAACAGCAAAAAAACAAAAACCTGAGATGAAAAGGAGAGATGGGTACAGATGGGTACAGAAGTCAGACTTCTGGCTTATTTTTCCTAAATTCTTTACTTTGTGTGATCTTAGTCATCTTACTTTTCCCTCCAGAAGCTCAGTTACTTCATTTATGAAATGAAGAGTTTTGAAATAAACTATCTCTGAGGTCTACACCAGCTCTAACGTCTACATTCTGATTTGTAGCTCTAGGAACAATAAATAGCCTCTAATTATAGATCTCCTGCTCATGAGAAAAACTAGGAACAAAAATAATGTTTTACTACAGTGATAAGAACATAATTAATAGTTCAGAAAATGAAATTCACTATAGATTTTTAGCAGGCCAAAAAAGCACTAAAATAATTTGATTCTATTTATTAAGAGGTTTCTAATCTTCTTACTCACTTTCCCCTAACTATTTCAGTGTTTGATTACAAAAAGATCTATATTTATATATAAATCATCTATATTTAAAACAAATTGAGTCAGAAGTCTAGAGGACTTGCTAAAAAGAGATACAGAGTCAGACATAGTATGAAAAAAGAAGTTTGACTGAATATTTCCAATCACAAACTAAACCTTGATTTGGGGGCAACTTTAAAATATGTGATGATTACTTCTTTCCTAGGGTGCCAACAATTACAATGATGCAAAAATATACATAGTTAGATTTTTTTTTTGATGGAGACAATTAATTTTTATTTATCTCTTTTACTACCATATTATCCTAGAACATTTGCCAAACAATTGTCAAATCATATTTTAACTGATTCATGTTTACACTGTTAAGTATCTCTACCACACTGTTCTCAGAAAATGATTAATTCAATTTAAGTGAAATAAGAATTGGAATTTCATTTCCATTAGTTTTCTCTCTTTGTTTCCTCAGCTGTTGAGAAATACTCCAATGCAAAAGTGCACTTTGGCTACAGGCTGGTGAAATGTGATCCTGAGAAAGGAGTGATCACAGTGCTTGGGTAATCACCGTCAGCCCTTTGACTTCAGAGGTGAAGGGCTGAAGTGGAGAACTATGCCTGTAAACTTTGCTCTTGACTTCTTTCAAAGAGTTAGATGATTACTAACAGGGTAATTCAAGTAGTTTCTACAGTCAAGTAATTTTATGTTGATCACTAGCACCAGTATTTTTCCTGATTCTCCTGCTCACTCATCTTCTTAACAGTATTCTAGACTGGTAACCATACTCTGCTTCTAACACTCTCCTAACTTGAAACAGATAATTGCACTGCTCTGCTCCTCTCCTCTTTCTGAATACTATTGTCTGCCTCCCCTTGGCTGAGCCCATTTCCTCTAAAGTTCCAAGCCTCATATCCCACTTGGGGGATATATCTTGGATTCACAGTTTGTTCAACAACTAGTTGTAAATTCACATTTCTATTTGTAATAATAATAATAATAACCCTTATTTCAATCTTAATATTAATTTCCCTTTAAACACCTTTCAAGTACTTCTTGCCATAATCTCACATGTATCTAAAATTTCGAACATCTGTTTGTCCTCCTCCTAACTTCTCTAGTTTGTTGTTGTTGCTGTCTAGATGCTCAGTCGAGTCCAACTCTTTGTGACCCTGTGAACCATAGACCACCGGGCTCCTCTGTCCATGGGATTCTCCAGGCAAGAAAACTGTAGTGGGCTGCCATTTCCTTCTCGAGGGGCTCTTCCCCACCCAGGGATCAAACCTGTGTCTCCAGCATTGGCAGGCAGATTCTTTACCACTGGGAAGCTGACTTACCTAGTACTTCTAGCCAAATAATTAGAATCATTCTTGATGTACCCCTTTCCTTATTTTCTGCCATTTGACCTGAAAACATTTCCCAGTGTCTCATGCTTCCTGTCTGCCTCAGAGTCTGTGTCATCCTTCCTCCTGAGCACCACAATCCTTGGGATCTCACCCCTACACGTGGCTTTGTCTCCATTTCCTCTCCCTTCTGCACTGTGGCTCCACTGCAGTGTTTCTACTCCTAAGTAAGCTGTCTTAAATTACTACTCTTCATACACCACCTGCCCAATGGAAATATATTGTTTTCTCCCAGTGGCCAGAAGAATGTATTTAAACCTTGCATCTTAACATTCAAAATTCTCTTCTCCTCCCTCCCCAATTGTATTCTTTTCTTAAATTCCTCTTCTGATCTCCTCTAAGACAAATGTGCTGCTCCTAGAAGATCTTGATCACGTCCCTGTGGTTGTTCATACACTTTCTCCAATTGAAAGACTTTCCCTTGTTTTCAAGCTTCTCTTCCTTCATGCAGGGAACTCAGCTCTTAGGCTTCTGTGGCCTAGCATGTCTTTAGGAATCAGTATGATTCTGTGTTACCCTCATTCTCATAAGCAAACCCATGACTGGGACAAGTGTTGTCTTCATTTTATAGCTATCAACTCAAAGGTCTAAATCAGATATGTAAAGTGAGGAGTGGCCCCATTATTAAGTCACTAGTTTTTATACCCAATAGAGGTACTTCATCATTTTCACTACTAGAATTTTTTTTTTTTTTTATGGTTTATTTTATTTTTCAGACAGGACAAAGTTCCCAAAGATGTCACCTGTGACCTCATTGTAGGATGTGATGGAGCCTTTTCCACTGTTAGAACTCACCTCATGAAGAAACCCCGCTTTGACTATAGTCAGCAATACATTCCTCATGGGTACATGGAGCTGAGTATTCCACCTAAGAATGGGGATGTAAGTCCTCCCCTTTCTTTTCTCCTTCCTACAACTCTCCCCCTCCCCCTGCCCCATACTAGTAGAGAAGTGTATTCCAGTGCAGTTGTTCTCAGCAGCATGTCTTGATCCGTTTTAAGGTCTGCCAAAGTACTTTGTATTCAATAATGCATAATAAATTGGATGTACAGGTGTCCTTTTAATAATGTCACTCTCACTCCCTTACCTTTCAATATGTTTTCTTGAATATGGAAGAAAGGAAAGGAATTACAACTACCTTTTTCTATTTTATCTTGGGAAAAAATTTAAAAAAAAAACAGAATGGGAATCAACTTTGTGTACGGACAGTCCAGAGTTCTTATACTCATGATTAAATTTTAAAAGTTATTAAATAAAGTGAACACTGAGTTGTTGCAAAGAGACTTGCATTGCATGTTTCTTATTTCCTGGAGTTCATATTAAACCATACATGGCCAGAGGCAAATACGTAGTATGTGTACTGTGTGTTGAGGAAATTTAAAATACCAACAGAAGAAATCAGGATCTTGGCTTATAAGTAATAAAAGGTACACAGCATTAGTTAAATACTTGATTTGCATGTAAAACATACATATTAAGGTACTGATTTAACCTATCCTATTTGAAATTCAAACGTTTAGTCTGTTTGGGATAGCAGTATTATATACCACTTTTATGGGCTTCCCAGGTGACTCAGTGGTAAAGAATCTGCCAATGCAGGAGATACAGGTTTGATCCCTGGGTGGGGAAGATCCTCTGGAGGAGGAAATGACAACCCACTCCAGTATCCTTGCCAAGACAATTCTATGGACAGAGGAGCCTGGTGGGCTACAGTCTATGAGGTCGCAAAGAGTCTGACATGACTGAATGACTAACACTTCTAACACCGGGGAATTAAGTGGGAGCTCATCTTTAAGCAATTTTTTCACAGCAAGCAAACTGTCTTTGCTTAAACTTTATGTTTGGAGAGACTTGCAGTGATCTAAATTGCTGTGGAAACAAGTATAACATAAACAGAGTCATTGTGCCTTATTTGTTAATGCAGATGAGCTGCATTAATTCACTAATTATATATATATATTTTCCCCTGCAGTATGCCATGGAACCTAATTATCTACATATTTGGCCTAGAGATACCTTTATGATGATTGCACTTCCTAACACGGTAGTGTAAAATTTTTTATTAACTGTCATTTTGCCTATATGATTAATGTTTTTCGTTACTTACTTTTATATGCTATATGCCTGTATGTAGTCAACTTCATCATTGTCTAGTCCGTTTAATGATTATATCTGAAACTTTGGGGATATTGAAGAAAAACCTGAAGGAATACAAGTTATTTACTTTGGAAAGGATATTTAACATATATAAATGACTAATGGGGGGCTGTGTGTGGTGGTAGCTGACCTCCACCTCCCCCAAGGCAGTGCAGGAGGAAACTGTCCCCAAATAAAGCCAAAGATATTTAGGTTATATATTAGGAAATATTTCTCATCCTTTAAGGTCTGTAGGACATTTGAATATTCATTATCAAAAAGGAGCATGGCTGTTCTTTCATTAGACCTTAGAGACTTTTTTGCTATCAGTCCTGGGTGTTCATTGGAAGGACTGATGTTGAAGCTGAAACTCCAATACTTTGGCCACCTGATGTGAAGAGCTGACTCATTGGAAAAGACCCTGATGCTGGGAAAGATTGAAGGCAGGAGGAAAAGGGGACAACAGAGGATGAGATGGTTGGATGGCATCACCAACTCAATGGACATGGGTTTGGTTGGACTCCGGGAGTTGGTGATGGACAGGGAGGCCTGGCGTGCTGAGGTTCATGGGGTTGCAACAAGTTGGACATGACTGAGCGACTGAACTAAACTGAACTAAACTGAACAGAATATATGCATATATAGAGATTCCCATGTGGCTCAGTGGTGAAGAATCCAACTGCAGTGCAAGAGATGCGAATTCAATCCCTGGGTCAGGAAGATCCCCTGGGGAAGGAAATGGCAATCCACTCCAGTATTCTTGCCTGGGAAATCTCATGGACAGAGGAACCTGGCAGGCTTTAGTCCATGGGGTCACTAAAGACTTGGACATGACTTAGTGACTAAACAACAACAATCTCTACATATAATATAGACATATATACCTGTTTATATTTCTCTGGTTGGTCTTTTATTTACCCTTTTTTTTTTCTTTCTCTTGTCAAGAATCCTGGGGTCCAAGGCCCTAATGTCATAGAGTCTTAAATGGAATAACAGTAAAGAAAAAAAAGAGAATTCAAATCCAATGCACCTGTTAATAGTATAAGGAGTGCAGTGTTTGCTTGGTGAAAATATCTGGAGTTTACAGTATAGAAAGTTTCCTAATAACCAAGAAGCAGGGGTGCACCTGGGGACCCCAGACGGAGCTTTTCCTGGGGAGTGAGGGAAGAAAGTGAGGGTGCCTTTGCTGTCTGCTAGGACACTCCTCCCAGAGTCCCCTGAGCCACAGCAAGCACTCTGAGACTGAGGGATCTATCTTAGCGCCAGCATTGCCTGACCCCCAATCTCTCACACACTGTTCCTCTTCTCATCACAGAACAAATCTTTCACGTGTACTTTGTTCATGCCTTTTGAAGAGTTTGAAAAACTGCTAACTGGTAGTGATGTGCTAGACTTCTTCCAGAAGTACTTTCCGGATTCCATCCCTCTAATTGGAAAGTAAGTTTCAAGATGTCCAATTGTGCCTTTTGCCCCCTTGGTTTGAAGTATTCAAAATTCAGATAAAGACTAATGCACACCTTATTTCAGCTTTGTTAAAATGACCTGTAATGCGGTGACCTGGGCAGGAAGCCTGCATGTGTGCTAATTCACTTCCGTCGTGTCTGACTCTGCGACCCCATAGACTGTAGTCTGCCAGGCTCCTCTATCCACAGGGGTTCTCCAGGCAAGAATACTGGAGTGGGTTGCCATGCCCTCCTCCAGGGGATCTTCCCAATCATGCAGTGACCTGGATGGGAAACCTAGATTACAGCAAAAGTCCAAGAGGATCTTATGCTGCAAACAGGAATTCTGAAAAAACCCAGGCCTGGCCGGTTTCTCTGGGAAAGGCAAGCCACCAGTGTCCCTGGGCATTTTATGTTCTCTGTGCAGGTGCTCAGGCCCCACAGGTCTTGGTGTGCCACGGAGCTTGGCTGTGCTCCCTCCTGCTGGTGGGAACACAAATCTGTATGATGGACCCTCAAGTCTCAGTTCCACCAGTTGCTAGCTATATAAGCGTTCCGATGTCTCATACCCTTCACGGTAAAATGCTGATGATAGCTGTACCTGCCCCAAAGGGTTGTTGTGCGGAGTAAAGGGAATAATGCCTATAAACCATTCAGCACAGGGCCAGGCATGTATAAGTTTTCCCAAACTGATAGCTAATTGTCCCAGCTGCCTGGTTTCTGAGTCTTAGCTCCTCTGGCCCATTTCAACATCACCACCACATGGACCTTGTCATTTGGTCTCACTCACTGCCTCTCTCTCCTGTCCCTCTGTCCTAGAACCTAACTCCCATTCCACCTCCACTGACATCTTCATGAAGGCAGCACAATGCTGCAGAAAGAGCAAGGTTTTAACACTACTCTTGTCCCTGACTTCCTTGGGGCTCAGATTTTTCATCACTAAAATAGACATCAGAATGTCTTACTTTTAGGGCAATTTTGAAAATTAAATGAGTTAATTATGTAAAAGGGATATCCCACTGCCAAGTAGTAGCAGATCTTTTTGAAAATTTAGAGTTCTCAGAAAAAAAATTAAAAAGTAAAAATTGTCAGTTCTCATCCTTTCCTGCATATCAGTTCAATTGCTATGTTGGTTTCTCATTCTCTGGCATTGAAGGGAAATCTCTGCATGCCAAAATTTAGCCCTTAGATACTTTTGGAACTTGTTCTGTGGCTATTTCTTGACTCTCTCACTAGATGTAAGATCATCTAGTGTATGTACACAGGATTCCCAGATGGTTCAGTGGTAAAGAATCCACCTATCGATGTAGGATATGCAAGAGGCATGGGTTCAATCACTGGGTCGGGAAGATCCCCTGGAGGAGGAAATGGCAACCCACTCCAGTATTCTTGCCTGGAAAATTCCACAGACAGAAGAGTCTGGCAGGCTACAGTCCATAGAGTCACAAAGAGTCAGACATGACTGAGCAAGTACACATGATAAATGTAGATAGTACTTCTCTACCTATAGCGCCCACAAAACCTCTGTAGATGCTTGAGTGATACTAACTTGATTCCAATTGTTCATTTCCAGATACACATGGACTCACTTAATTTTGGTTTGTTGGGTGTTAATGAAATACACAACTGCACCTCATTTTTTCCCAAGGAAACCTGAAACATACCCACGTAGCTGAAAATTGTGTGATTTATGTGCTAGATAATGAAATTTTCCTGACATAACAAAGGCATATTTCAAATTATTCAAATTCAGCTACTCTTGTTCTTTTTGGATGTGATTAACATTGTTTCAAATTAAAAATGTAGTTAGAACAATGGAATTTGGGGACTAGAAGAAACTTCAGCTCTCTCTCTCCTGTCTTCTTCCTGGCATTCTCATGTATATTTCAATGAAATATTATGTTGACAAAGCCAGTAAATTTGAAAGAATTTAACACCCAGCTTAACATTTTTACATTTTGATTGTTTTCTTCCGAAGGCAAGCCCTGGTACGAGATTTCTTTCTGCTGCCCGCACAGGCCATGATATCCGTTAAGTGCTCTTCTTTTCACTTTAAATCACACTGTCTGTTGATGGGAGATGCTGCCCATGCCATAGTGCCCTTTTTTGGGCAAGGAATGAATGCGGTAAGTTCTTTTTCAGTAGGTAAGTCCCTCAAACTTTTCTGGGCCCATCTCAACTAAAAAAGCCTAAAGAAAAAAGAAAAGGTTAAAACTATCCCCGCATAATCTCTGTGAACGCAATCAATTCAACAATCCCACCAGCTATTTAACTAGATTGATCTCTGTGTGTAGTCAATTCTTGGATTCTTGATCCAGACATTTAATGCATAAAAAAGCATAAAGCATAAGATAGTTTTCTGCTCAGTTAGAAAATGTATTGATAATTTGAAATTTAGGAACTTGACTGTCAGAAATTCAAGGCTTAATTTTTAAAAGTATTTATTTCTTTGGCTGTGCCAGGTCTTAGTTGTGAAATGCAAATTCTTAGTCACGGCATGGCAGGTGAGATCTAGTTTCCTAAACAGGGATCGAATCCAAGCCTGGGAGCACGTTGGGAGCATGGAGTCTTAGCCACTGGACCACGGAAGTCTCCAAGACTTTATCTTTAAAGTATATTTTTTTTCTTGAAATTATAATGTTAGTATCAAAAAGGAAAAATATCCCAGGGACATCCCTGATGGTCCAGTGGTTAAGACTCCACCTTCCAATGCAGAGGGGGCATGGGCTTGATCCCTGGTCCAAGAACTAAGGTCCCACAAACTATGAGGTGCAGCCAAAAATTAAAAAAGAAGAGAGAAAAATATCCCAAATTATCTTTTCTTTCTTCTTATGCTTTTTCATCCCACAGGAAAGGAAAACACAATTAATAGAGTTAAATAAAATGATAAAGCAGACTAGACGTTGAATACTACTGCTTTCATGGAAATTTTACCATTCTGGCTAGAACAATATGTCAGAAAAAGAATATTGTTCAAATATTGAATGTTAATTTTAAGAAATTCTAAAATAATTATCTAGACAATTATTTTATGTGCATGTGTGTTTGATTACTAATACTATAGTTTTATAATCATAGTCTTATATCGCTTTGGTTTATGGAATATATTACAAGAATAAATAACTTGTGAATATAATCAATTATATTTTCATCTAATTAGTGGTAAATATTTTGTTTTACAAAACATAATGGGAGGTGGGATCAAGTTAGCAGAGTTGGAGGACCCTGAGCTTACTTCCTCCCTTGGGCAGTGACTACCATTGAGCCAAGGAGAAGCCCTGGCTGCACCTGGATCTGGCTTTAATCCCTCTGAAACCAGTCCTGTCTCTCACCAAGGAGGTGGTTGCCAGCACACCCTAGGGGAAAGTGTGGCCCATGCTCACTTCAGATATACTCTCCCACCAAAGCCACTAGGCACATGCAGACTGAATAGGACATCACAGAACATACCTTCAAGACCAGGACAGGTAACTTTCACATAATTTCATAGAGATGGTGAAAGCTAGAGAAGACTCTTGAGAGTCCCTGCGACAAAAAGGAGATCCAACCAGTCAACTCTAAGGAAAATCAACCTGAATATTCGTTGGAAGAACTGATGCTGAAGCTGAAGTTCCAATACTTGGGTCACCTGATGCGAAGAACTGACTCATTGGAAAAGACCCTGATCCTGGGACAGATTGAGGGCAGGAGGAGAAGGGGACAATAGAAGATGACATGGTTGGATGGCATCATCAACTCAATGGACATGAGTTTGAGCAAACTCCGGGAGATAGTGAAGGACAGGGAAGGATAGTGCTATAGTCCATGGGGTCACAAAGAGTGAAATGTGACTGAACAACAAGAGAAAGTTAAACAAAATTGTAGGAAACCATCAACAAATGGAAAATGCAACCTAATGAATGGGAGACCTTAATCAAATCCAAAAGAGGCTGATATCCAAAAATATATTAAATTCATATAACTCAATGTCAAGGAAACAAACAACTGGATCTCAAAAATGGGCAGAAGAACTGAATAAGAATTTTCCCAGAGAAGGCATACAGATAGCCAACAGGCATATGAAAAAATGTTCAGCATCACTATTCATTAGGGAAATGCATATCAAAACCACCATGAGATATCACCTCATATTTGCTACAATGGCTAACATTAAAAAGACAAAAACAAACATGTGTGTCAAAGATATAGAGAAAAGGGAATTCTAGTAGCCTGTTTGTGGGAATGTAAATTGGTGCAACTACTATAGCAAACAGTATGGAGGTCCCTCAAAAAAATTAAAACCTGGACTACCACACGATCCAGTAATTCCACTCATAGTATATATCCAAAGAAAATGAAAATGCTACTTCGAAAAGATATATGCACCCCATGTTCATAGCAACATTATTTACAGTAGCCAAGATGTGGAAACAATCTAAGTGTCCATTAACAAATGAATGGATAAAAAAGTAGTGGTATGTATATATGATGGAGTATTACTCAACCACAAGAAAGAACGAAATTTTGTCATTTGCAACAACATGGATGAACCTGTATAGTATTATGGTTAGTGAAATAAGTCAGACAAAGAAAGACAAATTCTGTTTATTTTCATTTATATGTGGACTCTATATAAAGCAAATAAATGAATATAACAAAACAGAAACAGACTCACAGATACAGAGAACAAACTAGTGGTTACCAATGGGTAGAAGGGGAGGGGAGCGGGAGAGGCAAGAAAGAAAAAGGAGATTATAAGGTACAAACTGTAATACACAGTACATAGTATATAGCCTATATTTTATAACTTTGTATGGAGTATAATCTATAAAAATATCAAATCACTAAGTTGTATATCTGAAACAAATAAAATATTGTAAGTCAGCTATACTCCAATTTTTTAAAATTAAAGAACACATCAATTTTAGCAGTGGATACATGTGTGGACTCTGGCATTAGAACTCCTTTGTTCAAAGCCGGGCTTCATGATTTATTAGAATATGCTCTCATGCAACTAATTTTACTCCTTATCTGTAAAATTCAGAATTTTTATTTTTAATACTTTTTGCTTTATTCTTTTTTTTTAAACGAGTTTTTTTGGGGGGGCAATAATTGCTTTACAATGTTGTGGTGGTCAATGCAAATCAGCCATAATTACATATATATCCCTTTCTTCTTGAGCTTTCCTCCCCAAAAAATTCAGATTTTAATAGGACTTATCTCATAGGAATTCTTCAGGAATAAATGAATTAATTAAAGAATTTAAGAGTATTATCTCATCACTATGTGATATCTCTTATCTCTATATTCCTATAGCATCAACAGCCTATATAATTGACAAATTTATTTGCCTCAGGTATAATATTGATATGTGTAATTGATATAGAAATATTTTATTTCTTAACCTTTACATACTTATATATGATCTTAAAACCATGGTTTGATTTCCCAGAATGCAGGAAACATAGCTTTCTATTTTCTTTTCCCTACTGCACTTAGCAGAGTACCTTACTAATTTTGTGGATTTGTTGATTAGAAATTTGCTTTAATTTTGACTTATGGGAAATGAGTTCATATGAGAGTTCTCTGCTGTCATTAAACTGTTCTAAATGTGAATCTTAAATTCCTAAATAGTTTAAATATTATTCTAGTGCTCATGGTAGAACAATATAATTATTTTTGCTTCTTTAAGAAGCAACAGAATTGTCAAAATTACAAGTTAATCTAAAATTTTGATATTCTAAATTTATATCTATATCTACATATACTACCACACAATTGCACTCATGTCACGTGCTAGCAAAGTAATGCTCAAAATCCTTCAAGCCAGGCTTCAACAGTGCGTGAACCATGAACTTCCAGCTGGGTTTAGAAAAGTCAGAGGAACCAGAGAGCAAATTGCCAACATCCATTGGATCATCAAAAAAGCAAGAGAGTTCCAGAAAAACATCTACTTCTGCTTTATTGACTATGCCAAACCCTTTGACTGTGTGGATCACAATAAACTGTGGAAAATTCTGAAAGAGATGGGACTACCAGACCACCTGACCTGCCTCCTGAGAAATCTGTATGCAGGTCAAGAAACAAGAGTTAGAACTGAACATGGAGCAACATGGTTCCAAATTGGGAAAGGAGTAATCAAGGCTGTATGTTGTCACCATGCTTATTTAACTTATATGCAGAATACATCATGAGAAATGCTGGGCTGAATGAAGCACAAGCTGGAATCAAGATTGCCGGGAGAAATACCAATAACCCCATATATGCAGATGACACCACACTTAAGGCAGAAAGTGAAGAGGAACTAAAGAGCCTCTTGATGAAAGTGAAAGAGGAGAGTGTAAAAATTGGCTTAAAACTCAACATTCAGAAAACTAAGATCATGGCATCCGGTCCCATCACTTCATGGCAAATAGATGGGGAAACAGTGAGAGACTTTATTTTTCTGGACTCCAAAATCACTGAAGATGGTGACTGCAGCCATGATTTTAAAAGACACTTGCTACTTGGAAGAAAAGCTATGACCAACCTAGACAACTTTTTAAAAAGCAGAGACATTACTTTACCAACAAACATCAGTCTAATCAAAGCTATGGTTTTTCCAGTAGTCATGTATGGATGTGAGTAGGACTATAAAGAAAGCTGAGAGCCAAATAATTGATGCTTTTGAGCTGTGGTGTTGGAGAAGACTCTTGAGAGTCCCTTGGACAGCAAGGAGATCCAACCAGTCTATCCTAAAGGAGATAAGTCCTGAATATTCATTGGAAGGACTGATGCTGAAGCTGAAGCTCCAATGCTTTGGGCCACCTGAAGCAAAGAGCGGACTTATTGGAAAAGACCCTGAGGCTGGGAAAGATTGAGGGCAGGAGAGAAAGCGGGCAGCAGAGGATGAGATGGTTGGATGGCATCACCAGCTCAATGGATGTGAGTTTGAGGAAACTCTTGAGTGTTGGTGATGAACAGGGAGGTCTGGCATGCTGCAGTCCATGGGGCCACAAAGAGTTGGACATAACTGAGAGACTGAACTGAACTGAATTGATATATATAAATGAATAAATTGAGCAAAGAAAAAACTATCAAACATGCAGTTAATGGCATTTTTAATCAGAATTCAATACCAACTGTGATTATTCAGCTGTTATGTATTAGTTTAGGGTACAAATATCCTGTGAGTTGTCCCACCAATGAAAAGTCTATTCAAAATTGCCAAAAGAAGCATTTATTATTTCCAGTTTATTTTTTCCCATTTTTTTTCTTGTTTTAGGGCTTTGAAGACTGCTTGGTATTTGATGAATTAATGGATAAATTCAATAATGACCTTAGTAAGTAAAATTTCTCAATGGGACATGGATTAGTTTGCTGATTAATTGTACACCTATTTCTGATCCTGGAAGATTTCAAATCATGAGTTAGATTTCCTAATCAGAATTATAATTTTTTCTTTTAATGCTCTATGCCACTGTTGTTGCTCATTGCAGACAAGAAACACCCAGAGAGAAAAAGATAGTTTCTTTTAAGTTTTTACATGGAGGTCTGTACCAAGAAAAAATGTTCTGAGTACCAAAGTTTGGTGAAGGTATACTCCTTTCTGGGCTTCCCTGATGGCTCGGATGGCAAAAAAATCCACCTGCAATGCAGGAGACCCTGGTTTGATCCCTGGGTCAGGAAGATCCTGGAGAAGGGAATGGTTACCCACTCCAGTATTCTTGCCTGGAGAACTCTATGGACAGAAGAGCCTGGCGAGGCTACATTCCATGTGATCAGACACAACTGAAACTACCTAGCATGCACACACACCCCTTTATCTCCCTCTCAGTCTAGTGAACGCCCATGCCTATATCCCCTACAGCTTGCCCTCAGAGCACCTTTGGAAGCTCCAGCACTTTTTTGTTCTTTGCTTTGTCAAAGTTTGCATACAATACTTCCATTTGCCTTTTGAGTAAAATGAATTCCACAAATAATTTTACAAGTATTGAAGTTTTAAATTTTTATATATAACTCTGAAAATAAGTTAAATGTACATAATTTTCATCTGTAAAAGAAATTGAAAACAATAGAACTGGATAACTTTTACTGCTCAGCTTCACATGCTCTCAAAGCTCACCTCTGAAATTAAACCTGTGGCAGATAAGAGACTACTTAGAGAACCATTTTTAATCTACACCCATATTCCAGCCTTTTTTCTTTTAATTTCTTTTTTTATTAAAGGATCGTTGCTTTACATAATTCTGTTGTTTTCTGTCAAACCTCAACATGAATCAGCCATAGGTATACATATATCCCCTCCCTTTTGAGCCTCCCTCCCATCTCCCTCCCCATCCCACCCCCCTAGATTGATACAGAGCCCCCGTTTGAGTTTCCTGAGCCATACAGCAAATTCCCATTGGCTGTCTATTTTATATATGGTAATGTAAGTTTCCATGTTATTCTTTCCATACATCTCACCCTCTCCTCCCCTCTCCCCATGTTCATAATTCTATTCTCCATGTCTGTTTCTCCACTGCTGTCCTGTTAATAAATTCTTCAGTACCATTTTTCTAGATTCTGTATATATGTTAGAATATGATATTTATTTCTCTTTCTGACTCACTTCACTCTGTATAATAGGTTCCATGTTCATCCACCTCATCAGGACTGACTCAAATATGTTCCTTTTTATGGCTGAGTAATACCCCATTGTGTATATGTACCACAGGTTCTTTATCCATTCATCTGTCAATGGACATCTAGGTTGCTTCCAGGTTCTGGCTATTGTAAATGGTGCTGCATTGAACAATGGGATACATGTGTCTTTTCCAATTTTGGTTTCCTCAGGGTATTTTCCTAGGGCTGGTATTGCTGGATCATAAGGTGGTTTTCTCCTAGTTTTTTTTTAAGCAATCTCCATACTGTCTTCCATAGTGCCTGTATCAATTTACATTCCCACCAACAGTGCAAAAGCATTCTCTTTTCTCCACACCCTCTCCAGCATTTAATGTTTGTAGACTTTGAAAATGGTCATTCTGACTGGAGTGACGTCATACCTCATTGTAGCTTTGCTTTGCATTTATCTAATAGTAAGTGACGTTGAGCATCTTTTCATGTGTTTGTTTGTCATCTATATGTCTTCTTTGGAAAAATGTCTGTTTAGGTCTTTCTCCCACTTTTTGATTGGGTTGTTTGTTTTTCTGTCATTGAGTTGTATGGGTTGCTTGTATATTTTGGAAATTAATCCTTTGTCAGTTGTTTCATTTGCTATTTATTATTTTCTCTCATTTGGAGGGTTATCTTTTCACCTTGCTTTTGGTTTCCTTTGCTTTGCAAAAGCCTTGAAGTTTAATCAGGTCCCACTTGTTTACTTTTTTTTAATTTCCACTACTCTAGGAGGTGGGTCATAGAGGATCTTGCTTTGATTTATATCATCGAGTGTTCTGCCTATGTTTTCCTCTAAGAGTTCTATAGTTTCTGGTCTTACATTTAGGTCTTTAATCCATTTTGAGTTTATCTTTGTGTTTGGTGTTAGGAAGTTTCCTAATTTCATTCTTTTACATGTATTTGTCCAGTTTTCCCAGAACCATTTATTGAAGAGGCTGTCTTTGCTCCATTGTATATTCTTGCCTCCTTTGTCAAAAATAAGGTACCCAAAGGTGCACGGGTTTATTTCTTGCTTTTTTCTATGTTGTTCCATTGATCTATGTTTCTGTTTTTGTGCCAGTACCATACTGTCTTGATGATGGTAGCTTTGTAGTATAATCTGAAGTCAGGAAGGTTGATTCCTCCAGCTCCATTCTTTTTTCTCAAGACTGCTTTGGCTATTCAGGGTTTTTTGTGTTTCCGTATGAATTGTGAAACTTTTTGTTCTAGTTTGGTGAAAAATGTCATTGATAATTTGGTAGGGATCAGATTGAATCTGTAGATTGAATTTGGTGGTATCATCATTTTAACAATATTGATTCTTCCTACCCAGGAACATGGAATATCTCTGCATCTGTGTATGTCCTCTTTTATTTCTTTCATTAGTGTCTTATAATTTTCTGTGTACAGTTCTTTTGTCTCCTTAGGTAAGTTTATTCCCAGATATTTATTCTTTAAGTTGCAGTGGTGAATGGGATTGAGTCCTTAATTTCTCTTTCTAATTTTTCATTGTCAGTATATAGAAATGCAAGTGATTTCTGTGTATTGATTTTGTATCCTGCAACTTTGCTAAATTCACTGATTAGCTCTAGTAATTTTCTGATACTATTTTTAGGGTTTTCTATGTACAGCATCATGTCATCTGCAAACAGTGAGAGCTTTACTTCTTTTCCAATCTGAATTCCTTTTATTTCTTTTTTTTCTCTGATGGAGGTCGCTAGGACTTCCAGAACTATGTTGAATAATAGCAGTGAAAGTGGACACCCTTGTCTTGCTCCTGATCTTAGGGGAAATGCTTTCAGTTTTTCACCATTGAGAATAATTTTTGCTGTAGATTTATCATATATGGCCTTTAATATGTTGAGGTAGGTTCCTTCTATGCTCATTTTTTTGAAGAGTTTTAATCAGAAATGCATGCTGAATTTTGTCAAAGTCTTTCTTCTACATCTCTTGAGATTATCATATAGTTTTTATCTTTCAATTTGTTAACATGGTATACCACATGGATTGATTTGCATATATTGAAGAATCCTTGCATCCCTGGAATAAACCCAACTTGATCATGGTGTATGAGCTTTTTGATGTGTTTCTAAATTTTGTTTGCTAAAATTTTGTTGAGGATTTTTTTTATGTATGTTCATCAATGATATTGGCCTGTAGTTTTCTTTTTGTGTGTTGTCTTTGTCTGGTTTCAGTATCAGGGTGATGGTGGCCTTGTGGAATGAATTTGGAAGTGTTCCTCCCTCTGCAATTTTTGGAAAGAGTTTTAGAAGGATAGGCATTAGCTCTTCTACAAGTGTTTGATAGAATTCTCCTGTGAAGCCATCTGGTCCTGGGCTTTTGTTTTTTTGGTAGATTTTTTATCACAGCTTCCATTTCAGTGCTTGCAATTGAGTTTTTCATAGTTTCTATTTCTTCCTGGTTCAGTTATGAAGATTTAACTTTTCTGAGAATCTGTCCATTTCTTCCAGGTTATCCATTTTATTGCCATATAGTTGTTCCTAATTGTCTCTTATAATCTTTTGTATTTCTGCATTGTCTGTTGTAACCTCTTCTTTTTAATTTCCAGTTTTGTTGATTTGATTCTTCTATCTTTTTTTTTCTTGATGAGTCTGGCTAAACGCTTGTCAATTTTGTTTATCTTCTCAAAGAACCAGCTTTCAATTTTATCAATTTTTGCTATTGTTTCTTTCATTTCTTTTTCATTTATTTCTGCATGGATCTTTATGATTTCTTTCCTTCTACTAATTTTGGGTTTTTAAAAAAAAATTCTTCTTTTTCCAGTTGTTTTAGGTGTAAAGTTAGGTTGTCCATTGAATGCTTTTCTTGTTTCTTGAGGTAGGATTGTATTGCTATAAACTTCCCTCTTAGAACTGCTTTTGCTGCATCCCATAGGTTTTGAGTTGTCATGTTTTCATTGTCATTTGTTTCTAGGAATTTTTTGATTTCCCTTTTGGTTTCTTCAGTAACCTGCTGGTTATTTAGAAATGTGTTGTTTAATCTCTATGTGTTTGTGTTTCTTACAGTTCTTTTCTTGTAGTTAATATCTAATCTCATAGCATTGTGATCAGAGAAGATGCTTGATATGACTTCAATTTTCTTAAATTTACTGAGGTTTGGTTTGTGACCCAAGATGTGGTCTGTACTGGCGAATGCTCCATGTGCACTTAAGAAGAAGGTATAACTTTCTGCATTTGGATGGAATGTCCTAAAGATATCAATGAGATCCATCTCACCTAATGTATCATTTAAGACTTGTGTTTCCTTATTAATTTTCTGTTTTGTTGGTTTGTCCATTGGTGTGAGTGGGGTGTTAAAGTCTCCTGCTAGTATTGTGTTACTATCAATTTCTCCTTTTATGTCTGTTAGTGCTTGTCTTTTGTATTGAGGTGCTCCTATGTTGGCTGCATAGATATTTACAATCATTACATCTTTCCCTTGGATTGATCCCCTGATCATTATGTAGTGTTCTTCCTTATCTCTTGTAATCTTCCTTATTTTAAGATCTATTTTGTCTGATATGAGGACTGCTACTCCAGGTTTCTTTTGCTTCCCTTTTGCATGGAATATATTTTTCCCTCCTTTCACTTTCAGTCTATGTGTGTTTTTAGGTCTGAAGTGAGTTTCTTGTAGACAGCATATATATGGGTCTTGTTTTTGTATCCATTCAGCCATTCACTCTTTTGGTTGAAGCATTTAATCCATTTACATTTAAACTAATTATTGATATATATGTTCCTATTGCCATTTTCTTGTTTTGGGTTTATTTTGTAGATCTTTTTTCTTCTCTTGTATTTCTTGACTATTTAAGTCCCTTTAACATTTGTTGTAAAGCTGGTTTGGTGGTACTGAATTCTCTTAACTTTTGCTTGTCTGAAAAGCTTTTTATTTCTCCATCAATTCTGAATAAGATGCTTGCTGGGTACTGTAATCTTAGTTGTAGATTTTTCGTTTTCAATACTTTAAATATATCCTACCATTCCCGTCTGACCTGCAGAGTTTCTGCTGAAAGATCAGCTGTTAAGTGTATGGGGTTTCCCTTGTATGTTACTTGTTGCTTCTCCTATGTTGCTTTTAATATACTTTCTTTGTGTTTAGTCTTATTAGTTTGATTAGTATATGCCTGGGGTGTTTCTCCTCAGGTTTATCCTGTATGGGACTCTTTGTGCCTCTTGGACTTGATTGACTATTTCCTTTGTCATGTTGGGGAAATTTTCAACTAAAATCTCTTTAAAAATTTTCTCATACTCTTTCTTTTTCTCTTCTTCTTCTGGGACCCCTGTAATTAAAATGTTGGTGCATTTGATATTGTCCCAGAGGTCTCTGAGACTATCTTCAGTTCTTTTTATTCTTTTTACTTTATTCATCTCTTCAGAAGTTATTTCCACTATTTCATCTTCCAACTCACTGATTCATTCTTCTGCTTCAGATATTCTGCTTTTGATTCCTTCTAGAGTATTTTTAACTTCTGTAATTGTGTTGTTTGTCTCTGTATGTTTATTTTTAATTCTTCTAGGTCTTTGTTAATTGATTCTTGCATTTTCTCATTTTGTTTTCAAGGTTTTTGATCATCTTTACTGTCATTATTCGGAATTCTTTTCCAGGTAGCTTGCCTGTTTCCTCTTCATTTATTTGGACTTCTGTGTTTCTAGTTTGTTCCTTCATTTGTGTAGTATTTCTCTGCCATTTCATTATTATTTTTAATGTATTGTGTTTGAGGTGTCCTTTTCCCAGGTTTCAAGGTTGAATTCTTTCTTCCTTTTGGTTTCTGCCTTCCTAAAGTTGGTCCAGTGGTTTGTGTACGCTTTGTATAGGGTGAGATTTGTGCTGAGTTTTTCTTTGTTTGTTCGTTTGTTTGCTTTTCCTCTGATAGGCAAGGCTGAGTGAACTGGTTATCCTGTCTGCTGATGATTGGGTGTGTACTTTTGTTTTGTTGGTTGTTTAGATGAGGCATCCTGCACAGGGTGCTCCTGGTGGTTGGGTGATGCTGGGTAGTGTATTCAAGTGATTTCCTTTATGTGAGTTCTCACTATTTGATACTTCCTAGGGTTAGTTCCGGAGAAGGCAATGGCACCCCACTCCAGTACTCTTGCCTGGAATATCCCATGGACGGAGGAGCCTGGTAGGCTGCAGTCCATGAAGTCGTTAAGAGTCAGACATGACTGAGCAACTGCACTTTCACTTTTCACTTTCATGCATTGGAGAAGGAAATGGCAACCCACTCCAGTGTTCTTGCCTGGAGAATCCCAGGGATGGGGAGCCTGGTGGGCTGCCGTCTATGGGGTCGCACAGAGTCGGACATGACTGAAGCGACTTAGCAGCAGCAGCAGCAGCAGCAGGGTTAGTTCTCTGGTAGTCTAGGGTCTTGAAGTCAGTGCTCCCACTCAAAAGGCTCAATGCTTGATCTCTGGTCAGGATTAAAGATTCCACAAGTGGTTTGTTATGGCATTAAGTGAGATTAAAGCAAATATCCGAAAGCAAGAAACCAAAGATGAACTCCAGACAAATGGCAGTTACAAAATCAGGCAAATAATAATTAACATAATAGAATATACACATATACATATACACCCATAAGCAAAGTCAAAACAGTCCGACAAAAATAGAGTAGATTGACCTGGCAAACAAAGGAAATAAAAAACTATATCTACAAGAAGAAAACTAACTAAAGTACAAACTGGAAAACAAAACTAAAGCAAGGTGCTAATTGGGAAATAAAGCAATAAAAATAAAACTAGCAAATATGTTGAGAGGAAAGGAAAGAAAGAAAGAATAGATATGCAAAGTTAAATAGAGGTAGATAAAGAAGATTTATATACATTCAAGATTAACTGCAAGGGGACAAGAACAGTAGGAAAAGCAAACAAAGGAGTAAATGTAGAAAAAATAATAATAGGTTTAAAAAATTAAAGAGGAGAAAAGAAAGAAAGCAGGGGGGGAACTCCACAGAACTGCAAAAGCCCAATGTAGAGGTAGAGGTTTATAACAACAATAAAAAATGTGACTGAGATAAAGAAAAAAAAACTCAAAAGCTTAATTAGATTTCATAGTGCCAATTACATTGACAACTACAACAGTTGTAGTTGTACAACAGGGGCGGAGGAAAAACAAAAAAGATCCAAAAGAATCTATGGAACAAGTCAAAACATAAGAACAATAAATCATAAGAATAATAAATGTTTTTCTTGAGTTACTGCTGTCAGAGTCCTTTCCCTCACTGGGAGTCACAGTCCACCTCACCTCCCTAGGATGGCCTCCAACAACTGTGCTGATCTCTGGAGCTGTTGTGGGGACAGCTCAGATTCTAATCTGGTCCTACTCCTGTGTATTCTTGCCTCCAATATCCACAACTATCAGAACTAGTGCATTTTCTTTTTGGGAGCTCTCAGTGACCTTTTGTATATTCCATAGACACAGAGTCTGTCTAGTTGATCGTGTGGATTGAATCTGCAGCTTGTGCAGCTGGTGGGAAGGCTTTGGGTCTTCTTCCTTAGCCACACTGCCCCTGGGTTTCAATTGTGGTTTTATTTCCACCTCTGCATGTGGGTCACCCACTGGGGTTTGCTCCTGAGGCTTCCCTGGAAGACTTGGGTTTGCCCCTGTGAGGGCCATGTGTGGAGGTGGTGCAGCTGCTTGGGTCTCAGGGGTTCTGGTAGCACCAGGTACTCAGGGGAGTTGGCAGCTAGGGCAGCAGGAAATATAGTGCTTGAGAAGGGTGTGGCAACCGGTATTGGCCAATAGGCTCCAATATTGCCTGGGGAAACCCACTCCCTGACAGAGAAGCCTGGCAGGCCACAGTCTACAGGGTCTCAAAGAATCAGACACAACAAAAGCGACCCTGTGCCCATAGACACAAGACTTTTTGCCTGTGGCAGCTCTGCCCCAGTGAGACTTGAGCGTGAAGGTGGCACAGCTGCTTGGCTTGCGGAGACCCTAGTGGCGCCAAGTGTGCGGGAACACGGACTGTCCCCACTGCAGGAGTTATGGCCCCATCAGAGTCTTGTTTCAAGCCTCTAGTAGCCAATGATCAGTAGGCCTCTTTGGCCAGTCTTTCTCTGTAGCTCTGTCCGTTCAGGCACTTAGAGGGCTCCCTTGCCTGGGGTCCTTCTCTGTTGTTCCATGCATCAGGCACATATAGAGGGGACCCCTGGCTGGGATCCTACTCTCTAGATCAGTGGCACATCAGTCACTTAAAGGGCACCCTGGATGGGGTCCTATTTTGTAGTTCAGTGCGGTCAGGCATTTGACGGGCCAGCCTGTCTATTGTTGAGCTGCGGATGCTGGTGTGTGGGGAGAGAGAGGCTGTGGTGATGGCTCCACACCCTACGTGTGACTCAGCAGTATCGCCTTGCTTCCATGGCTGCCTGGCTTTCCTCCACAGGCATTTCCCACCACAGTCTCCTCCCTCACATCTCTATCCACCTCTTCAGAGTCAACAGCAGCCCTCAGCCTGGGATTGGTCCACAATCCCCAAACTCCAGCTCCCAGCCACTGCGCCTTGCAGGAGACCTGTGTCCCTGTCCGGTGTATGTATGGCTGCAGCAAGGACTGTCTGATTCTCATTCCATTTAGGGTACCACACATCAGCTGTTTCACTCTCAGCCTTAAATGTTTCTCCTCTAACTCAGACAATTGCCCCCCTGTGGGGATTGGACCCCCTGCTTCAGTGCCCCCACCTGCGGAGAATAGGTCCAGTCCTATTAACACTGCTGTTTTTTCCCCTAGTTCTTCATCCTACCAAGTCTTGCAGGATTCTGTATATTCTTTTCCTCTGGTCAGGTACTCCTGTCCGCTCTCAGCTGGTGTTCTGCATGCACTTCTGTGTCTGAAGGTGTGTAACTGATGTATACATGGAGAGAGATGTACTCCACGTCCACCGACTCCTCCGTCTTCATCTTTTCTCCAGATTCCAGTCTTGACTTGCCAACTTATTAGCCCTGTGACCCTGAACAAGTCATTTTATCTTTTTAAAGTCTCATTTTTTCCCCATCAATAAAGTGGGGACAATACCAACTTCAGAAAGCTGTGAAGGTTAAATCAAATGACTTGTGTAGAGCGTTTTTTTTTTTTTTTTTTTTTTAAGCCTGATTCATAGACACAAACTAGTGATTACTAGTGGGTAAAAGGGTAAGGTGAGGGGCAAACTATGAGGGATAAAATAAATAAGCTACAAGGATATACTGTAAAACACAGGGAATATAACCAATATTTTATAATAACTATAAATGGAGTATAACCTTTAAAAATTGTGAATCACTGTGTTGTACCCCTGTAACTCATATAGTGTGACTATGACTGTTTGTGTGGGCTCAGCAGTGTTCAACTCTTTCGCAACCGCAAGGACTGTAGCCTGCCAGGCTCCTCTGTCTGTGGACTTTCAAAGTGGGTTACCACTTCCTACTCCCAGGCTCCTCCCATCCCAGGGTTTGAACTCCAGTCTCTAGGGTCTCCAGCATTGGCAGGTGGATTCTTTACCATGGCACCTTCTGGGATATTGTACATCAGCTATCCCTCAAGAAAAAAAAGTTTAAAAAAAGGCTGGAATAAAGTAAGCTCTGAGTAAAAAAAATGTTAAGTGTTATAGGGTGTCAGTGAACACTACGGTACTGAGTCTGAAAAGATTATGGATTCTAGGGTAAATTTCTTCTGGATTTCTTACTTCCTTTCTCAGTTATTTCACACAGATGCTCAGGATCCAGAGGTATTCTGTTTCCTCCCTTCTTAGCCATTGTGTGATTGGTTAGCATGTGATGACAATAGTGGAGATAGACTGAGAGCTTATATAGCAGAACATACTGTCAATACTGGTTTTAGTTATAAGAAATTGAAGACAAAACTAATTATCACAACAATAACATCACTGAACATGTAATATGTGTTGGGGATCTTGCAGTGTTTTTTTAATGTATTATCTCATGAAAAACGTGGGACATAGGTACTATTCTTGTCCCTGGTTTACAACTGAGGAAATTCAAGCTTAGAGTTTACAACTTAGGAAATTTAAGCTTAACTAACTTGCCCAAAGCCAAGTAGCTAGTAAGTGATGAAGCTGGGACTTGTACTCATGTGCACTCTCTGACTTTAGAAATGGCTTCCCCAAAATGGGAGTTGTTTGGCCCTGTGCAGTTACATTAATCATTACTTTATCAAATATTTATTCAGTATTTACCATATATCAATTTAAGTTTTCAAGCATGAGTAAAACATGGGGCCTTCCTCTGGGAGACAAGAGAATAATGGAGGAGCTGATGTTTAAGCTAACAAAGTGAGTTGAGGTGAGTGTTAGTTGCTCACTCATGTCTGACTTTTTGTGACCCCATAACTGTATCCCTCTAGGCTCCTCTGTCCATGGGATTTCCCAGGTAAGAATACTGAAGCAGATAGCCATTCCCTTCTCCAGGGGATCTTCCTGACCCAGGGATCAAGCCCAGATCTCCTGCATTGCAGGCAGACTCTTTACTGTCTGGGCCACCAGGGAAGCCCAAAGAGAAGTATGTTTCCGCCTGGTTTAGAATCAGGGACATTTCACATGTGAGGCGAATGTGATAACCACTACACTACAGAAACAAGTGACTTAAGTTCAAATGAAACAAATTTACATGGGGTAGCAAGGAAGAACAAAAAGGAGAGTAGCAACATCTAAGGATCTGGAATCACTTTAAAGTCATTTATATGAACTGCTTTCCATTTGTGAAGTAAAAAATAATGATTTACTAATCTAGTATATTTCATAGTCTTTATCATAAGCTTTATTAAACTAGGTGATGGGAAACGTCCATGTGTTATTGCTCAGTATTCATAGATTGTTGGTCATACAGCTTTGGCAGTTTTATAAGGTTAGAGAGAACACTGGTAGAGAATACACCGTTTAATTTGAACTGTATAGAGTTCAGCCCATTTTTTTACAGACTGTTTTGGGAAAGATATCTTATTTAACTTGGATTCTAGGTATGTGTCTTCCAGAATTCTCAAGATTTAGAATTCCAGATGACCATGCAATTTCAGACCTATCCATGTACAATTACATAGAGGTAAGTGAGAAGGTTTTGTTATTTTCAATAAGATCATGCAATGATATTCTAACAAAGATTCTTTAATTTTTCTTTGTTCCAGCTCCATCTCATGCATGCTGTGTAAGAATAGGTGCCAAAAAAAAAAAAAAAAAAAAGAATAGGTGCCAAAAGAAAACACACACACACAGGGCATTCCTTTTTACATGGTTGAGATATGAAGGCAGAGACAGTGATAATGACCCCCACACACCATCTTCATCTATATTTCAGAGACATTTAGGAGGTAACAAAAACAAAAAAGTGTCTGGTTTCAATATCTGATCATTCATAAGCTCAAGCCTTAGACATTTAGTAGAGTTAGTAATACACTGTTTAAATGAAAAAATATTTTTGATATGAGTTAATATATTTGGAAAATTTTAGAGACATTGATTAACATTCCATTCTTAACATTATAAGCTGTGAACTTAAAGTGGCATTAAATAGTCTTTGAAGGGTTTTGTACTGAAAGAAATATGTAACACCAAAGAAATTCACAGTCAGTAGATTAATACTCAGAAGAAAACCACAATTCCATTTTGAGCCAGTCACATGAAAACTCACAGTAAATGACTATGGTTATAGTTTTTCAATCAAATGAAAAAAATTTACAAGATAAATTTTTAGAAAGAGTGTAGCTATTTTCCATCTCTCCTGAAGACAGAAAGAAATAAAGTAGACTTCAGCTTGAGCGAAATTTTTTCTTTTGTGGTGAAGGTAAGCTTCTGTAAGCTTCTGGAATTCTCATTGAGATATCTTGCCTTGTCTTAAAAACAAGACAATTATAACATAAGATTTAACCTCAATATAGAATAAACCTAGAGGCATAGCTTTAAACAGATCTCTTCTTGCCAAAATAATGTTGCAAACTGACCAGGAAATAACAGAAACTAATCAAATCTTTGGGCTCACAGACAACTCACAGATTCATGCAAACACTTGCTGAAATAGAATTGACCCTGGAGCAAAATAGAGTTCTAACAGGGTTTGCATAATTGGTGTACCTTTTCAAGTTACTGTCCTCTGACACTGGCCGAAAAGGAAATGACTGAAATGGATAGGAAGCAAGAGTTTATTTGACTACTTTGAGTCTGCCTTTGTGGTGAATGGAAATGAAGAGTGACACTAAGTTGTAGTAAACAATTAAAGGTACTTTTAAAAAGATATTCTTTGAGACTCCTTACATTATTACAGATGCGAGCACATGTCAATTCAAGGTGGTTCATCTTCCAAAAGAACATAGAGAGATTTCTTCATGCTGTTATGCCATCTACCTTTATTCCTCTTTATACCATGGTAAGGTCTGGATTCAAGACTTTTCCTCATTTTAATCTTCTGTTTAGCCATTATAGAATACTTAAGAATACTTTTTAAACTTCTACAGGTCACCTTTTCCAGAATAAGATACCATGAAGCAGTGCTGCGCTGGCACTGGCAGAGAAAGGTGGGAACAAGTTACACTTACTTGTAATCTGATATGTTGAAGTTCACAGTGTTATGGTTATGTTTAACTCAGACAAACACGGAAATAACGAAACAGACACCAAGCATTTGCCTTCTGATAAAAAATGTCCTGGCTACACAGGTGACAGAATGCCTAATGAACAAAATTACAAAGAAGAGGCAACTCTTGAAGAGAAGAAATTCAAAAAAGAAACTGATGCTAATATTTCCAAACTTTTTACTTTATTTTAGTAGCATGACCTTTTACTGTTATTTAGCAGCTGACTTTCTTCATGCAATATTCCTATGGGTTTAATTTATAAAATTGGGCAAAATCCTTTAGGATTGACTAGTTTGAATATTCTTTCGAAGGCCTGTTGCTAAAGCTAGAGCTCCAATACTTTGGCACCTGATGTGAAAAGCTGACTCATTAGAAAAGATCCTGATGCTGAAAAAGATTGAGGGTAGGAGAAGAGGGTGACAGAGGGTGAGATGGTTGGATGGCATCACTGACTCAATGGACTTCAGTTTGAGCAAACTCTGGGAGATAGTGCAGGACAGGGAAGCCTGGCATGCTGCAGTCCATGGGGTTGCAAAGAGTCAGGCATAACTTAGCAACTGAACAACAAGTACAAATAATTCTATTTCTGAAAAAGACAAAATCAGTAATACAAAATTATATTTGTTCTTTGAGAAAAACATCTAAGTATTGTAGTGATTGTCAATGACTTAAGATAGGAATGCAATGAGATTCCTTCCAATGCTGAGATTTCTATGATTTTAACATAAAAACAGTTGGACAAAGTCAAATCACTTATAAAACACAATCTAATTCCAATGTAATGCTATGCCACATTAATTTTGGGCAGTCAACTCACAGATGCTATTAAATGGAGATTCAGATTCCTGATCTTCCCCTGTGGAAATGTTACAACTTCATTCACTAAATAAATAGTTCTATTTAGTACGTAGACACTGAGCTAGGCATGGGGATGAACATGAGGGAGTCCCTACCCTTGGCATAGCTCAGAGACTAGTACAGGAAATGGAGACCCGCAGTGGAGAGGCAGCCCTGGAGGAGGATGGTCATAGACCTGGGGAAGGAGGGTGGAAGGTGAAAAACCCTCTCAGACATTCAGAGCGGCAAGTGTTTGGTGGAGCTGGAAGAAGCTCATATGTGTGAGAACGACAAGAGAAGGAGCTGGAATAGCAAGTAGGACCTGAAACGTCATGAATATTATTTTAAGGAAAATCAGAAGACAGAGGAGACTTGTAGTCTCAGGTGTGAATTTTAGAAAGATTACTTTGCTGTATAGAGACTAGATTGGAATGAATAGAGATTTATTCATACAGAGATGAATAAAATAAGGTCCCTGGCCCTCAAAAAGCTAAAAGTCCAAAGGGGAAAGAGATAGCAATAGGCAGTTAAATGTAGGACAATGGGTGTAATGTTAGAGGCCAGGATGATACGGGAACGCACACCACCCAGGCTAGACTCCTCCACTTGTATGGTTGATGGACTGTAGATGGTGAAGATGCTTAAGTCTTTGAATGTGCATCTTCCAAGTCACAGAGGTTCACTGGACCCATCACTCTTCTTAGGGACACTTCGTGCAGGGTCTGAGCAGCGACTGAATCACTTGTGGCTTCTTCCAAGACAGAGTTCATAGTTCTTTTTTTTTTTTTTCTACTGTGGATTTCTTTGTGGCTGGACAAAGACTGAATGCTAAGAATTCTTTATACAGAATATGTGGATTCAGGAATTTCTGGGAAGAGAGAGGAGAGAGAGGAAGGCAGGAAGCTTCAAATTACCAGCCATTGCAGGACTTCACCTAGTGGTCATGCAATGAAATCTCTGTTTCACACTAAAGAACAAATAGAAAAGTGAAACAATGTTGTTTAAGAATGAAGTCTATTTTCAAGATTTTAATCTCTGAACAAATAAAAGGAAAGTTCTTTCTCTTTTTACAGATGATAAATAGAGGACTTTTTCTCTTTGGAACGCTGATAGCTGTCAGTTGTACCTACCTACTTATGCGCTACAGATCACCGAGACCCCTGGACTACTTGAGAAGACCATCAGAATGGGTCACTTACTTCCAGAATACAGGACATGTTTCCCTGTAAATTTCTTGGAGTCACTAGAACAAATTCCTCATGTCATTAGCAAGTAATAAAAAGATCCTGAAGTAGCAAATATTTGATTTCTCTGTAACCAAAACAGGAACAAAATCATGTTTCCATTATCATTTAATTCACTAATGGAAGATATTTATCAGCTTATAATCAAATCCAATGTAGAATTTCTCTGCAAGTTTATTGTAATTATTGAAAAAATAACCCGTCACTTTCAGTTGTAAAATGCAGTTTTCCCACAGCACTGTTAGGTCAGATCATTCTAAATATAAAAGCACAATGACAAAGATCTCTTTCACTTCTCAAAAAGTAAGGCCCTAAAGACCTCAAGAAGTCACAATCATACTTTTCTTTAAAGCACTTAATAGAAATCATGAAAGGATTGACTTAACACCTGGGACTAAAAGTTACAATTTGCCTAATGGATTAGTACTAATTGTACTTTTCATCATTTGGATGAAACTTACTCAAACACAGGGCTCAGATTTTCTTGCTGAAACTAGAAGTATAAATAAGCAAAGGGGGCTTTCTCAAGAGTTCAAAATGAATCAGTTTTATTTCCCAGTCTTCAAATGCCAGTATTACCTTCTGAGGATTTTTTAAATTTATTTTTTAATTTAAAAAAATTTGTGGTAAAAGTCATAATATAAAACATACTATTTTAATCATATTTTAAGGCTATTAAAGCCATACTAAGTGAAGGGTAGAAAGAGTCTTAATTATAAATTAAATATCTATATACCTAAAGGTAGAAAGGAAACAGTTTCACAGAAAGATGAAGCCATGTTTATTCCATTTCAGAAGCAACTTATTAACATTCTTAAACTATATGTTCCAAAACCAGGGATAAACTTGATGTTTAAAAGTTCATTTAGAACACTAGATTGTGAATCAGAAAAGCAAAGCTCTAGTCCAAGATTCACTATAAACTAAATATGTGACATTGGACATATTTTTAACATCTCTGGGCCTCTGTATTATTTCTAAATCATTGGATATACTTTGTTAAATGCATTAATTATCTTACAGGAAATCATTATTCTTCCAAATCATGTGATTTTACATTTCTTTTGAGAATGTCAGTAATTTTCACAGAAATACTAAAGTTTCAGAATCATTGATAAGGCCTGGAAAAGTTTTTTTTCCTCCTAAAATCTCCACTGAATACCTTCAAACTATTACTCAATTTTAAAGAAATGTATGAAATCAAACAACTTAAATTTTTATGTGGAGAACGTCTGTCTTTTCTAGATTATATAGACATGCTTATTTGCACTGACAGTTGGAATTTGTTTTTGTTGTTATACATGATCTTATGTTGTCATAACTTAGAGTATTAACTTAAATATGATTTAGAAATACAGAAATAAGGAACAATTCAGAGAAAACAAAAAATAAATCTGTTTCTTCAGAAACAAAGCAAAAAAGTTCATTTAGTGAATACTCTTTCTTTGGTTCTTCCTTCTTCAATAAGCCAACTGAATCATTTAGCAGTTTTTCAAGTATGATGAATTATGAAGATGCAACACCAGTAGAATAGTCATGCAAGAAATAAAAATTAGGAAATAAAATGATTCACTTACTTTCCTATATTATCAAAGAAATCCTTGAGTCCTCACAATCCATGTTTAGTCTAAATAACGACTCATGAAAAAAATGGCCTCTTCAGTAGCTTTGACCACTATTTATGCAGTGGATTTATTGAAAAGCAATGAAGATTAAATAACACATTTCATGAATACAGTTCTACACTTACTTTCATTCTCCTTCAAATGTAGCTTTGTTTGGTTTTTGCTGGAACTTTTTTCCTAAATCTAGAATTCTTGGAAAATTATGAGCAATCACTAGGAGGAGAGACTAATCCTACCATGTTCATATTTGAAATGAAATAGATGGAGACATCTATCTTCCATCAACACTGGCTTCACCATGTACATCCATTGCTAATGTATGATTAGCTATAAATCTTGATCACCTTGAAATTCATCATTTGTGTGTGTGTGTGTGTTGCTTTTAACCATCTGAGCCACCAGTGAAGCCCTTGTGTGTTGCTTTGCAATGGTACCTTCTAGAGCTTGCTCAGCAACACTTTGTCTGAAGCTCCTCTTTATCATGTTACACATAGAGCAACAGTCTTTGGTTTCACATAAAATTAAGGAATTGATTTTCTTTTTCATCCTAGAATTGTCTGTTAGATAAATCTGATTGAACAAACATTTGACATAACACTAAATAAGACCCAACACTACAGAAAATTCGAGATTTTCTAGCTATTTCACACATGTGTATGAAACAAAGTTATTTTAACTGCTAAGGATGTCTTTTTTTTTATTTCTTGAGAAATATATTATGTGCTTTGGAAAATTCAGTCATTAAAAAATATATATTTGAAGTGAAAATTTCTGACATGTTAGAAGTTGATGGTGCCTGATACACAGCTTGTGCCACAAGTGATTTTCCATTGTATAAAGCAACCACTGAATTAAAAGAATCTGTCTTGCTCAATTACTCCCTGAGGTCAAAGAGTCCAACAGCAATTCAGATTTCCTTCTGAATCACAGAAGTTCTGTTAATATTACACAGAATGGGAAATTCCAAAATGGTCCTTTTAATGATAGTCTAAATGGCGTCTGATTTAAGTTCCATTGTTCATTACCGTTATTCATTCCTGTAAAGGATAAACTTGGATTACATCAACCTTTGACCCATTGGTTCTGTCACTGTTACCCACTGATAATGATTCATCATTGGTTATAAAAATGATGGAAGAAAAGTTAAAAGTCACTTTTTGCTTTGGCTTGTCCCTTTTTTTCTTTGACATCACAATGGATCTTAAACACATTTCTCTCCCAAATGCAGATATGTCTTTAGCCGGTGTCTGGCATCTCAGCAGTTAGAAATGGAAGAGCTGCAAGAGGGCTCTTTAAAACTGGGTAGGGAGAAAATAAAGTTGAATATTAAGTAAAAGCTTGGCCCTTAATCTGGATTGACATTTAGGAAAATTGGATTAATTTAATTTGGGTTGTTCTTTTTTTACTTATTAGCTGATGTGGAGTTAGGTGGTAATGCTCAATCAACCTAATTAAGCCTGGAATTTAATGTCTTTTATTTATTATAATCCTTATTAACTTTACTACATAAGTCTCTTTCAATGCGGTATAATATCCATAGATTCAAATTGCATGAACCTTCCATGAAGGCAGCTAGATGTGTTTCTTTAAGGCATTTTGGACATTAATTCATTCCACAAATATTCAATGAGCCCTTATGAGCTGAGGCAACTTGTGTTACAATCTGGGGATATGTGGGCAGCAGAGACAGACAAGACACTTCCTAGCAGAGTTTCAGCTTGGTATACTTACTAACGTCCCTTTAATTAGGTTGAGTTTTCTTCCTTGTATCAAGATTACATATCAGTTGGTGAAAATACACAACAACAAACCAGGTTCAAATCCAGGCACCAAAGTGTCCTGAAGCAAGCAAATTTTAACTCCTTTGAACCTAGCTCATAAATCCATAAATAAAATAATATTAGTATCTATTTCATGGAGTTTTGTAAAGATAATGGATATAATCTGCATAGTGCAGTAAGAATTTTAAATAAATTACTAACTTTGTATTTCTTATCATTACTAAACATAAAATGTTTTCTGATGTATTAAACTCTGATTTTAAAATTTTACCTAACAAGTGCAAACCTCTATTGGTAGGTCTTAGAATTGTTATTGTATTCAATGGGAATATCCTACACATCCCATCCCAGAGTCTGGCTGAAACCAGGAAATATTTGCAACTTATGGCCTTTTGGGGCTTCCCAGGTGGTGCTAGTGGTAAAGAACTTGCCTGCCAATGCAGGAGACATAAGAGACGTGGTTTCAATCCCTGGGGTGGGAAGATCCCTTGGAGGAGGTCTTGGCAACCCACTCCAGTATTCTTGTTTGGAGAATTCCAGGGACAGAGGAGCCTGATGGGCTACAGTCCATAGTGTTGCAAAGAGTTGAACACGACTGAAGTGACTTCACACACACACATACACACGCCCTTTTTACTTTACCTCCTCATACTCCCACTCTTTGTTCTATAAAAGAAGCTAGCATCCCGACCCCAGCAAGATGGTTCTCTAGGACATTAGTATGAGATCTTCTGGGACTCCTGGCTTTCAAAATAAAGTCATTAATTCCTCATCCCAAAACCTTGTCTCCCAATTTATTGACATGTCATGTGGCTTGCAGAACAATATTGGACTCAGTAACAGAAGTTCCTCCTATTAGTATTATAAATGTGTGGTGGCTGCAGTTGCTGCTGACTGACATCCTTGTGTTGCAGGAAGGGGGACCCCTTCCAGGGCCTGAGAGTGGGCTCTTGTTTAACACTCAGAAATGAATTGTCCACAGAGACATGGGCTGACAAAGCAAGAGATTTTATTGGGAAGAGAAGCCCAGGCAGAGAGCAGCAAGGTAGAAGAACACAGGAGAACTGTTCTGTCACATGCCTTGCAGTTTCGGCGACGGGATTACTTTTCCGGTTGACTCTGGCCAATCACTCTGACTTGGGGTCATTCCTGGGGTGCATACACTGCTCAGCCAAGATGAATTTCAGCGAGGAGGATTCTGGGAGGTGGTAGGACATGTGGCATCTCCTTTTGACCTTTCCCAAATTCTTCCGGTTGGTAGTGGCTTGTTAGTTGCACGTTCCTTATTGGGACCTCCTGTCATAAAATAACTGATGGAAATGATTACTTTGGTGCCTGGTCAAAGTGGGCAGTTTCTGTCAACATGTTTCACCTAACACTTGTTTACCGATTTGGCAGCAGAGACCCGGTCACACCTCTTTGTACTTCCACCACTTCTCCTTCCTATGCCCTCTGTAACTCTTTCCAAAAATAGTTGCTTGTCCCTATTTCATGTATGTAGAAACAAATAAGACTGGGTCTCTGCTGTTGAGAAGTTCACTATTCGGTGAGGGTGACAAGTACATAAATATACTGCTGCCAAAGGTGATACATGCCATGAGGGAGGGGACTGCTGAGGGCTACGGGAATCTACAGGAGAGAGAACCAATTCAGAGGTAGGTAATCGCAAGTAGATCTGATCTCAGCCCTTCTGAGACAAGCAGGAGAGACAAAAGGTTCCAAGGAAAGGAAATGCGCTAAGACAAAGAGGTAAAATAACATGTCAATTTCTGGGGATAAGAAACACTACAGTTGCCTGGAGCCCGAGGTGGCTAAAGGGACGATGTGTGGGAAAAATGAGACTGGATAAGACTGGTGTGTGAAAAATGAGATGGCCATGCAGGACCTGAGAGTCAGCTCAGGGGCCTTATTTTTCATTATGAAGGCAATGGAACCCTTAAAGGACTTATTCTGGGGAGTGACGTAAGAAAATTTGCCCTTGAGAACAATTAATCTGGTGGCAGTATAAAGTGAATGGATTAAGAGGAAAGCAAGAATAAAGAGGCCCAAGGGAAAGAAGCCCTCGAATGAGACAAGAAGATGGGGCCAGAGAGTCAGTACCAAAAATAGCAGAGAAAGGGGTCCTAGAAACATTGAGAGCAGAAACTCACAATTAAGTGGGAGCTGTCAACAATGTCACAAGTGTCAATGCCACAGATGCCAGGAAAAAAAAACCTGACAAGTGTCCATTGGCTCTAACATGTGGGAGACCATCAGTGACCTTAATGAGTGCAGTTTCTGTGACAGTGTGGTAGAAGAAGGAATCACCAATTTGCAATGGGTTGAGGAACAAATATGTGAATTTACTAAATGGCAGGTTTTCTGAGGCTGTGGCTCAACCTTATTCACTGTGTAGCCTCAGTGATTAGTAATTGTCTTTGCTTGGGCTTCCATAACATATTACTGAGTGGCTTAAACAATAGAAACTCATTTCTCACAGACTTGGAGACTGAGAAGTCTAAGATCAAGTTGTCAGCAAGGTTTTCATTCTGAGGCCTCTTTTCTTGGCCTGTAGATGGGCACATTCTCTCTATATTCTCCTGTTAGTGGAGAGAGAGAATGAGGTGGCTTCTCTTTGTCTTCTTATAAGGGTACTTATAACCACACAAGGGCCCCACCCTCATGACCCCATTCTCGTATGTCCCTATTTACCTACCAAAGGCCCCATCTCCTACACCATCACACTGAATATCTGATATTCAGATATTCAGCCCATAACAGCAAGCAATTGGTACATTTTAGATGTTTAATAATTATTGGTCAACCAAATGCTTATTGAGTGATGATGTGGCATCAATTTTCTTTAAGTTAACAGTGATGAGGAGTAGAATAGGGTGATAAGCTAGAGGGAGTTGAGAATATATTTTGAATTAAATTTGCATGGTTATATGCTAGAGTTTGGAGAAGGAAATGGCAACCCACTCCAGTATTCCTGCCTGGAGAATCCCATGGACAGAGGAGCCTGGCAAGGGGTCACAGGAGTCAGACATGACTTAGTGACTAAACCACCATGCTAGAGATATTGAGCCAGTAGTAAGGGAGAAATTGAGGATATAAGTAAAAGAGAAAATTATTACTTGAGAGAGGTCCCTGAAGCAGAGAATGGGGGTGGGGAAAAAAACAAGAATCTCAGATCAGATTGGTCCTGAGAGATCTTTCCCATTACCTTGCAACTAAAGAGTGAAGCCTGAGTTAGAACAAGGAGGCAAGGAGTTGAGGAATTTCATGATAATAACTTTATTTTTCCCAACAAATAAGAAGCAAGATTGTTGATAAAAATGAGGTTGGCGCATAGTAGGACAAGAGAGTAAGATGAGAACTGATGATTTGTAATAGCAATAGCAACTGAGTAGAGAGTAGATTGGGCTTCCCAGGTTGTGCTAGTGGTAAAGAATTTGCCAGCCAGTGCAGGAGACATAGAGGTTTGGGTTCAATCCCTGGGTCGGGAAGATCTCCTGGAGGAGGGTATGGCAATCCACTCCAGTATTCTTGCCTTGGAAATCCCTCAGACAGAAGAGCCTGAGGGGCTACAGTTCATGGGGTCACCAAGAGTTAGACACCACTGAAGTGACTTAACACACACAGACACACACAGAGTGGATCACCCAGAGATCCAAAGATTACTAGACAATAATAACAGAATGTTTCACTCCTTACTGAGTACAGATGCTGGGAATCTTATGTGGTTTTTCTCCAGCTTATCTTATTGACTACAGTCATGGAGAAAACACATAGCTGGATTGAACCAGGGATTTAATTTTGTTTTCAGAACGAATGTGCACAAAAAATGTTGGAATATGAAAGTTGAGAATGATGGGTCATGATTTAAAATAATACAAGTGACTAAGTGATTTTAAAGAGGTGAAAGCTAGAGGGGTTTGGCAGATTGAGCAGGAGACTAGAGAATTTTGGTGAGAGAGGAGAAAAGAGTAGAAAAAGGCAATGATTAAGGAAAACATACATGACTGAAGTTAGAAACTGGAATATGAAGCATGTTCCTGTCCGTTACTTTAGACTTCCTTCTTGTTAGCACTTAACACGGAACCTGCCATGGTCAGTTCTTGTCTTTTATGACTCAAAAAGTGATTTCCAGACAAAGTATCTGTACCATTCTTCAGAGCAGATTCAGCGAATTAAATTATGGGAAGTGTGAAATCCCCTTTATGAGGTTTTTAATTCTAAGAGTGCTTGAGAACATAGGGTTTTGGGGGTTACTGTTGATTGGGTCTGTTCAGAACACTTTTGCTTCCTTTTTCTGGTTTAGAGAGTGACGTAGAGAGAGTAAATTCTTCATGGATTTTTTTTTAGACAGTAACTCACCGTGCAAAATTTAATCAAGCTGGAAGTCCCTGAGAGCTGCACCAGCTGTGGGAGAAGAGTATGATTCTTTTCTGAGGGAAACCGTCTACCCAGAACAGTTTGAGGGAGGGGTGTTCATAGTCTTCGACTCACATTTTGAATGGAAAAGAGAATATGGCCTTGACAATGAGCAATGACACCATCAGGCAGCCAAGAAACAAGAAAAGCACAAAGGATGAGTGGCTGGTGTCCTTGGATGGCCAGTCTCCAGTGCAGCCTGGTCCATGCATGTCCAGGATGTGGTTGTTCCAGCCCAGGAGAGATGCTCCTGACCACACTATTGAGGACAGCCAGATGCAAGGAATGCTTCTCCAGGCCTGGGGGAAATGGATCACTCTGACATGGATCACGCAAATATAACACTCACACGCCAGCCTGGTTAGGGTGATGATGGAAACAATCCCTGCAAGAAGAGAAAGTGGGACAGCATAGCAGGGCACGGTGGGGGTGCAGGGGAGTGGGGGAAGACTGAACAGGAACAACAAAGTGCTCCAAAAGCCAAAATATATTAAGAGAAATAATGCCTCACAGTTCTCAGGAAATTCAACTGGAGATACATTTACTCAGAAAGTGTGGAATGGAAAATGGCATGTGTTCTTTAGTCACCAAGTCATATCTGACACTTTTGCAACCCTATGAACTGTAGCCCAACAGGCTCCTCTGTCCATGGGACTTCTGAGGCAAGAATACTGGAGTGGGTTGCCATTTCCTTCTTCAGGATGTCTTTCCAACCCAGGGATTGAATCCGTCTCCTGCATTGGTAGGCAGATTCTTTACCACTGAGCCACCAGGGAAGCCCCTGTGAACTACAGCAGGACAGAAATAAAAGCTCTAAAATCAGCTCTGGCCTAATGGTGCAGCTGTTGTGTTAAATTTTCTGAGAGAGAAAAACTCCAGAGAGAAACTCGGCAGTGCTTCAGGAAGAGTCACTAAAACAGTCATCTCTTGGTTTTCACTTCTCTCAACTGTCTGACTCAGCTATAGAGATGATGTCAAAGTAGGTTTCACAGGTGTGAACTGACCAAAGTGATGGTAAAATTGCGCAGGATCTGTGTTAACCTACCTACTAGCACCGCCAGCCCATGAACTTTCACATGCATGACTGCTAACAAGGGATGGAAGTCTGAGACTGTGTCTTCATCTATGCCTCTATTTTGCAGCAATTAGGCTTTAACAATATTTTTCTTTTATTTCTCTGCCCCTCCTGAGAGAGTGATTTATTCATGCATTAAGCTCCTTTTGAGTATCTACTGTGTGCTGGGCACTGGGACGACACTGGCAACTCAATGATGATGGAAACTCAGAAATCTAGATTTTTAGAGGGGAAGTAGATGAGTTAAGCAACTGTAAAAAGCATACAGGAAGTAAAAGTTACAATTCTAATACAATATATTGTAGGAATCACAGAAAAAGGCACTTGTGAATAAGGCAAGAGAAGTGTATTCCAGGAAGAATGAAGAATTATGTACTGGAACATGGAGGCAATAAACGACAGAAAATGGTCTAAGAATGAGGAGAGGATTCTAAGATACTGGGTCTCAGAGAATGACTAGAAAGGAAAGATAACGTCACAAGGAACAGATAGGGTCTTACTAAGAAAGGCTCTTAATTTCTTGCTAGAGTTTTCATTTGGTTCTTTGTTCCTATTTTTCTTTTCCTTTTTGACCTTTTCCTGCTTAGAATAGTAAATTATAAATCCATTACATCATCATGCTTTTTAAGCATAGAAGTGACAATAGTTAAGTTCTCCTTTTCTTCCTCTGTCTTTTTCCTCTGAAAAAACAGTCATTGAAGCAGCTGTATAGAATCGGAAACACAGTCCAGTGCATGGAGACCATCTAGCAGGCTTTTACAGTAGTCCAGGCAAGATATGATGGAGCCTGAATTAGGATATTTTTATAGGTATGAACAGTGAAGTCTGTATTCCAGAGACATTTAGCAATTAATATCATCAGAATCCTCCAACTTCTTGAATGTGAAGAGAGAGGAGAGTGGAGTCAGAATTACTTGGAGGTTTCTGACCTGCCTGATGAGTAAAGACAGTGGTTAATGAAGACAAAAATCTACTACAAAAATGTATGGATAGATGAATGTTGCGACTGTGACCTGTGAATGACACAAGGATTCTTGACCTCCAGAGGAGAGGATTTCCATCTGGGGCCAAAGAGGAGGCTTGGGGGCAGAGAGGAGGCTTGGTTACTTGGAGATTTTATGTAGCAAAGTTTTATTTAAGTATAAAAAGGAAAGAGAAAGCTTCTGACATAGACATCAGGAGGGGGCAGAAAAGACACTCCCTTGCCAGTTTTTAGCAAGGCATCTTATACTTGTTAGCAAGCTGTTGATTACAGATAAAAGAAACACCTCAAGGCTGAGAGAATTGCACCTATGTTTCTCTCCCACAGCATATATATCTGTACAAGGGGCAACGACTGGGGAAGAGTTGTCTCTGGGCAAGATATATTGTATCCATAAAACAATTGACATGCCTTGAAGGAAAATAGATCTCCAAGCAAGATACATAGTTTCATTAACATAGTTTAAGAAAAACATTGTCTTGAGTAAGATGTATTTTTTGGGCAATTAGCAGCTCAAGGTTTGGGAAAAAGTTACTTTAAGAAGATTATCATTTTATAAAAATAAATGAAAAAAAAAAAAAAAGAAGATTATCATTTTGGCATAGCAACACTGGATCAAAAGGAGCCTCCTGTGGCTCAAGGAATGGGGTGGGGTGGGGTGGAGCTGGGTAGTCGGCTGCTTGGCTTGTCATTTATTTCCTCCTGCCACTTGGGAACCCTCCTACCTGACTGCTAACCCTTTCAATATGAGGGAGAAAATGAAATTGTGAGATCCCTAGAACACAGCGGCATAAACATCTGTTGAATGCATGGATCAAGAGTGGTTCTAGGAGGGCTTCCCTGGGGACACAGTGATAAAGAATCCGCCTGCCAATGCAGGAGACACAGGTTCGGCCCCTGATCTGTGATGATCCCATGCGCCAAAGAGCAACTAAGCCTGTGCGCCACAACTATTGAATCTGTGCTCTGGAGCACAGGAGTCACAACTGCTGAAGCCTACAGAGAAGCCATCACAATGAGAAGCCTGTGCGCCGCAGCTAGAGAGTAGCCCCCGCTTGCCCCAACCAGAGAAGTGTCCTGCAGTACTGAAGACCCAGCACAGCCAAAGATAAATAATTTAAATTATTTTTTAAAAATGCTTTGAATCATTTAAAGTGCTTAAAAAAAAAAGAGCGGTTCTAGGAAAAGTGATTCTGATGGGGAATGAAAATAAAACTGGTGTCATGATAACCGGTAGGAGTGTGGAGACTAGGTTATACCATGATAAATATTTTATTACAAGGACAGTATTACTCCCAGTGTCTGATACATGTGCTAGTCAATAAACACTCACTGAATAAGTGAATATTTAGTAAATACATAAGTGACTGAAAGATTGAGTTTTGCAATATGGTAGAAGGAAATAATTCAGAAAATAGTGATAATGATAGTAAAGGATGGATTTAAATTTAAGTATAATAGGAAATTTTGGAGACCAAATAATATGCAATTAGATATGCTATCTTCAGAACTAGTAATCTATTTTCCCCTTTTACATTTATTTCTGAAAGACTGATATTATCTTCTTTAACTGAGTATATTCATAGAAGAAAATCTAAAAATAGTGACACAATAAATTGACTCTAATAAAATACTGTTGGTTTTATTTAATTTACAAACTTTCTTATTAAGTATAATGGCATTTAATTATGTATTAATACTTGATGTTGAAGTATAGTTTGACTTTCAACTTCAGTATGATTTAATCCTTTACTGGCAAAGAAGTTTAGTGCAAATAATTATGTTGTAGGTTAACAAATCTCAGTGTACTTTACAGACCAATAAATGTGTTCTTATGGTTTAAACAATAAATTAGTATAATTTTAACTTTCATATATTCACTCATTTATTCATTAAGTACACGTGTCAATCATTGTGCTAGAAACTCAGCATGAAGTGGTGAGTGAAGCAAGCCTTTTATGTCCAGAGGGTAAAAGAGAAGAGACAAAAACAACCCAGAAAGTAAAACAGGTAAACTAGTGAAGCGCTATGAAAAGACAAGATACTGCAGAGACAGAGAATAAGGTGAAGTGAGATGAGAGAAGTCATAAAGGCAAGGAGAACAAGGTGTCACTAAAAGCCTCCTTGTGCTCAGAGCTGAAATAGGCAGTCCAGTTTTGTGATGTCAGAATACAGGAGTTGACTACATTTTCCCTTATTATTATTTCGGTCGAAGAACATTTTTTTCTTTATGTATTATTTGTCTGCGTTGGGTCTTAGTTGCAGCCAGAGGGATCGTCCTTGCAGTGCACAGGCTTCTTTCCAGCTGTGACATTCGGGCTCCGGACTGCACAGGTTTATTAGTTGCCCCGCAGTATGTGGGATCCCAATTCCTCGACCAGGGATCGAGCCTACATCCCCTGCATTGGAAGGCGGATTCTTAACCACTGGACTACAAGGGAAGTCCCAAGATTTTTAAAATATTATATAATCTTTGACTATGCCTCTGTCTTAACAAGCACAATGGGCTTCAAGTCCTGAATTAAATTACTATTATTCTGTTCCATGACCAGTTAGTAGAGACCTAGAGAGAGCAAACCTTGCATTGCTTAGGGATAGCAAGAAGCATGGATGTATATAAGCAGCAGGCCTAGTCACACAGATTTAGTCTTCCAGTGTGGCCCATTTAAACAGAACTAAACTACATCCCTTTCTTGCAAAATATATATATCAGCATTCCCCCCCCTCCCCACCCCTTAATACTTTATTTACTAATGGATTTCAATCCTGAGTCCTAATTGCTTGTTATATTCTAGTTGATTCTCAGAACACATCCCGGGAGGATGAAAATGCATGGACTGTATTACAACTGTGTTACACATACTTTTCAACTGAGGTTAAGCCTAAATCTCTATTTCCTTTGACACTATGGACAGGAAAGGGGAAGGCGACTATTGCAAACTGGGCATCTATTGTGAAACAAGCCCCAAGGCAATCATTCTGTGGGAGATGTCCCTCGCCCTTTTTTTTTTGTGTGTGTGTGTGTGTGTGTGGAAAAAAGAGGTCTGTGGCTCAAAAAGGGTAAGAAATGGTGAAGATAGTTTTGACAACTCAGGACTGGACTGGCTGATTTCAAAACTCGTGATTTTGTTGTTACACAACCTATTGTACTATAGGGCAATTTTTATTACCCCATAGGGGAAGTGTGATGACCCTGCTTATCCTGGAAAGATGTGAATTGATCACGTACATATTAAGTGCCTCTTAGTCTGCTGAGTGGGCTCAGTGGTAAAGAATCCACCAGCCAATGCAGGAGATGCAGTTTAATCCCTGGTGGGGGGAAGATCCCCTGGAGAAGGAACTGGCAAGCCACTCCAGTATTCTTGCCTGGGAAGTCTCATGGACAGAGGACCCTGGTGGGCTAAAGTCCATGGGGTTGCAACGAGTAAGAAATGAGTTAGCAACTAAACAACAACAGTCTGCTGAGTGCGTCTTGTAGGAGAAACCAGAGACATGTGGTCCCTCAAGGAGATTACAGTACTCTTATAAAGCCAAGACCAACTCATAAGTGTAAGGTGGGCAGTGTAAGATGATATGTAATCATAAATTTATTGTGCAACAATAAACCAGAAAAATTAAATCCCAATGGCTTCATGAAGCAATGAAAGATAAGTTGGATCTTAAGAGATGAGCTCAGTGTTAAGAAACAGAAAGTATTAGGGTGTGCATTTCTGACTGAAAGAAGAACTTCTACAAAGGTAAAGCAATCCTCTTTGAGTTCTTTTAAGAACCTCTTAGACTCCAGATATGTGGAGAGGTAGAAATAATAATCATCACCAGCCTTGTACAAGTCTGACCATGACTTTTGTGTTTGTCCATGGTCTACAGTAGGGGTCTTCAATATTTTTTCTAGTATTTTTCCTAATAGAATTTTGAAAAACTATATATACTCCCATATTTGTAAAGATATATATGTAAACTTTTTTGTCACAAGTTTAGAGTTGTGTAATGTAAATATGACTGTACTAGGGAAGAAACCTTGTACTCTATAACAAGTTAATCACTAAAGGGATGTTACCTACAAGTTTAAACTACACATAATGACCCATCTCTGGGAATGCTGACTCCCAGGTAATGAAGTTTAAACTAAAATAACTAAACATTAAATTAATATAACTTTGTTTATCTCCAGAAACATTCTGACCAGGCCCACCTGTGAAAGACTGTAGGAAAGAAGAAATGAACATATATCTTCTGGAGGCTGACTGGAATCAGTGTTGACTTTACTGCCTCTTCTTTCAGTATAAACGAGGCATGAATTCAAATTCAGTTAAGATGGTTCTTTTCCTTGCCCCAATAACTCATCTTTGACGTATTGGCCTATTGTTCAGTGAGCAATATGAGCTTGGATTCAGTAACATAAACATTAAACAATACATTACTTTACTCTTTAAACATATCCAATGATTCATAAATGTTAGTGATTCCAGATACACATTTGTATCTAATTTGTGTATTTATATATATATTCTTAGACATGTATACATAAAAACACACACACACACAAATGATTAACCATTTAGACTCATGTTTCCCTTCTGCATTTCCCCTAAATTGTTTTCAAGCTTTTTATTTTGTGTTGATCCATAGCCGATTAACAAACAACGCTGCGAGGGTCTCAGGGGAACAGCAAAGGCCTCAGCCGTAGGTAAGTCCACTCCTCTCCCGCCACTAAATGAAATAGGCTTGTGCTATGCTTGGTCACTCAGCTGTGTCCAACTCTGTGCGACCCCATGACTCCCCTGGAGCCCACCAGACTCCTCTGTCCATGGAATTCTCCAGGCCAGAATACTGAAGTGGGTAGCCATTTCCTTCTCCAGGAGATCTTCAAGACCCAGGAATCGAACCCAGATCTCCCACATTGTAGGCAGACGCTTTACTGTCTGAGCCACCCCAGGGAAGTCATATATACATATATATACTACTATATGTAAAATAGATAACAAATAAGAACCTACAGTTTGGCACAGGAAACTATATTCAACATTTTATAATAACCTATAACAGAAAAGAATCTGAAAAAATACATATGTATATATATGTATAATGAATCACTTTGTTGCAAACTTGAAATTAACATTATATATCAACTATATTTCAATAAAAATTTTAAAATGCACCAAAAATTCTCAAAGCCAAACCCTAACCAAAACAAAAGTCAGCTGCTTTCATATTGCTATTCCCTCTGCCTGCAGATATGACAAAGATCTCACAGACACATGAGAAGACAGACATGTAAACAAATAATTATAAGCATATGAAAAGTACTAAAACTGAACTGTGTTTGGGGACCTGGAGAATGCAATAAAGGAAGTACTTAACTCTTTGCTGGTGAAGATTTTAAGAGAAACCAATATTTATTACTTTCCTACTTGAATACAAATAAATTGGAAATAAAAAATTATTACCAAAGAAAAGCATTTTAAAAATTAGAGGATAGTGTAATTTTTTTCTCATTCTTTTTTTTAAAAAGATTTATTTTTTGATGTAGACCATGTGGAGGGAGTTTATCAAGTTGAAAAAGATATTTCAAGGATATAGTGCATACAAAAGCGTGGACACGAAAAGAGGCATTCAAATGTTAACTCCATGTATTAGTTTGAGTCCAGTAAAGTTCTGTGTGATATAGCTTGATGATTATGCACTATTTATAGCATTGATCAGTAAACATACATCATGCACACATAATAGGCCAGGATATGTGCTAGACAATGGAAAAACAAAGATGAATTATAAACAGGAATAAATGATTATGAAACAATTTGATAAATTCTATGACAGAGGAATGTTTTTGAGGCCAAAGTCCTGAGTTCCATTCCAATTTCTATACATAACTACCATGTCTCTGCGAAAATTAATTAACATTTCTGAACCTTAATTTGCTTACCAGTAACATAGGAATAATTGTACCAAAATGCTGTCTTATTGTGGTTATTTGTGTATGTATTAAATGAGAATATAAACATAGTTAGTAAAATGGTAATATAGAAGGTATTATTGAGTAATTAAGTAGCTGGGTGCCAAAATTGCTTTAAGTGGTAGAAAGTTAGCAAAGGCACAGGAGTGGGTGAAACTCGGGAGCTTAAATACAAGTCTATTAATGCTTGCTCCTTGGAAGAAAAGCTATAACAAACCTAGATAGCATGTTAAAAGGCAGAGACATTACTTTGCCAATAAAGATCCATCTAGTCAAAACTATGGTTTTGCCAGTAGTCATGTATGGATGTGAGAGCATGCCTATAAAGAATGCTGAGCACCAAAGAATTGATGTTTTTGGACTGTGGTGTTGGAGAAGACTCTTGAGAGTCACTTGGACTGCAAGGAGATCAAATTAACCAATTCTAAAGGAAATCAATCCTGAAATTTCATTGGAAGAACTGATGCTTAAGTTGAAGCTCCAGTACTTTGGCCTCCTGATGCGAAGAACCGTCTCATTAGAAAAGACCCTGATGTTGGGAAAGATTGAAGGTGGGAGGAGAAGGGGACAACAGAGGATGATATGGTTGGGTGGCATCACCGACTCAAGGAACATGAGTTTGAGCAAACTCCAGGAGTTGGTGAAGGACAGGGAAGCCTGGCATGCTGTAGTCTATAAGGTTGCAGAGTTGGACACTGAGTGACCAAATAACAAGCTTGAAAACCAAGTCATTTCCCCTATTTGGCCACTAGATGTCCCTGTGGAACTTAACAAAGCCCTGCTTTTTTTGGCTTGAATAATAGAAAGGAAAGAACTAAAGAGCCACTTGATGAAAATAAAAGAAGAGAGTGAAAAAGTTGGCTTAAAACTCAAAATTCAAAACTCAAAATTCATAAAACTAAGATCATGGCATCCAGTCCCATCACTTCATGTCAAATAGATGGGGAAACAATGAAAACAGTGAAAGACTATTTTCTTGGGCTCCAAAATCACTGCAGATGGTGACTGCAGCCATGAAGTTAAAAGATGCTTACTCCTTGGAAGGGAAACTATGACCAACCTAGACAGTTTTTTAAAAAGTAGAGACATTACTTTGCCAACAAAGGTCTGTCTAGTCAAAGCTATGGTTTTTCCAGTGGTCATGTATGAATGTGAGAGTTGGACTATAAAGAAAGCTGAGCGCTGAAAAATTGATGCTTTTGAGCTGTGGTGTTGGAGAAGACACTTGAGAGTCCCTTGGACAGCAAGGAGATCCAACCAGTCTATCCTAAAGGAGATAAGTCCTGAATATTCATTGGAAGGACTGATGCTGAAGCTGAAGCTCCAATGCTTTGGGCCACCTGAAGCAAAGAGCGGACTTATTGGAAAAGACCCTGAGGCTGGGAAAGATTGAGGGCAGGAGAGAAAGCGGGCAGCAGAGGATGAGATGGTTGGATGGCATCACTGACTCAATGGACGTGAGTCTGAGCAAACTCCGGGAGAACCATCTCCAGGACAGGGAAACTTGGCGGGCTGCAGTACAAGTGGTCGCAAAGAGTCAGACACGACTTAGCAAATGAACAACAACATAAACAGATGTGAGTGCGGTCATGGCCAATGAAAGGCCTTTCCTTTTGATGAAGGCTGACCTCAGCAGGGCTGTGAGGTAGGACCATATTTGTTCTCATCTTTTGGGAGGTCAGGAGAAGGTAAAATGTGTTTCCAGAGGCTGAGCCCTGAATGATTTGCTCAGTGGCACATTCGTTTCTGGAACATGTGTTCCCTCGGATGTCACACTGTGGGTCTCTGGATTATTTGCATTTTTTCACTCTTCTAACAGTGCTATGAGAAGACATAACACAACACAGGGCCCTAGGTTCAGGTTCCATATCCTCCACTTTTTATGTGACCTTGAAAAAGTCAATCTCCTGGTGCATTAATTTCTTTATAAAATGGGATAACAGTATATTATGTAGCTACCTTGCAGAATTGGGATGAAGATAGAGTTAATGAATATCCATAAAGTAGTTATAACAGTACCTGGCATAGGGTACACATTTAACAACTGTTAGCCATACGTATTATAATCTATTAGTTATATATTTACACACATCCATGATTACTTCGTTAGGATAAATTCTTGGCAATGTAATTGTTAGGTGAGAAAGTGTACAAAATTTTAATGCCTTCGGTACAACTCTCTAAACTATCCACCAGAAGATAAACTAAGTCCCTACTACCTTATCATAAGATACTTGCTTTAATGTCATTTGAATGACAACCCACCACCCATGCAGCAATCAACTACAATTGCTCTCTGTATACTCACTCACCCAGAATGTAAGAGTGGTACCTGGTAATCTGTGTTTTAAAGACATTCTCATTTGAATCATATGAACTCTTCAATTTAAAACAACAGCTCTATAATTTTATCAATTGACCCATCAATTGCTATTAATAAAACATTTGCAGCATCAACACTTTAGACCAGGCTCTTTTTAAAATTCACCTTGGGGATTTCCCTGGTGATCCAGTGTGTAGAATTCCATCCTCCCAATGCAGGGGGCCTGGGTTCGATCCCTGGTGGGGGAACGAGATCCCACATGCCACAACTAAGACCCAGCGCAGCCAAATGAATAAAAATAAATATTAAAAAAATAAATAAATAAAATAAAATAAAATTCACCTTGGTTTCTACAACCTCTGACTCATCTCCTGTTTCTGTGCCAGTGTTGTATTTCCAATAGAAATATAATGTGAGTCACATAAATCCCAAAATATATCACTAGGATTATGATTCTCCCCTCCCATCACTGGTTTGGTTGTTCTCTATTTGATCTAAGTCTCAGACAGACTCTGGTAATCAAGGTACTGACATCCTCTGATTCATATCTTTGAAGTTCAGCAAGTCCAGGAGGGAAAAAAGAAAAAAAAAGTGTACATTTTGGAATCCTAGAAGAGAATTTTCCTAATCCAGGACAATCCAGAGGTCATTGCATTAAATTGGGCATGGCATCATGTTTGCATTCATAACAGGTCCCTATCCACTAGCTCTTCCTCTATTGTTTCCTGGTTTCTCTTTCTTTCCTCTCACATTTAAATGTAGCTCTCACATTTAATCAATCACTAGCTCAGGTGGGGTGGGCGGGGGCTTTCCTGATGACTCAGCAGTAAAGAATATGCATGCCAATGCCGGAGATTCCTGGGCCGGGAAGATCTCCTGAAGAAGGAAATGGCAACCCATTCCAATAGTCTTGCCTGAGAGATCCCATGGACAGAGGAGCCTGGCAGGTTACAGTTCATGGGGTTGCAAAAGAATCAGACATGACTTAGTAACTAAACAATAATAAAATGTCAAACTGCTCTACTGTTTCATTGCCTGATGAACCATCTGTGTGAATATGATTCAATTATGGATGGTTTATTTAGTCTTGTATTGGCCTCTCTGAAACTCATGGGATATTATTATACACATATAATTTGATTCATTTGCCCATAGCCTGTCAGGTAAATAATACCCCTCCAAAAAAAGTATGCTAAAATACTTTTACATTGATTTGAGGTAGTTGTTTGCAGTGTGTAGAGAGAAACATATTTTTAAAAAGATATTTAAAAGATAATAAGAGAACACGACAAAGAAAAACTAAAACTAAAACAATACAAAAATATCACCCTTTCATTTCTATAACTGCTTTGCAGAGTTATTCTATTCCTGAATGAGATGAACGATTTTTTTCTAAAACCCCCCAATATCTCTAGTCTGTATCTGACAATTGGGGCAGGATGAGATATATTCACTCTATCTATGAATCTTGTTTTGGAGTTTATCATGAACCTTCGGGTGGAAGCCTCTGCTAATCTGTGAGGGAACAGAGATGAAGGAGTACAGGGACGGTATGTAAGGGGGCAACAGACAGCAGTCTCTACCAACAGTGACCCTGATGAAGAAGCAGGGAGGGAGTCTGAAGATGTTGAGGAAGAAAGGCTAAAGTGGGGTGCATAAAAGAAACTTTTACTCGAATGCAGTTTCTCCAACTTGGCAGTGTGGATATTTGGGGCTGAATAATTCTTGTGGGGAGGCTATCTTGGGCATCCTAGGATGTTTAGCAGGACTTCTGCCCATTAGATGCCTATAGCAGCCCCTTCCAAGTTTTTATAACCAAAAATGTCTCCAGACATTGTTAAGTGTCCCCTGAAGAGCTAAGTCACCCTGGTTTGAGAACCACTGCCTTCATGGGCGGAAATTAGTAAAATGATTAGATGAAACATTTCATAGATTATTAAAATGTTCCCTATTTTTAAGTAGCTTTATTCACTCCCATAGGTTTACCCTAAAACTAATTACCTGTACTAATAATACAAAGATTCAGGACTGTGGTTTTTGATACATTTTCCCAGACTGTTCCCAGTGGTACTCTGTTCCTTGGTTTGAAACTAGAAGAAAAGAGGTGCTGGAAACTGCTAGTTGGTATTCCATTTTGCAAAACTTTTTGCATGCCTGTGAAGTGCAAGACATTGTAGGGAATACACACAGACTTTGTTTTAAAAGATATTACGATCTCATGACAAACAACTTCCCGTGCAGTTCTCTTTTGCTTTTTCCTTTTAATAAACACCTGGTTTATACTTGTTTCAGCAACAGAGGGCATTGCAAATAATGGTATGTAGTCATAAAATAGAATTGTTAAAGGAACAAAAAGACGTACAGTTCTTTGTAATACTTCACTTAAATCATTTTTGGAACTTTAACAACTACATTAATTAGCTAAAAACAAGATTCCGTGCTTCTTCCTCAGCAGTCCATTCCCCCAAATGTCTTCATTACTGAAATTTAGTCTTCCATCCATATATTTAGTCTTCCAACCACATGGATGGTTTATTTAGTACAAAGTCTTTGTATCGATCAATTAAATTTAAAGATAAACACATATAATGAAATTATAATGAAGTAAAATTAATACTTCCTCACACTGATTCATATATGTATGAGATTGTAGACTTAAAAAAATATCCACAACTTAAAAGTTGAGAGTTATGTTTTATTTGGTGAGGATTTTTAGAACTTCAAGCCTGGGAGACAGCATCTCAAACAACCCTGAGAGATCTGCTCCAAGGAGGCAACGAGAGGAGCCAGGTTACACGAAGTTTTGCAATAAAGTGCAGGTAGTCAGGAACAGCAAAAGATTATTGTTAAAGAAAACCAGATATCCAAAGTAGTGGGACTTAGCACTTTTCTATGTATGGGAAGATGCAAGAGTCTGGACTCACTGAAATAATTCCTTGGATAGGCACCTCAGCTCTCTGGGGCCAGTATCTTGTTTTCACATCCTGAGCTTCCTCAGGGCTCATGGAAGGGAGTGATTGCCGTCTGATGGCTGTCAGATGGCAGGTATTCTTTCCTTCCCGAGTTCCCTCAGGGCTCACCAGCTCACCATCCGTGATGGCTGGTGTTCCTGGTTACAACATCCTTGTTCACTGATATGGCAGGAAATATTCCATTTCTCAAGATGAATGAATGAACAAGTAAAAGTCTCAAACAAACAGAAATGTGATGCCCAGGGGCATTAATTTTATGACCTATAATCAAAAGAATTGACATAAACCCCACTGCACTGCTATCCCCTAGGATTCCTATTTCTTTAAAACTGTAAAATGCCTAAATATGTATTTCCTTCTGACTGAATTACAAACACATATTTATCTTCCTACTACACTTTGTCAACCTTGCACCTTCAAATCCAAAGTCATGTCTTTTCCTCTGATATCTATCCCTTTATTCATGAACTAAGGGTTAAAAACCTATATAACAAGCAAATGTCAAAATTATAGGATATCAACAGAAACAAATAAAAATACTACATTATAGAAATGAAGCTCTTGACATAAAACCCAGGAGAAACAGTTTGCTTTGATTTCAGGTGTGAGCTTAAACTCCTTTCTCCTTCCAATTCTAGCTGACCCAGTTTAATTACACAAATTGTAATTTATAAGATGATTTATTTATTGAAAAATAAATGTACTCTAAAATTCTAGAAACAACCACTTATACAATAGTGATGTGCTGTGCATTTTTACATGCAATAAATAACCGGCTTGAGATGAAAGCAAAGCAGAAGCTACATCTCAATTCTACTTAATGGATCTGAATATTTACTAGGAGAGAGTCCAGGCAAGTCAAGTCACTTAATTATTCCAAGTCTTATCTGTAAAACGGATATAAATATCTGCCCTACCTTACCTTATACAGTTGTCCTGAAGTTCATATAAAAAATGTAATTGTTAGGAGAAAAAATCCTAGCAATGCTGTAACAGAACTGTTATTACTCATGTTAAATTCTTTCGGTTGAATCACTCAGCCTATTTGTTTATGCCTTACAGAAAGCTGGAGGTACTGTGCCCCCTGCTGTTGAAATGTGAATATACATATATCGAAGTCACTCAGTCGTGTCTGACTCTCTGTGACCCCATAATCCGTACCAGGCTCCTCTGTCCATTGGATTTTCCAGGCAAGGGTACTGGAGTGGGTTGCTATTTCCTTCTTCAGGGGATCTTCCCAACCCAGGGATCAAACCCAGGTCTCCCGCATCGCAGGCTTAACCATCTGAGCCACCAGGGAAGCCCTTGGTTAAGCCCTCCTTCCCTGAGTCACCAGGGAAGCCCAGGGAAACCATATAGATGTGGTTGTTGGCTAAAAGAGTAAGAATTACACTGGAAACAATGCTTCTTTATGAGAGTAAAAATGCTGAAATAAAAATGTTTAAATCTTCATAAAGAAAGCAACTACCCTAATGCAATAAAACCATGACTTCCAAATTTCCTGCCAAGACCAAGGTAGGTAGAAATAATCCTAATCAGATTTTTTTTGGTTTTGAAACTTTATGATTTGCTTCTCTCATTTTGATTTCTTTGTACTTCTACTCCCTGAACTCTTAACACTTTGGGCTTCTGGGACCCAAACCAATCTTTTGTACTGTCTCTTCACTCCATTCCCCAGGAAGCCCAGAAAGCTTCTGAAAAAGATTTCAGAAAGTATTAACTGATTTACTTTTTATTAAGCTACTTGTTCCCAACTGCATAATAAAAGAGTTTGGTACCCCCTGGTACATGCATCACAGATCACATTTTTGTTTTTCCTTTTCTTCTGGGGTGGAGGGAGAGAGAGAGACGGTTACAATGGGGAGTGTGATCGACAGAAAAATTAAGATAAAACAAAACATATATCCTCTAATGGATTGGTACTCAGCTGCAGGGAATTTGTCACTTATTTTCCTATTTCTAATCCCTAGAACAATGCAAATTCATAACCCACAATTGAGATTCAAACAGTTTGTTTGAATTAAATCACCAATCAAGGTGATTTGTTTGTTGAATTAAATCACCTTGATTTGTATTTCTCAGATTGATAAGAGTCTGCCAGCATCCTCAGTACCCTGAGATCTGCCCCTAGCACCAGTCACCCTGAAAACACTTCTCAGGCCCAAACTTGGCCACTACTGCTGACTTAAAAAGTATCTACAACCTAAAAATTGAGTTATGATTTATTCAGCAAGACTTCTTAGGACTTCAAGCCTGTGAGACAGCATCTCAAGTAACTCTGATAGAACCGCTCCGAGGAGGTGAGGGGAGGAGCCAGGTTATATAGAAGCTTTGTAACAAAGAGCAGGTAGCATGAACATCAAAAGATTATTGTTAATTAAAGAAAACCAGATATACTAAGTTAAGGAATTTAGTGCTTTCCTATGCGTGGGAAGTTGCAAGAGTCTGGGCTCACTGCTCTCCAGGGCAGTAGCTGGTGTTTCCACATCCTGAGCTCCCTTCCCTCAGGGGTCACCATAGGAATTGTGGCCTGATGGCTGCTGTCCTTCCTAAGTGCCCATGGGGCTCACCAGCTCACACTGGTGGACTACAATCCACCAAGGATGACTGTGACATCCTTGTTTACTGATATGGTAGGAAATATTTCATTTCTCACTGCCAGTCCAAACCCAACATTCATTCCCCTGGCCTTCAAGACTCCAAAATGAAGTTTGTTTCTGGACTTGGGGTGATACTTTTAATTAGTGTGGGGCTTCCCTTGTGGTTCAGCTGGTTAAGAACTCGCCTGCAATGTGGAAGACCTGGGTTCGATCCCTGGGTTGGGAAGATCCAGAGAAGGGAAAGGAGAAGGGAACGGCTACCCACTCCAGTATTCTGGCCTGGAGAATTCCATGGATTGTACAGTCCATGGGGTCACAAAGAGTCGGACACAACTGAGTGACTTTCACACACTTTAATGTGTGAAAACAATATGTGAATTGTGTTAATGTGTGAATACAATGTGTGTTTAATACAATGGCTTCATGCTGATGTCCTAGAATATATTAATATAATTTCTATTATTTCCACCTCTGGTTCTGAGGTTCCCACTGGGGGGGAAAAAAAAGTCTATCTATAGTCAAAGTACACCTTAATGCTGGGCAACTAAGAAAAGATACAAAAGACACAAAATCCATCTTGACCACAAGAGTTGGAAAACTTCCTGTCCATGCTTTTGAAGATTATCTTTTGACACTAACATTTAAATATACATTTTTAATTTAAAGGAGAATTTTAGAAGTTTCCAAGAAATCAATAATATTGTCTCCAATTCAGTAAACCATTTTTATCAATTAATCTTTTATTTTTTATTTCACACATCAATATTTTATAGAAAAAAAGAGCCTCTTAATATTAAACTCTAATTACAATGCTTTATTCTGATTCTTTCCAAAGTAGAGACCTCAGTTTTTACACAATCAGTAAATACAATAACTTAACACTTTCAAGGCTCATTTAAACATATCCCATACAGTTTTACATATATCAATACTATTAATGGATATATAACAGTCTATGAAAGCAATAGCAATACATGAAAATTTACTTATCCAGTTCCCAATTACAGGGCTCTTTTAAAAATTCAAATGAATGCACTCACTAGAAATATCTTTATACAAATAGCCTTTTTTTCTTTTAAAATATTTTCCTGGGCATATGCTATTCAGAGTGAGTTAGATGTATCAAAAGACAGACTGATTATAGAGTTCTTATTATATTTTTCTAAATAGTTCTTCAAAAAACTAATATAATAATGCTACTGGTATGAGGATACATGCAATTAAATTTTTTTTTGCATGAACTATGTCAAAGTTGCTTAGTTTGCATTTTTTATATTAGGAAATCTGAATACCATTCTAAGAATTGACTTCTATTTGTTATCTTCTTGTTTGAACTTAATTCTTTCATAAATTTGCCTAGTAAGCCTTATGGATTTGCATTTACCTTTTAAAAAATAGAGTACTTTATCCTTGTATAATGCAGGTAGATTTTATCCCATTTCTTGGAATGCAAGAATCCCTTTTTCCTCCTAAGTTAAAGAGACATATCTTTGCTTGCTTATTAGCCTAAATTATCATAATTCTGTCAAATTATATAAATCATTCATCCATCCATGTTAAGTGGAAGTGTAGCAGATTTACATACTAACTTCACCTTATTGCCAGTTCTTTGGACATAAGAAAAGCAGGCATGATTTTCCCATGATTATACAACTGTAAGTAGTAAAGTGAGGACTACAATTTTGGTTTTCAGATTTCCTATTTACTTCCCTTCTATTATACTAGAATGTAGTTCCTTCAATCTGCTTCTACATAAACATCTTTCTTAATTTATCCCAACATAGTTGTGTAATTTTCTTTAAATGGCTTGCATATACTAATATCCAAACACTTTAAATTGTTGGAATCTAGAAATAAAATTTTTAAATGTTATATATCCTGCAATTTTCTGAATTAGTCTTTTATGTTTATGACACTACAGGTTTCACTAGTTTAAAAGCCATATTAATAGAAAATATTTGTGCTTATCTTTCTCATTTACATATGCTTATTAAGGATTTATTACAATGATGAGTTTTCTTCAACTATATATAAAAAATAGTGCCAAGATTATTTAATTTCTGGTTGAGAATTGTTTCTTATTTTTCCCTAACAGGAATGATATAAGTTCTTGGTTTTAATAATTACTTATCACAATGAGAAACCAACAAAGTCATTAACAGAGATAAATAAATATTTTTATTAATATTTTTAAAGTCACCTGTAGTTAATACTTTGAATTTTTACTTTGTTCTGTTGATATTGATTTAATGGTTATTCTGTTGAACACTAATCGCATAATTCTGAGTGACAGTAAATAACTATTTTTCATTTGCTAATATTTCGCATTTGTTCAGATGAGACCCTTTTCAAAACGTTTTCCTCCTAGTACTGAGGCCATATTAACTTCAAAATGCAAGTGTTAGTATATCATCTTTCTGGTACATAGATATTATTTATTCTTTGAACATTTGAAAAAGTTCACCAATAAGCCCATAAGAGTAAAATGAATTTGTCAGAACATTATACTAGGTTGGACTTCCCTAGTGATCCAGCAGTTAAGACTTTCCTTCCAATGCAGGAGGTGTGAGTTCAATTTCTGGTTGGGGAGCTAAGATCCCACTTGTATGCCTCACAGCCAAAAAACCAAAAAATAAAAAGGAAGCAATATTGTAACAAATTCAGTAAGGCTTTAAAAAAATGGTCCACATCAAAAAATAAAATAAATCTTTAAAATAAAGATTTTAAAATAAAATAAATCTTAAAAAAAAAGAATGAAAAGAAAATTATACTCTAATTTTTAAAATGCTTTTCTTCGGTAATAATTTTTTATTTCCAATTTATCTGTATTCAAGTAGGAAAGTAATAAGTTCATTTGTTAGTTTTTAAAATCCTTATTTTATCTAATATAACATTTTCCTATTTCTATTACTGTGATTCTATCATCTTTTGCAACATCTCATTGATATTCTCAAATTCTTATGAATAGAAATATTCCTCATATTGAAATTAAAATATTTTCAATAGGTCTGGATTACTTTCACTTCCATTTAATTTAACATCTCAAATTCTTTTACATTTTAATAACTAATTTTTCAGTCTTATTTCAGACATTTCAGTTGTTTTGATAAGTATAAGCCTAGAAGCCAACCAATAACATATTTGCAATAACAGATTCAAAATATATATATTAATATCAATTCATGACTTCTCCACTTCAGTAAGTTGAAATTTTACTTAAATTGTTCTTGTTTCATTTTCCTCACATATAGAAGAGCAACAAAAGTCTATTTAGAGCATATTTTGCCCTAGTAACATGTTACTTTTTATAACATCATAATCAAAAGATAAATTAAAAAGAATTGTGTTAAAGCTTAGACAAATTCTACTTCAGTGAGATCCACAGCTCTAAGTTACATGTATTTTTGATTAATCTTTACTTTCCTATTTCTCTGACTCAGTGATAAGCTGAGATGTCTGCCTACTTTGCTTCACTAGCAATGCTGGACTGGTTCTCATGAGCCAGTAACCTTTTCTTTCTCCTTCAGTGCCTACACTCTTCTAATAGTTAACATTAGTTGAAAGATTTTGAAATCATGAAAGCCTGGATTTCAATGTTGGCTCTGCCACAAACCCAACTCAGAGTGCATTATTGTCTTTATTTCCTCTCTGAAAATGTATTATCTGCCTCACAGAGTTATTGAGAAACTATAATGAGAGAGTACAATAAGTGCGTAGCACATAGTAAATGCTCTGTTCCAGGGCAAAAAATTGTAATTAAAGGGCTTATTTCCTATAGGATTATCATTCTCTGTCTGAGGAATGGAAATGGTGACTTAGGAAGGAAGTTTACTTCTTCTGACAGTTCCACAAGCTTGCCCTGCTAGAATATAGGCAGCTTTATAACTTCTTGTGGTTCTGGAAAAAAATGTTTCTATCTTCTAGGTAACAGCTAAGAGGCAGGAGCTGATTATGAAGGCGTGCACCTTGTCACTTGCTGGGACACAGCCAAAGGGACATGGTAAAGCTTCCTCCCATTGACTCCTAACAACTGCAGTGTTACTAATTAAAGTGGTGGGGCCAACAAGATGGTGTGCTTCACTTTCATTGAGAAATCTTGGGAAATCGACTCACAGATGGACTTCTAAAACCATCTGTAATCCTAGGTTAAAAATGCTTCACTCAGTTTCCCCTTAGCAATTTCAGAACAGGCATTCTGAAATATTTTTCCTGGAGCAGTTTATTTTTTCTTTAGCCTGAATTACTTAGAAGTTCTTTTCTTTTAGGTGCCAGAGCAGTGCTCTGCAGAAATTTTCTAAAGTATTGAACCAGAATTAATCTTCCCCCCTAGATTTTCTCTGGACCAAACCTCCCAAGAATGAGCTTTGCAACTACTAACTGAACTCTCTGACTCTTTCCAATGTATAAGACTGGGGTGACATCACTACCTCATTGATTACAAGGGTCAAGCAAGAGAATTAAACTGCAAGATGCATTCTAAACATCACCTTCACAAATAAAAGATCATGCAAAACTATTCTTCCAACAATTACAAACATATTTTATCACATTGGCACTTGCATTAGTTGCTATTGCTGCCACCATATCTATATGTTTATATTATAAACAAAAGACCCACATAATTTCCTCTGTGTGTGTTTGTTTCACTACTCAGAGGTGGTAGCAACTGTAATAGCTGTAAAAATAATTAAAATATTCTTTAGATATCACCATTCTGTAGATGATAGTGAAATTTGAAGATAATCAGCAGATTTAATATCATTTTCCTTTAAGCACCACTGCTAACATGGAACTCTCACATATATACCCAGTACTAAAATAAATCTAATTCTGGGCCATGGAGCCCATTCTGAAACAAAAGCAAGTCCAATAACCAATAAATTAGTTACTGATAGGTTAACAAAGGCATCCAATGACTGAAAGTCACAAAGAGAATTATAAACAACATCTGCATGGCATTCATCATATAACCACATCTAATTACTCATACAGGAAACTGTCCTTTAAATGAGAATATTCTGATGCCAGGACGAAGACCCAAAGTAGCATTTCCAGTTTGTTTTTTTTTCTTTCTAGTTTTGAAATTGCTTCCCTGAACTTTCTAGGTTTTTGCTCCCTTCAGAGGATTCTAGTTTGGCCATTATTATATTATTGGTTCCAAGAGGCTCTGCTGGCTTTTCATCACTGTCGAAGAAAATGTCTTCCGGATTTGGAGGCGGGGGGCAGAATTCTTCACTTGGAAAGATCTCGTGGAAGAGTGTTTCAGCTTGCTTGACGGCATGCTCACTTCCGAGTCCACAGTCAGGCCCAGTGCAGACATAAACGTTGGAAGGCAAGCCACTATAAGAGCTTCGGCTGACTCCCGAGGAATCTCTCATGTTAAAATAAAGAGCCCACAAGAGTTCTGGCTTCGGAAGTTCTTCCTGGTCTACTTCTGTCTCAGAATACGGGGTGAATAATTTCTTCACCACTGATTCTAAGTCTTCTCTTGCTGTTTTGGAAGATGAACAGGTCAGATGTACCAGGTAGGTGTCTTTCATGCATGTCATGGTTGAAGAACACAATTCAGTGATTCGGACAGCATGTGCTCCTGGTTCCACCGGAGGTACTGTCAAAATGGAAATCTGCTGATCTGAATCTGTCTTTAGGACAGACTGATCCGTAATGAGCACTGCCCTGGAGATCTGCTTGTACTGCACACTCGAACATGTTTCCTCAGACAGGTAACTATCCTCCACAATGAAATATTTAGCATTGATCCTTTGACCAAGGTGATCTATAATTGCTTTACATCTTCCAGATTCTCTGTCAACTACAAGGCATTGTACTTTATGGCGAAGACAATATATTCCACCGAAAACTGCACACATCCTGCAGAAACACTGGGGAATTTCGCCTTGGCCATATAAGGGAAATAAAAAGGGAGTGTTGCCAAACCGTCCAAGACACTGAAGAAAGTTTTTTGTTGCTTTAAGGCCATCTACTGTAGTGCAAGATGATTCTGACGTCATAGCAATCGAGTGAAGTATAAAATGTTGGAGGCTGGGGGTTAATTTTTTGGTTTTCAAGTACTCTGAAAATGAGCATTGTGTGAAAGCTTGGTATTCCTCTGGATGTTGTTCATAATCTAAACAAAATGTAAGAAACTTCATTAGCATCCTCTTTTCAACCATACTGAGCTCTTTGCTATTAAAGACATCTGCTCTGGAACAAGGCACCTGCTCTACTTTTCCTTCTCGAAATGCAAGAATCCTAGTGACATTTTTAAATTCTGCGTAACGACTAACATTTGATTTGATTAACAGATCAATTAATAGTCCTTGAGAATAAAGCAGCTTCGATGACAGATCAATATTAAACCTCCTGCCTTCTTTAACTATTTGAGAGTAAGTAATCCTCTTTCTCTTTGGTGGCACACTGTTGTCTTCCAATGCAGGTTTGATTTCATCTTTAGTGCCATCTGAAACTGTGTGTTTATAAGTATTATACTCACAATATTCTTCTTTCACAGAAGTTTCTGCTGTATCAGTTATTTCTTCATTGTTTTTTGGAGTGTCTTGTGTAGGCACTTCATAGCTAGTAACGTGTGATGAGTGTGTTTCCTCAGACAAGCATGCAGAATTCAGAGGTTTTATGAGGGTACTAGATGCTACACAAGAAGGATTTTTCTGCAGAGCATCAAGCTCTTCAATATTGCCATCCATGCCCTGACTGGCATAACAAAAAACTTCAGCGTGTTGAATGGTTTCATCCTTCTTGCAAAGAGGGATGGCTTCTTCTGTTTCATGGATCATGTCTTGCCATGCAGCAGGGCTTTCTTCCCCAGTGTCACTGTTTTGCCGATGTTCTTTCAACCAGGACAGCAATCCTGGAAAGCTGAAACTAGCCCAGTTTCCCCCATAGTAACTTTTTGAATCAAGATGCAGAACCCTTTGACCACTTCTGGAACATGCAGCGGCAAGGATGGATTCAGGCAGACCTGTCCCCATCACTATCACATCAAACTCTGTTGGGAGACTGTTGGCCATCCTGGAAAAGTGTCTGGTGACAACTTCTAATGAAGAAAATGTGTATGAATCTGCGCTGAGGGTTCAGAGAAGGTGTGAATATGCTGTAATAAAATCTCTCCTTGTGATATTCCAGATCATCCCAGAAATACTGAAGTTGCAGGTCCCAGGTATTCAACTGCTATCCTTTTTTAGTATTATTTTCTTATAGGTCAGTAGCATAAAACCATGATAAAGTACATCTAATATCTGAGATTAATAAAACAAGTATACGGTGTTCATTTCTGTGTTTCATCTTAGCAGTGAATGTCAAAATGTATCACATATGCATTTGTGAATGGAATTCTGCTCTGAAAGGAGAAAATTCAAGAAAGAATACAATTATAAACAATACTAAGAGAATAATAATTTCAAGCATCAATAATTATAATCCTATGGAGCACGACTTGATATCAGGACATAAAATTCTACTAAAGCAAGTCATTACATGCTTTCTCACATGTTTTCTAACTTCTTGAAAATAAGCAAAAGATATAGACTTGAGTTCTCCAAGTCAGGCAATTCAACAGTGAAGAATGGATATAACAACATCTCACAAAAATAAAGAATTAGCATAATACAATTCTATAACTTTGGTTTTAAGTATTTGAATAAATGGTACACAACTAGGAGATTAAATTGCAAGTAACATGTGGCTCCACTGTGTTTATGGAAACATACTATATACTATGTGCATGCTGCTGTGATTATGCATATTTCTGTGGCCCATACAGTCTGTGGATGCTTCTAAGACAAATGAATAGAAGACTTTCTCATACCCCACCCACCCTTAGGCTCTTACGGAAACAACATGAGACTATTTCAATTGAATGGGCCACTGCTATAATCAGAAGAGGATTAATTCAATAAAATAACTAGCATATTAAAATGTTTAGGTATATAAAAGAATCAGTCTACTGAAAACATATTTGTAAGAAATCCTTATACAAATATGCATATGCACAGGTGTGTTTTTTAGGTGTAAGTTAAAAAGGAAAAGTCCTGGGTCCATTGTTAAAACACTGCAACATAAAATAACATTTACTTCATTGGAAGGACTGATGCTGAAGCTGAAGCTCCAATACTTTGGCCACCTAATACAAAAAGCTGACTCATTGGAAAAGATCTTGATGCTGGGAAAGATTGAGGACAGGAGGAGAAGGGGACGACAGAGGATGAGATGGTTGGATGGCATCATTGACTTAATGGACATGAGTGAGCAAACTCTGGGAAATAGTGAAGGACAGGGAAGCCTGGCGTGCTGCAGTCCACGGGGTCACAAGGAGTCAGACACAACTGAGTGACTGAAGTACTGCTTCTAAAACCCATGTCAACATAGGGTGATATGTATTTTGTGAGACCCTAGCTCTGAGACTGAATCTCTTCATCTCAAGATGAAGGTCTGTCTAAACGTCCTCTGCCAAGATTAGCATGTTGTTTGTTGCTCTCATTTTTGAAGGGGTAGGACGTGGTAGTAAAGAAAGTCTCTCCTGTTAATCTGCAGCATCATTCTGGTTGTATTCCATGTGCAGAACACCTGCATGGTGGGACGTGTGGCCAGAGGTGCAATAGCCAAAGGGCTGAAAGGCATACTCACTTGGAAGTTCTTACACACACCACATGTGTGGTGGCCTTTCTATCACTCATCATTGCATGGTAAGAGTGAGTTTCTTGAGCTCTGATTTTTCCTACTGCTACACTTACTGAAACCTGGATCAGTGCATACTGGGCCTGCCTAGGCTGAGATGACTAATTATCCTGGATACCCATATAACAAGCCATTCAATTGGAACTTAAAGTGACTAATTCACTGAATTGGTAGTTCAGTTTAAGTGAGATGGCAATCTTCATTGTCTTTTCTGATCAAAGCTTGTGACTGAAGAATATTAGGGATTCCACTTGCTTTCAGCATTCCCTAAGAAACAACATTCCCTAAGAAACCAGGAATTGAGCACAGAATGAAGTGGTTGCCTGGCCTACTCATATATATATGTGAATTACTTATTCTGCTTTCTTCCTGCAGGGTATGGAGAGGAAGACAGAACCCATGAGGGTATGTGAAGAAGTGTAACCACATATGTACTTATTTTGGGCTTAGAAGGGGATATAGCAGAGGGTTGGGAGTAAGACAGAGGATATAAGCCATAAGTGCTGAAACCAGCCACCTCCTAACCTACAGGTATCAAAGGAATTCTCGTAATATAAGGCAGGACAGAACAACCTTAAAGAACATTGAGCTAAATTACCCTGTAACCCCAGGTAAGAGAACTGATGGCTGGAGAGATTAAGTGACTGGGAGAGTCCACATGATGGGTTAGTCACAGGATTGAGTGGCACCCATGCTCACACCATCAGGCCAGTGGTCTTTCCACTTGACAGAGCAGCCTCTCTAGAAGCCTCTGAAGTAAGCAGTCACTTTTGGTATTTTAGAATGTCCTGCCCTTCACTACTCCAGGGTTAGTTAGTTCTTGCTTAGGGCTAACAATGAGGAAAGCACCCTCCCTCTCTTTATCTTTAACTCTTACCTAGAAGCACAATGTTTGGAATTTACTCCAGAATCTGCCTGTCAATGCAGTAGACACAGGTTCCATCCCTGGGTTGAGAAGATCCCCTGGGATTGTGGCAACCCACTCCAGTATTCTTGCCTGGGAAATCCCATAGACAGAGAAGCCTGGTGGGCTACAGTCCATGGGGTCACAAAGAGTCAAACACAACTTAGCAATTAAACAACAAAAATGTTTTCAGCTCTATCATAATCCACTATTGATCTGTCTCCCAGGGCTTGAACAAAACTCAGAAGGTTCTGTCCCAGCGTTTCCACCTCTAACTTAAAAGCAGGTTAAAGTCATTGTTGAAAGCACTAACGAGATGCTCAGAAAAAGAGAGTAGTGGCCAGGCAAAATACTGTGTGGTGAACATTTCTAGCAGTCTTAGAAAATCCTTTCAGATTGGGGTGGGAATGCAGCAGGGATGAAGAGGGAGGAAAAGGATGGAAGAGAAAAGAAGATTACAGTAGGTTGAGGCCACAAGATAGAAGGGATGAGGAAGAAAGCAAATGCTGGTACTAATAAAAAACTCAACATACCCTTGTTTCCAAACTCCCAGGCACTGAGTTAGAATAGAAACTGAATTTCCCAGCACAGAAAATGCACTTCTTGAAGATAAGAACTTTAAGTGCTTATTAAGGAAGGGGTAGGTAGTAGTAGAATATTAGAATCATTGAGACAATCAAATAAAATTATGATTTCTATGAATTTTCTTGTGTCCCTCAACATACAAAAAAGGAATCATAACAAATATGATATCAGGGTTTGTCATCACATAGAAGGTTGGTGAATAAGAAAATACTCTTGATAATGCTGCTGCTGCTGCTAAGTCACTTCAGTCATGTCCGACTCTGTGCGACCCCATAGACGGCAGCCCACCAGGCTCCCCCGTCCCTGGGATTCTCCAGGCAAGAACACTGGAGTGGGTTGCCATTTCCTTCTCCAATGCATGAAAGTGAAAAGTGAAAGTGAAGTCGCTCAGTCATGTCCAACTCTTAGGGACCCCATGGACTGCAGCCTACCAGGCTCCTCCGTCCATGGGATTTTCCAGGCAAGAGTACTGGAGTGGGGTGCCATTGATAATGCTACAAAGATCTTATTCTTGTAAACTTGCCAAGATAAAAGCAGTAATGAATTATCAATGATTTTTAGGATTTTTTTTTTTAAAGGAAATTTAAGACTTGAGAAATATACATTTCTATTTCAAACTTTTGTACAAATGAAATTTCTGGAGCACATACAAAATGATAATTTCTTTTTCAACCTTAGAAAATAATGTCTTCAATGAAATGCTGGGTGGTTCATCTCTCAAAATGCCAAGTGTCAGTGAGACTTAAATCTTGCATCTGGATTAAGAGTATTGTATTATCAAGTTCTATTTTAGTGAAACCTACTGGTTTCACAGCTAATTATATGTTCATTTTGAGTTGGGATTCTCTCATCCATTTGCAATCTCACCTGAGACTTTCGTGTGCTGGAAACTATAAGGAAGAAAACACAGAAAAAATAGCTAATAGGGTATATGCCAATGTGCATTCTGAGGACCTGAATAAAACTATCTCACTTCCTAGGAAGCAGTCAAAGGTTTACAACTGCTGATGGGCAAATTTTTAAAAAGAATTTACACATCGCGACTATGTTAGGTTTATATCTCTCATTTTAGAAAATTAATATAGGGATTAGATCTCATCACCGTCTCCCAACTTTCACAAGTCACTTTTGCCCTTGAATCTCTTAACCCCACGGCCCTTAATTTCTTTCCTCAAAGTGTATAAGCTATTGTCTCATGCCCTGTTGAATTAAATGAGGAGACAGAAAGCAGAGAAGCAGAGGAGCAGGACAGCGACCAGAGATGGGGTATGGAGGAACTGGTGCCCTGGGGAGCGGGGCTGCAGACAGGCTGGGGTTTGGGTGGGCGTGGGGCCTGATGAGCACTGGGAAAGAGCGAGCGCGTGAGGACGAGGTCAGCGGGGGAGGAGGAGAGGTGGGCGGAGGGGGTGAGATGGGCGGAAGGTGAGATCACGAGAGAGAAGTCGGGGCTGGGCAGGAGGGGAGGTCAGAGGAATAGAGGTCAGTGGGGAGGTGAAGTCAGGGGAGCCCCGCTGCGAGGCTGAGACCCGAAGCGGGAGGGGGCGGGGCCGGGAGCAAGGGCGGGAGGGAGGTCCACCCGGATCACTCACCTCACAGGCTGTTGCTGAAGCCCATTCGCCGATCGTGGTGCTCCCCACCCTGCTGCCCCTCAGGGCGAACGAGAAAGCCAGCGCGGCCCGGAGGACGGACGGTAGCAGATCGCCGAGGCTGACGCGGAGCAGGAGGAGGCGGGCGGGGTTGAGGAGCCGCGGTAACTTGGGGTAGATGACGAGCACTAGCAGGTTGCTGCCCACGCCCGGAAGCCCCACGGAGCCAAGCAAAAGCACCATGCGCTAGTAGGCGCCCTCGCTGACAGGCGGGGTGAGGCTTGACTACCCCGCCCTTCCGGCGGCCTCCGCCGCGCCTCCCGGCTGGCACGACCGGCGCCGGCGCGCTTGGTTCTGGGCGGGGCGCAGGGCGCCCTGTGGCACTAGACGGTTTTAGATGCGTCTCCACGGCTTTGCCCCGCCCCTGGCGCGCCTCGTAACCCCGCCCCTTCCCGCCACTGTAGTCCCGCCCCGACTCGCCTTGTAGCCCCGCCCATCCCGGCGCGCCTCTAATCCCGCCCCCTGTCGCAGTCTTGACTGAGTCCGCGCGCTCTCGGCCCTTTTCTCCCGCCCCAACCTGTATTTCGGCTCCAACTCCGTGAGAGCCAGAAGGGAGATCGACCTCGGTGGCTCCTCATTTCGCATCCCCACCCTTCCCCCAGCCCAGCCGGAAGACCTCTTGGCGTTCACCATTCACTCACTCGTTCAGGAACATTTAGGGGTTTCTGGCCCACCACGTGCTCACGAGGGGGTTACACGAGCGACTCCTAGCCTTGGCTTCTCCCCTCCCAGGAAGCTGTTAGGAACCGCTGCCAAATGGTGTCGCACATTTAATGCAAACCCAAGCAGCACCCCAGGCCTGCTCATATTGTCCTTCGTGTTCTCCTTGCAGTAGAAATGGATACACCCCGTCACTAAGGCCCTCGCTGCGGCCACCTTCCAGCTCCGCACCACATCTAGCAGGTGAAGAGGTGGTCTCTGTGTTTGAAGCAGAACACCTCCTCTGACCTTTTATACTGTGAAAATAGACGGCAAGTTAAACACAGGTCTGTGAACCGATCAGTCATTACAGGGCTGCGCCACTGCCTCTACGCAAACCACAAAAGGGCTCAAGGAGGATGCAGTCACTATCCAGACCCGCAGACTGCCCTGGGCACCGCTGGCCTGCACAGTGTCTGCTCAAGGGCAAAGGACCTGCCCTCCACGAAGGTGTGTGCCTCCTCCCACCTCTACTCAAAGGATCGGTTGAGAATGAGTAGTGTCAGTGAACTCCCATTACAAGTGTTTTGGAGGTAAGGTCTAATCGTCAGGGCAGGGTTGCTCTCCATCATGGTGCATTGAGCAATAGCTGAGGGGCAGTGTGCTCTGCCCTCAAAATCTTGATTTGTCCTTAAGGCTTCCAGTCTGGACTTACCTGTGAGATTAACCCACCCACTTCTTAAAAAAAAAAAAAAATCATATAATTTTGTATTTTAGATTTATGCAACCGTTTAACAAGTTCTATATATTTAATGTTGACTATGTTTACTGCCTAGTCTACAGTAAGGTCTCAATAAATATTAGTTGAATGTATGAAGAAGGACCATATTTTTCCCTAAAGCATTCATTCATTCATTGGTGCTGAGTCCCTGCTCATAAACTTTACATTGTGGTGGTGTTGGGAGAACAGACAATTATCAACTAAGTACATAAATAGTGTTGTGAAATGTGGCATTAAGAAAAATAAGGCAGGGCTTTCCTGGTAGCTCAGTGGTGCCAATGAAGGAGACAAGGGTTGGATCCCTGGTGGGGGAAGATCCCTCATGCCTCAGCAATTAGCACTGTGTGCCACAACTATTGAACCCTTGCTTTAGAGCCTGGGAACCACAACTACTGAGCCCTGCAACTACAGAGCAGCCCCTGCTCACACCGCAGTGAAGACCCAGCACAGCCAAAAACAAATAAATACATAAAAAATTTAAAAGATAATTAAGGCAGATAATTCCTAATTATCTTTAATTCCTAAAGGAAATCAGTCCTGAATATTCATTGGAAGGACTGATGCTGAAGCTGAAGCTCCAATACTTTGGCCACCTGGTGTGAAGAACTCACTCATTGGGAAAGGCCCTGATGCTGAGAAAGATTGAAGGCAGGAGGAGAAGGGGATGACAGAGGATGAGATGGTTGGATGGCATCACCGACACAATGGACATGAGTTTGAGTAAGCTCCAAGTGTTGGTGATGGACAGGGAAGCCTGGCGTGCTGCAGTCCATGGGGTCACAAAGAGTCGGACATGACTGAGTGACTGAACTGAAGGCAGATAAAAGGTATTTGGGAGGGAGGGCAGAGTTTGTTATTTTGTATAGCATGGTTACACATAGCCACCCTGAGTATAACAGGCACAAGGGTAGATGTAATGGAATGGGTCCATGCTTGACATATTGGAGGAAAAATAAATCAATGTGGCTGGCTGGAATGAGAATTGCAAAATAAGGGCAGAGAAGTAGGTGATCAGTGATTGGCCTCAGGTTCTTGGCTATTTTAGTAAAATGACTTTGGCTTTAAAGTCCAAGGCAATGCCTATGTAAGAGGAATAATAGTGAAGGAAAAAAAGAATAAGAGGCTTTTGGCAAATGTTTAAGAATTTTGGTAGATTTGTTTTTATAATACTATGAGTTGTTAAGGTTATCTATTATACTTGGGGTTTTCAGATGGCACTAGTTGTAGAGAATCTAATTCCTAATGCAGAAGATGAAAGAGACACAGGTTTGATCCCTGGGTAGGGAAGATCCCAGGGAGAAGGAAATGGCAACCATGGAAGGAAATGGACTATAGCATACCAGGCTCCTTTGTCCTCCACTGTCTTCTGAAGTTTTCTCGAATTCATGTCCGTTGAGTCAGTGATGCTAGCTAGCCATTTCACATTCTCAGCCACCTCCTTCTCCTTTTGCCTTCGGTCTTTCCCATCATCAGTGTCTTTTTCAATGAGTTGACTCTTTGCATCAGGTGGTCAAAGGATTGGAGCTTCAGCATCAGTCCTTCCAATGAATATTCAGGGTTGATTTCCTTTAGGATTGACTGGTTTGATCTCCTTGCAGTCCAAGGGACTCTCAAGAGTCTTCTCCAGCACCACAATTTGAAAGCATCAGTTCTGCGCTTAGTCTTCTTGATGGTCACATCTATATAGGACTACTGGAAAAACCATAGCTTTGACAACATAGACCTTTGTCACAAAGTGATGTCTCTGCTTTTTAATTTGCTGTCTAGGTTTGTCATAGCTTTCCTTCCTGGGAGCATCTTTTAATTAAAATTTAAATAAAATTTAAAATAAAGGGTCTTTAGTTGTTAGAAAAATGCAAATCAAAACCACAATGAAATACCACTTCAGACCTAATAGGATGACTATTATAAAAAACTAAAAACAGCAACAAAAAGGAAACTAAAAAGCATTGAAAGAATGTGGAGGAGTTAGAACCCTGCTGTGCCACTACTGAGAATGAAAAATGGTGTAGCCACTGTGGAAACAGTTTGGCAGTTCCTCTGAAAGTTAAGCACATTTATCAATGATCCAGTAATTCTGCTCCTAGAAGTATAGCCAAAAGAATTGAAAGCAGGGACTGGAACATGTATTTGTACACAAGTGTTCATAGCAGTATTATTCACAATAGCCAACAGGTGGAAATAAAGCAAATGTTCATTAATAGGCAAATGAATAAAAAATGTGGTATGTACATACAATGAAATATTACTCAGTAATGGAGATAAATGAAATTCCAATACATGCTACAACATAGATGAACCTTGAAAACCTTAGGTTGAGTGAAGTAAGCCTGACACAAAAGGACAAATATTATAGATTCCACTTATAAGAGGTACCTAGAATAGACAAATTTATAGTAACAGAGAGTAGAGTAGTAGTCACCAGAGGGGAGGAAGAAATGAGGAATTAGTGGTCAATGGGTACAGGACCTCAGTTTGGGGCGATGCAGATGTTCTGGAAATGGATAGTAGAGATAGTTGCACAAAATTGCGAATTACTTAATGCCACTGAATTGTACATTTAAAATGATTGAAATGGTAAATTTTATTGATGCAATAATTCTAATGCAATAAAAAGCATATGCTAATTATACCTGAATCTCACTCCCCCAAGTAGGAAAAGTATATGCAAATGTAACCAATTTACTGAGTGAGCTAAGTCCTGTTCCACTCTTTTTCGACCCCATGGAGCCTGCCAGGCTCCTTTGTCCAGCACTGTGCAAGCAAAAAGTAATTTTATTCTCTTTGGTACTACTCATTTCAAATATTGTCTTTCCACCTATTCTTCACTGCCCTTGGTTGACATTTTATCAGTTCTCAAAGCCTTTCTAATCAGTTTCAAGTAATATAAAGTCTGGAATATTGTAATACTGACACATTAAAACTCATAGAAAACTCTTCTGTCAATCCTCTAAAACAGAGCGTGCTGTAGCCTGGAGAACTTTTGGGGGGTGGGGAGGTAGGAGTGGAGGGAACAACAGCCAGCTTCTCCCATTTCCTTAAGCACCACCTTTGATGCTGCTCTGGGCCCCTCTGGGATTTTGAGGAAAATCCTCCTTGATTGGTAAAGTTGTCATCTGATATTGGTGCCCTCTGCTTATGCAAATTTTCAGTCTGCATTTTTCTCTCCTGGGGTGATCTGTGGAGTCTCTAGAGAACCTGAGGTCACTGGAGATATTTTCCCCACAACTCTGTTGACAGGGGCAGTGCCTCTCTGTCAGCTGGAGCCTTAGTTCTCCCTCTATGACCCTGATTAGGGTCCCCTAGACCCTCCAGGCAGTCTTCTCCAATAGGGCTCCTCCCAAAGTTATGGACACATGACTACTCTAAAAATTTTCTCTGGAGGTGTTCATTAAGGGTCTCCTCAACCTCGTCATCAGAGAAGACAATAGCAACCCACTCTAGTACTCTTGCCTGGAAAATCCCATGGGCAGAGGAGCCTGGTAGGCTGCAGTCCATGGGGTCTCGAAGAGTCGGACACGACTGAGCAACTTCACTTTCACTTTTCACTTTCATGCATTGGAGAAGGAAATGGCAACCCACTCCAGTGTTCTTGCCTGGAGAATCCCAGGGACGGGGAGCCTGGTGGGCTGCCGTCTGTGGGATCGCACAGAGTCGGACACGACTGAAGTGACTTAGCAGCAGCAGCAGCAGCAGCAGCAACCTCGTAATGAACCTGCCTTCTCTTAAGCCTTCTGAAGAAGAGAATAGACTAACGTGTGAAGAATTGGTTTCTCAGTGCCTCTGTACATCATCCTTCATGGGCTGTATAGCCCTTTTTCTTTAAAAAAAAATGGGGAAATTCTTCAAGCCTATTGTACCATGGAACCTCTGGCGAGACAGAAAGTAGTCTATTTTAGTATCCTCCCACACTGGAGCATTAATTCATTAATTACAATCTCTATATTTCAAACAAATCTTTTCCAAAATATGACAGTGTCAATGGAAACAGGCTTTTGGAGGGTTTTTGTTTTTAATTTAATTTGTTTATTTTGCTGCATTGGAGCAGGATCTTTAGTCACGGCATGTGGGATCTTCCCTGGCCAGGAATTGAACCTGGGCCCCTTGCATTGGGATCACTGAGTCTTAGCCACTGGGCCACCAGGGAAGTCCCCAAGAAGACAGGTTTTATCTGCCACTCTTGTTCGGAATCACTGATAATCCTTAGCCTTCTGTGTCATGCATGTGACAGCTAAGAGAAACTTCGACCCTTACTCAACCAAGTAATCTGTCTCCAAGGAGCACATCTTTCCCAGGCCTGTCTAAACTTTGATCCCCAGTGAGAAGAGAAAGATGCCTTGAGGAAATTCTGGCTAAATATATCGAAACCATTTCCTGTCTTAGGAAACATAAGTTAGTGAATGTAATTGAACTTTTTTTTTATTTAAAAGAAAATCTGGCATACCTTCAAGTTCTGAATGTCAGTTCTCTTTGCACCTACAGCTGAATTTCTTTATTGAGTAAACTATTAGTCTTTCCAACATCTCCTTCCTTTTCAAAACACTTTCTCCTCTTGGTTTCTGAAATACTCCTTTCTCTTGACTCTTCTACTTCACTGGCCACTCCTACTTAGTTTCCATCAGCGGTTCTTCCTGATCACTCTGACCTCTGAACAGTGGCATGCTCAAGGTTTGGTCCTCAGTTTTTTTGTTTCTTTAAGGAGATCTCATCTAGTCCAATGGCTTTGAATACCACCGAAGTGCTGATGGTGGCTTCCCAGGGGTCCAGTGGTAAATAATCCACCTCCCAATGTAGGAGACGTGAGTTCAATCCCTGGGTCGGGAAGATCCCCTGGAGTAGGAAATACCAGCCCACTTCAGTATTCTTGCCTAGCAAATTCCATGGAGGAAACTTACAGGCTACAGTCCATGGGTTGCAAAGAGTTGGACATGACTGAACAACTAAACACAGCAGAACAAGTGCTGATGATTTTTAAGCTCTCCCCTGAACCCTAGATTTTTATATCTGACTATTCAATATCCACAATTGTTTATCTAATAGACTTCTCAAACTTAACACATCCCAAATTGAACTCTTAATTCTCTCCTCAAAATCTCCTTCTCCCACTGACTTCCTCCCCAGAAGTGAGTATTCTGTCCTCCAAGATTCCCTGGAATTATTCTTGATTCTTCTCTTGCTATCATATTCCCATCTAATCTATCAGCAAATTCTATTGTATCTATCCTCATACAGCCTGACATCTTAGTCCTATCTTCATCTAAACCACTATCATGTCTTACTTGAATTACTGAAATTGCCACCTAGTTGGTTTTCCTGCTTCTACTCTTTCTCTCCTTCAACTTATCTCTACTAAGCAGTTGAATGGAGAAGGAAATGGCAACCCACTCCAGTACTCCTCCCTGGGAAATCCCATGGACAGAGGAGCCCAGTGGGCTATAGTTCACGGGGTTGCAAAGAGTCAGACAGGACTGAGCGACTAACAAGCAGCTGAAACAATCCTTTTCAATTGTGAATCAGATATCAGCATTCTACTCAATAGCAGATTAGTGATTACTATATAGACTGTTCTTCAACAGATTTGGCTCCACGTCTGACTCTCTGATGTTATCTCCCCACCTTCTCTTCACATACCACATCACCCCAGTCACATGACTGCTTCGTTGTTTCTCAGACATATTAAGCACAATTTGATATCAGGATTTTATGCATGCTTTTCTTGGAATACCTTTCTACCATTTGTCCACATGGCTTGCTACCTTACTTCTCTCTGGTTTGTGTCTAGGAGTCTTTTTATTAATGAGTCCTTTTCTGATCCCTCATCCATGTCCTTTGACTTATCCCCCAACCCAACATACTTTTACTCTTTTTCTTTAGAGTACTTATCACCTTCTGGCATATTATTTACTTATTTGCTTGTTTGTGTGTCTTCTCCTTTAGACTGAAAGTTCAATAAGCTCTTTTGTTCAGTGTTGTTTCCTCAGTGCCTAAAATAGTATCTAACATGAAGTAAGTGTTCAGTGAATATCTGCTGAATGAATGGATGGATGAAAATGAGAATGCATGAGAATGGTAGGAAAAGTGGTTCTTCATGTGTCACTACCTATACTTTGAAAACTTTTAAGGGAAAAGAGAAGGAACGAAAGAAATTAGGAGATTTTTTTCCTACATAAAAGTTTTATTTTGTCCTTCTTTTAGTAGCCGGAGATGAATATTAAGGAGACAGTGTTACCACTGGAGGTACCCAGCAATGCTACCTGATTCAGGTAGCATTCAGCATTCTGAATGCAAGGTCTTGCAGATGTTTTTAAAGATGGACTTCAGCTAACTCATCTAAAGCATAGGCAGTTAGCTCATGGTGGGTAAGATATTAGACAATCTCTCCTTCCCATAAAGAGTTAAATATTGGAAAACTTGATTCAATAGCAATTGCACTAAACAGTGTGGAGTATTGGAGCTTGCAATTAGAAGAAAGGAGACAAAGAGAAAGCTTCTTCTCATGCAACTAATGATACCTTGAAAGAACTTTCTTCTCAGTCAGGAACTACCTCTTCCTCATATTGACTTGCTTTATTATTTTAATTGAAGGACTATACATAAAGGAAGAAAAAATATTTTTATTCTCTATGACTTCAAAAACTATCTTCATTTGTCATAGAAAGGTCAGATACTGAAATACATTTTCATCTTTAGAAGTTCAGGTATCCAATCAAATATGGCTGCAAGAATGAATGTGAATTTTACTCTCCAAGGCATATCCTGAGGAAGGCAAAATGAGGTGAAAAGAGATATATGGGGGAGAAGGTAATACCCAGTTTCCATACTTGGCCTTTATCCATCTTTCTTTCCTCTTAGGCAGTGTATACACACACCCCACATCCCCCCCCCCCCGCCCCCCACACATACATACACACAAATTTGTGGAGAAAGAAATCTCTATTTCCTCTTTATGAAGGAAGGAGGATGTTACAAAGGTATTATGATGCAATAAGGACCATATGAAGGACACTGGTAACATTATGAGGTCAGGAGTTTTACTAAAGTGTTTGCCTATGTGAAATGCATTAGACCTAAGTCAGTGTTTTCCCTGCTATACTCCTACCCACAGTATGGGATGTTAAGATCAAAGGAATGAGACCTAGGGCAAAAATTGAGGCAGCAGGGAGGCATTGCAACAACTGGGAGGTTTTCCAAGTTGGCAAATTTACATTGTTATTTCTGGACAGAAATAAAAGATTCCCTATGTCCTTATGGATATCAAGGAGGAAAAACATATCAACCCTGCACTGCAGGTTAGCAGTTTCAGGACAGCCTTGAAAGGGTTTGAAAGATTGGTTGAACACCTAGCGGCCCAGAAAAGAGATGAAAGAGCCGGCTTGTTTACCCAAAAAGAAGGTAAGATCAGTGAACATGGGGCAGTCTAGTTGGGTCTGTTGATTAGAACTGGGAATACTATCAAGCATAAAGATGATAGAATTTAATAATTTACAAATTACTTTAATAAATATAATTTAATTACTTCTTGTAACAGGGAGAGGCAACATAGCTGAAAAGCAAAGACATTGAATGGGAGGGTGGTGTCCAGTTCCTCATCTGATTCTGTCCTTGAATAGCTAAGTGGACTTGAGGAAGGTCTTTTCACTTCTCTGAATGTTAGCTCTTCAAATGTAAAATTGTGGGGGGGGGGGTGGGTTAAATGACATCTAAGGCTTCTTCTGTGGAATCTACCATTTGACGTCTTACTGGTTGCTCTGGGACTCTCAATAGGGCATTGCAGGCATGCTTAATCACTTAGTTGTGTCCAATTCTTTGTGACCCCATGGACTGCAGACTGCCAGGCTCCTCTGTCCATGGAATTCTCCAGGAAAGAATACTGGAGTGGGTAGCCATTCCATTCTCCAGGGGACCTTCTAGACCCAGGGATCAAACCCAGGTTTCCTGTATTGCAGGCAGATTCATTACCACTTGAGTGACTAGTGCATACTGATCATTAGTAAGCCACATGAACCACCTGCCATCACTTTACTTAAGGGTATCACAAGATCATAAAGAATTTTTTAAGTAAGGCAGAGTTTCCTGCCTCACCATGATTCACTCTCTGGGCCTCTCCTCATGTCTCTAGGCTGGAATAATTTCAAGCATGCCAAGGTAAGGAGATGGTGGTGAGCAATGATCTGCCAGGATTACTAGAATCAGATACCAACACAGAACTGAATGTATAGCTCCACGGTCAAGGTTGAAGGGGAGTGGTGTAGTGTGTAGCTTCAGATCATTGAGGATAGCAGTGAAGAGTAAGGCTTAATGGTAGAGTAAAATTCTAACAGAGCAAATCCTGCTGTTGTCAGGAAAGTAGTGGGGCCCACATAACTGCTAGAGGGTCAGCTGGGCCAGCCTCTTAATATGCCAGGCCGGAGTAGGAAATGGCAACTCACTCCAGTATTTTTGCCTGGGAAATCCTATGGATAGAGGAGCCTGCTGGGCTACAGTCCCTGGGGCTGCAAAGAGAAGGACACGACTGAGTGACTGAACGACAGTGACAACAACATAGCCATAAATAAGTGAAAATGTTGACTTTGGGTGTTCAAACCCAAACCAGTATTATTTGAATAGTCTTGTTGACCTAAAAAAGATGCACAACCTGAGAGTTGCGAGTTAAATTTTATTGGGGGCAAAATGGGGACTGCATTCTGGGAGACAGCACCTCAGATACCTCTGAGAGACTGCTCCAAGAGGTAGTGGGGGAAGGTCAATATATGAGATTTTGGTGAAATAGAAGTTCATGCAACCAAGCACTTATCTTACAAAAGATTTTCTGCTAGTCACAAGGAGCTGATGTCACCATTAAGGGATTTAGGACTTTTCTAGATATGAGGAGAGTGCAAGGGATGGGGTCATTAAATCAGTTCCTGAAAATACCTAACTATCTAAAAACCTATTCCACCAGTTTTCCTGGAGCTTGTGCCTGCGTGCTAAGTCACTTCAGTCCTGTCTTACTCTTTGCGGCCGATGGACTAAAGCCCACCAGACTCCTCTGTCTATGGGATTCTCCAGGCAAGAACACTAGAGTGGGTTGCCATGGCCGCCTCCAGGGGATCTTCCCGACCCAGGGATCAAACCCAAGTCTCTTACAACTCCTGTATTGTGAAGTGGGTTCTGTACCACTAGTGTCACCTAGGAACCCCTGCTCTCCACCCTGAACTCTCTTCGGGGAGTGTCAAAGGTCAGCTGCTACAGCAGCATAGATTCAATCCCAGCAAAGGCAGATGGCAAATGCCCTTGGCAACTGCCAATTTGTAGTTGATAGTATTTAAGAATTTACAAATCATTTTAATAAATACAATTTAATTACTTCTCATAACAATTCTAAAAGGCAAATATTACTGTCATTGCTATTTTTGTTGTTGTTGAGTTGCTAAGTCATGTCCAACTCTTTTGCCACCCCATGAATGTCTAGTCAAAGCCATGCTTTATCTAGTAGTCATGTATAGACGTGAGAGTTGGACCACAAAGAAAGCTGAGTGCCAAAGAATTGATGCTTTTGAACTGTGTTGTTGGAGAAGACTCTTGAAAGTCCCTTAGACAGCAAGGAGACCAAACTAGCCAATCCTAAAGGAAATCAGTCCTGAATTTTCATTGGAAGGACTGATGCTGAAGCTGAAGCTCCAATACTTTGGCCACCTGATGTGAAGAACTGACTTATTGGAAAAGACCCTGATGCTGGGAAAGATTGAAGGCGGGAGGAGAAGGGGATGACAGAGGATGAGATTGTTGGGTGACATCACCGACTGGATGGACATGAGTTTGAGTAAACTCTGGGAGTTAGTGATGGACAGGGAGGCCTGGCGTGCTGCAGTCCATGGGGTCACAAAGAGTTGGACAGGGCTGAGTGACTGAACTGAATTGAACTCTAGTCTGCTAGACTCCTTATTGCTATTTGCTCCATTTTATTTGTTAATAAATGAGAGATATGTAAAAATCATCTGTTCAGGTCACTCAATTCCTAAGTGTTAGAGCTGACTCAGACCTTTTATTAATAGATATGCTTTTGTTAAATGATTGAGAACTTGGCTGGGCTTTCTAAACTACTCAGTTAGGTTTCATGTTTCCCTAGTCCCCTTGTCCGTTTAACTCTCTCTGTAACTGATTTTCCAAACCCTTGCACGTTTTCTGAGTCCTCAATAGGATCTCACCTCCTCTCAGTCAAGCTTCCAACATCATAAGTGAAAGCAAAGCCAAAAGATAAGAATTCTCTCAAACTCTCTTTCTTCCACTTCCAAAGTACCTGAAGTGATACCTGTCCTTTCTTCCATGCCTCCTCCCCTCCAGAGCTGTTGCTACCTTGCTGCAACAACTGCAAAAGCCTCCTTTTCCACTGGTTTTGTCCTCTAAAACTAAAATTATGACGACAATCCTTACCTTGACTTTCTCTTCCTTTTAAGCTTGTATGTTTCTCCTTTGCTTCTCTGCTCAATTTCCCCATAGTGTCACCACTTCATTTTCAATCAAGTATGGCTTCCTTCATCACTTTGCTGAAAAATCCTCTTACCAAGGTATTCGATCACCTAATATGCCTGCCAAATTCAACAATTTGTTTATATTTTCCAGCTTACTTGGCCATTTCATTGCATAAACAGTTAGCTGCTACTACTTCTAGAAATTCTCTTCTGTGTCACCTATGAACACCACTGTCCTCTTATTTTTTCCTCTTCTCATTCTTTCTTTGCCTCTTTTTCTCTTGAGCCTTGCTTGCATTGTCTCTCAGTCTTATAGCATAGACATCAACTACCTAGTCTCCTAAGCCAGGTGTCTTGGTATAAATTTTGACTCTTTATTTCACAGCATCTCATTCTTGGGTTATTATAACAGCTTCTTTATATAGTGGTCTTCTTGCCAAGAGTGATTCCTTTCTGTATATTTCTGCTGGGAGATTTTCCTTTAAAAATCTGTTTAGAATTTCTACATTCTTAGTATATTCAGTTCAGTTCAGTTCAATCATTCAGTCGTGTCTGACTCTTTGTGACCCCATGGACTGTAGCCTACTAGGCTCCTCCATCCATGGGATTTTCCAGGCAAGAATACTGGAGTGGGTTGCCCTTTCCTTCTCCAGGAGATCTTCCTGACCCAGGGATCGAACCCAGGTCTCCCACATTGTAGACAGACACTTCACCGTGTGAGCCACCAGGGAAGTCCTAGTATATTAGAGCACCTTTAAAATCCATATATGTTGACTTGACATCATCCCCTAACCTACTCCAGTTGTAGCTCTTTGCAATTGCCCTGCCTGCACCTTCTGTCCTAACATGAACTTCTCAGCATTTCCAAACCTGGCATACTGTTAACGACTCTGATTTTGCACATGTCATCCCTACAAAGTGGTGTACATTTCCTCCCTTTTGGAGGGTCTATGAATACTTCCTCATTTTTCAAGATCCAAATCAAACGTCAACATCCCTTCTTTACAAAAACTTCCAAACTTTTCCTGAGCAAAGCCATCCTTAGAAATTTTGATGCACTTTATTGCCATCTCAAGGAATTTACTGCTGATCTTAAATTGCTGAAATTGATATACGTGTGTGTATTCCTGCCCTTTCTTTCCAGCGTTGAACTGTGAGTGCTTTGAAGACTTGGTAACCTCGGGGTTAGCCCAGAGTCTGAAGCCAGGAAGTGCTCCTTAAATGTGTGCTAAACAAATAAACCTTGCTTAAATATACAAGCTTGCAATTACAAAGCCACACTGAAAATTTCTTTCTCTAATATATATGTTTATATGTACACACATATACATATATATATATATTTATGTTTAGAGAGAGAGAACACATATATATTATAGACATATATATATACATTTTTATAGTACATTATACTATAAAGTGTAATGTACTAGTGAGTGTAGTTTATAGTTATATATGTATATGTATGCATATTAGATTTGATCAAAACTAAGTACTGCTAGATAAATTACCTTTATGACAGGGACTAAACTAAAAGATTGAGAAGGGAGAAATGTAATCTGAATTTTTATCAGACTGCTAATACTGTCATATATTCATTTTTGTTGTTGTTGTTGTTTACTTGCTTAGTTGTGTCTGACTGTTTTGAGATACCAAACACTATAGCCCACCAGGCCCCTCTGTCCATGGGAATTCCCAGGCAAGAATACTGGAGTGGGTTGTCATTTCCTTCTCCAGGGGATCTTCCTGACCCTAGAGATTGAACCTGTGTCTCCTCTCTGGCAGGTGGACTCTTTACCAATGAGTCACTTGGGAAGCCCCAAATCGGGTCTACCTCTCATCATAGCAAGACAGGCAAGAAGCTGAGAACGAGAGAGAAGTTTCTTAATGGCACCGCTGTTTACCTCAAAAACTGTATCAAGTATATTGTAGGAGTTCATCTGTGCAATATTGCTCTTAAATCTTCTTGATAATTACCCAATAGACTTAAAATCATTTGAGGAAAGAAAAGTCTTACATTCCTTATCCAGTGGCATTTAGAATGAGAAATCTATATGTACTAGTTGGTATGAATTTAAAACAGCTAAGCTATTTGGATCTCTCATATGAATTCAAACTTAATATTACCAAGATTGAATGGTTTATTTTTCTCAAGAAATATGACTCTTACTCAATTGCCGGTTTTGGTAAATAGTACCAATGTCTGTTCAGTTTTGAAATCAGAAATGTGAGTGTCATTCTAGAACAAGGTTTCTCAACCTTGATACTACTGACATTTGGGGCTTGATAATTCTTTGTTCTGTCTGCATGTGTATTCTATGAGTATGTGTGTGAGGCCAGGACTGGGGGCGGGCTATCTTATGCACTGCAGAATATTTAGTGTCATCTCTGGCTTCTGCCCACCAGATGTCAGAAGCATCTTCATCCCTCATTGTAACAATCAAAAATGTCTGCAGACATTGCCAAATAGCCTATGAGAGAGGTAGGGCAAACTCTCCCAATAACAACCATTACTCTAGCATGCATCCTGTCCTTCACTCACAAATTCTGTCCCCCAAACTTACAAGCTATTAGCAAGTCTTTGCAATTCTCCTTCCAGCCATATCTCACCATCTCAGTGATCTCTCTTTGGTTGTGTGTGTATGTATATTTGAGTTGTTCAGTCATGTCTGACTCTGGGTGACCCCATGGACTGTAGCCCCCCAGGCTTCTCTGTTCATTGAATTCTCCAGGCAAGAATACTGGGAGTGGGTTGTCATTTCCTTCTCCAGGGATCTTCCCAAGCCCGGAATTGAACCCAGGTCTCCTGCATTGCAGGCAGATTATTTACCATCAGTGCCTATACCACTTATTATCCAGCTGAGGACACTTTCAAGAATGAAAGGGGTTGTTATTAATAATTAAGTGGACAAAATAGGTGGGCTTCCCAAGTGGATCAGTGGTAAAGAATCCACCTGCCAATGCAGGAGATGTGAGTTCAATCCTTGAGTCAGGAAGATCCCCCGGAAGAGGAAACGGCAACTCACTCCGGTATGCTTGCCTGGGAATTCCCATGGACAGAGGAGCCTGGCAGGCTACAGTTCATGGGGTGGCAAAGAGTCAGACAGGATTGAGCAACTGAGCACACACGCACAGAGAAAAGAGGCATAAATGCATCATCTTGACCTAAGCCTCCACATCTGAAACCTACACTAAATGCTCAAACCCCTCACTAACTTTATAGTTTTTATCCTTGTCTCCTCATAGCAACCAGGGTCTTTCAAATGTTCTAGTGATAGCTCACCATCATGGTTAGAATAAAATACAAGCTTCTAACTCTAACTTGGTCCTTCTTCCTCTCTGATCTCACCTCATGATAACTTTCCCCAGTCCTCACTATACTTCATATCACTGACCTTTCTTTCCAGAATGCACCAAGCTCTTTCCTGCCTTAGCATCTTCGTGTTTGCCAGCCTCTACCTAAAATGCTCTTCTCAAGCTTTAGCATATGTCTGACTCCTTTTGCTTATCGGGTCTCAGCTTTGTTGCTTTTTACCTGTCCTTAGAAAGGGATTCTCTCAGGTCCACCCTCACCCACCAGCACAGGATAATTCTGTTAATATAACATCTCCCTATTGATTTCCTTCTGAGCATTTATCTCACTCTCAACTTAATGATTCTCACATTGTTACTAAGCTATGTAACAGAAAGCGCACTGCTCTTAAGTGTATATCTCAATACATTTGGACATATGTAAAGTTACCTGTAGGTGTCAGCTAGATCAAGACAGAATATCCCTACCATTCCAGAATGTTCTCTCAGGCCCTGTTACGCAGATAACCACTAATCCAATGTCCATCTCTAGTAATTAGTCTTGCCTGTCCTAGCCTGTAAATATTTTGTTCACTTGATTTTCCGTTTATCCCATTAGAATATAAACTACCAGAAGAAGGGGTCTTGGCTACCTAGTTTTCCATTCTATGACCACTGTCTAGCTCAACTGTGACACATGTTGCTTAATGTATATTTGAGTCTAACTCCTTGTTGTCCTGTAACTCAATAGCTATGCCCCAGTGAATTACGAAATCTGTCAAAGTCAACATTCAGTCAATGGTGTGGGTTGTGTACCTGTGTGGTTACAGTGTCAAATAGTCAACAGTTGTTCTTCAGAGTGATTATAATTATGCCCATTTAATAGGTGGGAAAGTAGAAAGTTAGAAATATTAAATTACTAGTATGGCTCACAAGAAAGTCAATAATTAAGAAAGCTCAGCTCAGTTCAGTTCAGTCGCTCAGTCATGTCCGACTCTTTGCGACCCCATGGCAAATAGATGGGGAAACAATGAAAAGAGTGAAAGATTGTTTGGGGGGTTCCAAAATCATTGCAGATGGTAACTGCAACCATGAAATTAAAAGATACTTGCTCTTTGGAAGAAAAGTTATGACCAACCTAGACAGCATATTAAAAAGCATAGACATTACTTTGCTGACAAAGGTCCATCTAGTCAAAGCTGTGGTTTTTCCAGTAGTCAGGTATGGATGTGAGAGTTGGGTAACAGGAGGGAAAGTGGCAAGGCACAACTTTCGAAAGAATGACAAAGCCCAAGGACACAACATAAACTGATTAGAATTAAATGGGACCAAGATGGCAGACAACACTAGACCTTGATCCTGAATCAGCAACTGAAATGATACACCCAGAGGTGCCATAACAGTTCCAGTACAGTTCAGTCGCTCAGTCGTGTCTGACTCTTTGTGACCTCATTGAATGCAGCACACCAGGCCTCCCTGTCCATCACCAACTCCCAGAGTTTACCCAAACCCATGTCCATTGAGTCGGTGATGATCGAAAGATGCCATCAATCTTTCCCAGCATCAGGGTCTTTTCAGATGAGTCAGCTCTACGCATCAGGTGGCCAAAGTACTGGAGTTTCAGCTTCAATATCAGTCCTTCCAATGAACACCCAGGACTAATCTCCTTCAGGATGAACTGGTTGGATCTCTTGCAGTCCAAGGGACTCTCCAGAGTCTTCTCCAACACCACAGTTCAAAAGCATCAATTCTTCAGTGCTCAGCTTTCTTCACAGTCCAACTCTCACATCCATACATGACATGACCACTGGAAAAACCATAGCCTTGACTAGATGGACCTTTGTTGGCAAAGTAATGTCTCTGCTTTTTAATATGCTATCTAGGTTGGTCATAACCTTCCTTCCAAGAAGTAAGCATCTTTTAATTTCATGGCTGCAGTCACCATCCACAGTGATTTTGGAGCCCTGAAAAATAAAGTCAGCCACTGTTTCCACTGTTTCCCCATATATCTGCCATGTAGTGATGGAACTGGATGCCATGATCTTAGTTTTCTGAATGTTGAGCTTTAAGCCAACTTTTTCACTCTCCTCTTTCACTTTCATCAAGAGGCTCTTTAGTTCTCTTCACTTTCTGCCATAAGGTTGGTGTCATCTGCATATCTGAGGTTACTGATATTTCTCCCGGCAATCTTGATTCCAGCTTGTGCCTCCTCCAGCCCAGCGTTTCTCATGGTGTACCCTGCATATAAGTTAAATAAGCAGGGTGACAATGTACAGCCTTGATGTACGCCTTTTCCTATTTGGAACCAGTCTGTTGTTCCATGTCCAGTTCTAACTGTTGCTTCCTGACCTGCATACAGCTAGAGTCCAGATTTTTTTTTTTTCTTTGTCTAGCATGTGGCAAGTTAGTGATAAAAAGTCAGGAAAAATCAGATGTTACCCAAGACTTTAGGAAATTTATATTAGTAAAAATTATTTCAAGGAGAGAGGTTTTAGAAGAGATAGTGCAAAACAGATTGGAGCCTTTCAACAATTACAGAACACTGCAAATGGTAAAGAGAAAGAGGGAAGTTACACAAACAACGACAGTAGATATGAAGAACATTATTGAATGTGCTCTGGATATAAAGGATTGGGATAAACTGTGAAAAATAATGCATTACAAGGGTGTAGGGGCAGGAGAATTCTAGGAACCAAGGAACCTGCAGGTAGGTTGTTACCACATGCACTTCCAGTAACAATCTCTTTGCTGAGACCTAAGAGGATTAAAGGGCAAGTGAGGGCTCAGGATCTGTGGGAGTTCCATTGAAAGGTGGTGTGGAGACCTGTCTTTCATTTGTTGAGTGAATTCACCTCTCTTTCCCTTAACATGTATCAGAACTTTATTATGAGCTGAGCTCTCTCATCACATACTCCTACCCCATTCTTCTTTCTTTCACGGGAGTTCCCCCCACCCCCAGTAAATTTCTTGCAATTCTGCATTTGTCTTGGGATCTGCTTCTTAGAGAATCCAAAATGAAACACCCTTACTTTACATCACATGTTAAAATATGCTGAGATGACTAATGACATAATGAAAAAAATGAAATAATTTTGGTGAGAAAAAAACAAAGCAAAACAAAAGAAGACATGCTCTTTGCTCACTTTTATCGTCTACCCAAGATTAGTTCGAGGAAATACTCCTGTTAGTAAAACTTCTTCCTAATAGGAAAGAAGTAATTCACTTTCTTACCTTTGTATTCCTGAACAAGACTTCTAAAATAATTGAAATAAAATCTGGAGGAGATACTAAACACCAAAATAAATTATTTCTTTCTGACTACGTAATATTCTAGCCAAGAGCTTAGTTATGTTCCCATGGAAAGATCTTTAAACTTTAGAAGTTTTAATAGGTTGAAATAAGGAAATAGATTGGACTTCCCAGGTTGCTCAGTGGTAAAGAATCCACCTGCCAATGCAGGAAACATGGGTTCGATCCTTGAGTTGGGAAGATCCCCTGGAGGAGGGCAATGCAACCCACTCCAGTATTCTTGCCTGGAGAATCCCCATGGACAGAGGAGCCTGGTGGACTACAACCCATGGGATCACAAAGAGTCAGATATGACTTAGCAACTAAATCATCACCACCAGGAAATAAATTAGAAAATAGAAAAAAGCAACAAAAAATGCAGTATAGTCCTTTGAATAATCTGACAGTGTTCTTGTGCTTTGTTACAATGCAGATGCAATTGATTATGACAAGTTTTACAAGATGGTACAGGAACTCTTTGGTCCAGAAGTGAAGAGTCAAGATGTGAAATGCTTTTATAGAAAGCTGTGCAACAACCCAGATGCATCTATAGACTGGTGTGAGGTATCCACTTTTCTTGTTTGTAATATGAAATCTGATATTATTTTTCCTTGTTCAGCAAGAAAAAAAGAAAAAAAGTGTTAACCCCATAGGGGTTAACCACAGTGTGCCTGTGGCATGATTCAATGCGTATACCCATTAAAGGCATGGCATTACCCATAATTAGAAGTGAGTAAGGCAGACAGGGTAAGGTTTTCATTACATTCTAAATGAGATATTCTTTTTCATTAGTGTCAATGTATATAAATTTCAGTATATCCTTATTTTTAAGAGAAGAATGAGGTTGACCAGCTCTTATGTTTCCTGAGTCATTTTCTTATCAGTATGGTATTGATTCCTTAGATATCATTCTGGTGTTATTGGAAGAACGTATAGAAGCATATTTGATTGCAAAGTAATCTGTGAACTATGAAGAAAGAGAAGGGAAATTCTTCACTCATTTCAAACTCACAGAACACTGCATTCTATAGATTTGTTTATAAATCTAAAAGGATTTGAGGTAACTTAGAATTGAAAAAAATGCACACTGCATACAGAATAATCAAAATGATCTCTTAAATTATTTGGCTGTCTCTGAAAAATCAGTAGATATAGTAGAAAAAGAAAAAACAGGATTTAATGGATTTGACTGTCACATTTAAGGAACTAGTAAATATGTGTATATAGAATTTTGAATCAAAGATTTAGCAAAGATACATCTTCTCAATTATATATAGGGCCATCACAAAATTGACTATATGGAAAACTAAAAGTAATATTTCAACTGATTCCAATTTGATAAAATTAAAAACCAATAGTAGATGATAGCTCAGATCCTCAAAGTCAAACAAATAAATTTATCAATTAATTTTGGGGGAAAAATTGCAAACAAAAAAATATTTCTATTAAGCCTTTGAGGAACACAAAATTCCCAAACTGAAACAGAGAAAGAGCCTACAGGACCTTCCCAGTAGGTCTGGGACAAAACAGACTTCTCTGTGTCCCTGCTTGTTGTTGATTGGAAAAAGCAGCTATAGAAATATACCATGACTCCCTAGGCTCTCCATGTACAGCAAAGGACAGGCCCTAGCAGTTAACGTTTGGGGAAGTAAAAAATGCAGAAACCAAGACAGGAGAGTCAGGCAGGAGAGTAGCTATAGCTTGAGCAGTTATGGCTATAGCTTAAAGAGTTAAACATAACAGATCTATCACAAAGACCCCAGATTCTGTTTTTAAGACCTAACCCTAAGTATGAAGCATGTACCTAACTTTTGCAGACATTAAAACACCCACCAGGTTGACTGCAACTTTAACCAGAAGTTCACTGCATCAGTATGCCCCTGGCATGTAACCCCCAGACTAATTGGAACCAGAAAACTGAAAATGGAGATTCCAACACATCAGCTAATCAGGGCATTTGAGCACAAGCTGATTTTGATTGTGAGCACAAGCTGATCACATACCCTGATTCTTTGCATCTGACTTACTTCACTTAGCATAATACTCTCAAGGTCCAGCATGTTATTGCAAACAGCAGAATTTCCTTTTATCTAACCTAACAACTCAAACTCATGTTCATCGAATCAGTGATGCCTTCCAACCACCTCATCCTCTGTCATCCCCTTCTCCTGCCTTCAATCTTTCTCAGCATCAGGGTCTTTTCTAAGGAGTCAGTTTGCTGCATCAGGTGACCAAAACATTGGAGCTTCAGCTTCAGCATCAGTCATTCCAATGAATACTCAGGACTGATTTTCTTTACGATTGACTGGTGCTCAGCTTTCTTAATAATGGTCCAACTCTCACATCCAAAAATGATCACTGGATATACTGGGTGGACCAAAAAGCTCCTTTGGTTTTTTAAATAAAAATAAATGACACATTTTTCATTTTTCACCAAGAACCTTATTGAACAATGTATTCAATGCTTTGGTCCATTGCCTTCAGCAATTTTTCAGGCAACTTTGTAATTCCGTCTTCCCAAAACGTCTCACCTTTTTGAGCAAAGAACTTTTCCAGGTGCCTTTTCCAGTCTTCAGGGGAATTGAAACTTTTTCCATTAAGAGAATTTTGTGAAGACTAAAATAAATAGACATCTGAAGGTGCAGTGTCTGGTGAATATGGTGGATGAATCAGAACTAACCAGCCAAGCTATAACAGTTTTTGCTAGGTCATCAAAGAAACATGAGGTTTTGTATTATCCTGATGGAAGATTATGTACTTTCTGTTGACTAATTCCTGACACTTTCCATTGAGTGCTGTTTTAAGTTGGTCTAACTGTAAGTGGTACTTGTTGGAATTAATCCTTTGGTTTTCTGGAAGAAGCTCATAATAGAGGAGTTCCTTCCAGTCTCACCATATATACTACATCACCTTCTTTGAACAAAGACCGGCCTTTGGTGTGGTTGGTGTCATTTTGCTTGCCCAATGATCTTTTATATTCCATATTATTATACAGTATCCACCTTTCATTGCCTGTCATAATTGTTTTTTTTTAAAAATGGGAAGTTTTCATCACGTTTAAGTAGAGAATTGCATGTGGAAATATGGTCAAGAAGGTTTTGTACATGTAACTTATGTGGAACCGAAACATCAAAGTGATTAACATAACCAGGCTGGTGCAAGTGACTTTCAATGCTCGATTTGGATGTTTTGATTGTATTGGCTATCTCCTGCGTGGTATAACACTGATTGTTCTCAGTGAGTGTCTTGACTGGATTGCCATCAACCACTCTACCTGACCACAGAGTACTGTCTAGTGTGAAACCTCCAGCATGAAACTTCGCAAACCACTTTTGACTTGTTTTATCAGTCACAGCACCTTCTCCATACAGAGGACAAGCTTTTTTCTTTTTTTTGCATTGCAACTATGTTTTAACATTTCTTGAAATAATGATGCAAAATATGCCAAAATGTTGCTTTTTTCTTTATTCAATATTAAAAATGGTTACATAAAAATTCACTAATTTGATAAGTTTTTTAAAAAATGCATGCCGATATGACAGCTGTGACAATCAAGATTGGTTTTTTTTTACATTTTGAAAAAATCCAATTTATCATAGTCAAGTTCTTAAAGTTCATTGCACACTTAAAACTGCCTTGAATGCATTTTGTATATTATGCACATACAAATATTTCACAACAGTCTAGCTAACAAACTTCTTTAAATTTCCTGAATACTTTGTTGATTTTACCACCTTATTTTTCCCTATTAGGGTAAAACCACTTCCTTTATAATTAGCTGGTGTCTGCATAATGCTCCCACCAGCTCAATTTCAAAACATGGAAATGAGTATTTGGTAAAACTTATTTCAGCTTCCACATGAGACAAAAGTCTATATTCCAGCTATAACAGACTGAGAATAGCTGATTACCAAATAAAACTCATTTTAAAATTAAATATGGCCATGATAAAAAATCCCCTTCATATGATAGAGTTATGATATAATATCATGACTAATAACATCACCCCCATAAATTTGATTTTTGTCATTTCTTGCTTTCTGAAGGGCTCACAGTACTACAACCAAACTGACAAAACTTAGGGGAAAAGGAAGTGAGAATTTTTTAAAATGCAGCAAACAAAATATCTATAAACTAATAATTAAGAATACTTAATGTCATAGATTTTAGAAATGGAGATTTCAATTATGAATGAAAGGGAATACATTACTTATGTGGAGACATAAGTAACTTTTTTATTGTTTCTGGGCTGTGTGATACCAACTTTAATAGTTACTTTTATTAGAGTCATACAAACAGATGTTAGTTACAAAATTAAAGTAAAATGAGTCAAAGGTCAAAGAGAAGACATGAAATGGATACTTACCATTCAAGACCAAATATGAGGAATGTACACTGCTTGTTATTAACAACACTTATGTCTACGTTGGAAACACCTTCTCTTCATTTAATTTTCGTCATCTTGCCTGGAGGCACAATCATAGAAATAAAGGAGCCATTAATTTCTCCCTTGTCCCACAGCTAAGCAGTCAACAAAACTCAAGGACTAGAGTGAAATCCATCTTTTCTTCTCCACCCTGCTGCCTCGGCTGTAGTTCAAGCCATCACCCTTTCACCTGGACCTTCAAGATGACATCTAAACTGGTCTTTCTATCTGCACTCTTGCTGTAAATCTCATTCATACCTCTGTGATTATTCTAGATTCTCAGCCTAACTAAAACTTTCATTGGTTCCTCACCTTTGACAGAGTCAATTTCAAGCTCTTTACTTGGGTCACAAGACTTGTCATGAGCTGGTCCAGCCCTCCAGCCTTACCATGTCCTCTTTCAAGTACATCAGTGCTGTGAAAGATTGCAATGATGGATATACTTTGGGAGACCATAAATTGTTTGAGGAAAAAATTCATATTTCATGTATATATTTTCCCAGTATAATTATTATTGCTAAACACTGTTTCACATCCCTAGTGTTTTTTGTTCTCATTTTTTAAATTTATTTTTTTATTGAAGGATAATTGCTTTACAGAATTTTGTAGTTTTCTGTCAAACCTCAACATGAATCAGTCATAGGTATACATAAATCCCCTCCCTCTTCAACCTCCCTCCCATCTCCCTCCCCATCCCACCCTTCTAGGTTGATTCAAAGTCCCTGTTTGAGTTTCCTGAGCCATACAGCAAATTCCCGTTGGCTATCTATTTTACAGCAGTAATGTAAGTTTCCATGTTACTCTTTCCATACATCTCACCCTATCCTCCCCTCTCCCCACGTCCATAAGGCTGTTCTTTATGTCTGTTTCTCTATTGCTGCCCTCAAATAAATTCTTCAGTACCATCTTTCTAGATTCCATATATATGTGTTAGTATACAATATTTATCTTTCTCTTTCTGACATACTTCACTCTGTATAATAGGCTCTAGATTCATCCACCTCATTAGAACTGACTCAAATGTGTTCCTTTTTATGGCTGAGTAATATTCCATTGTGTATATATGCAACAACTTCTTTATCCATTCATCTGTCAATGGACATCTAGGTTGCTTCCATGTTCTGGCTACTGTAAATAGCGCTGCAATGAACAATGGGATACATGTGTCTTTTTCAATTTTGGTTTCCTCAGGGTATATGCCTAGGAGTGGGATTGCTGCATCATATGGTGGTTTTATTCTTAGTTTATTTATTTATTTATTCATTTTTATTCTTAGTTTTTTTTTTTTTAAAAGAATCTCCATGCTGTCTTCCATAGTGCCTATATCAATTTACATTCCCACCAACAGTGCAAGAGCGTTCCCTTTTCTCCACACCCTCTCTAGCATTTATTGTTTGTAGACTTTTTGATGATGGCCATTGTGACTGGTGTGAGGTGACAATCTCATTGTAGTTTTGATTTGCATTTCTCTATTAATGAGCATGAATGGAACATGATAGATGAATGGAACACATCTATCTTTTCATGTCTTTGTTAACCATCTGTATGTCTTCTTTGGAGAAGTGTCTGTTTACATCTTTCCCCCACTTTTTGACTGGATTGTTTGTTTTTCTGGCATTGAGTTGTATGAGCTGCTTGTATATTTTGGAAATTAATCCTTTGTCAGTTGTTTCATTTATTTCATTTATTTTCTCCCATTCTGAGGGTTGTCTTTTCACCTTGTTTATAGTTTCCTTTGCTGTGCAAAATTGTTCAAGCTTAATCAGGTCCTACTTGTTTACTTTTTTTTTATTTCCATTACTCTGGGAGATGGGTCATAGAGGATCTTGCTTTGATTTATGTCATCGAGTGTTCTGCCTATGTTTTCCACTAAGAGTTTTATAGTTTCTGGTTCTAAATTTAGGTCTTTAATCCATTTTGAGTTTATCATTGTGTATGGTGTTAGGAAGTGTTCTAATTTCATTCTTTTACATGTATCTGTCCAGTTTTCCCAGAACCATTTACTGAAGAGGCTGTCTTTGCCCCATTGTATATTCTTGCCTCCTTTGTCAAAAATAAGGTATCCATAGGTGTGTGGGTTTATTTCTTGCCTTTCTATCTTGTTTCATTCATCTATACTTCTGTTTTTGTGCCAGTACCATACTGTCTTGATGACTGTAGCTTTGCAGTATAATTTGAAGTCAGGAAGGTTGATTCCTCCAGCTCCATTCTTCTTTCTCAGGACTGCTTTGGCTATTCAGAGTCTTTTGTGTTTCCATGTAAATTGTGAAATTTTTTGTTCTAGTTCTGTGAAAAATGCCTTTGGTAATATCATAGGGATCACATTGAATATGTAGATTGCATTTGGTAGTATAGTCATTTTCACAATATTGATTCTTTCTACCCAGGAACATGGAATATCTCTCCATCTGTTTATGTTGTCTTTGATTTCTTTTATGTGTCTTATAATTTTCTGTGTACAGTTCTTTTGTCTCCTTAGGTAAATTTATTCCTAGGTATTTAATTCATTTTGTTGCAATGGTGAATGGGATTGAGTCCTTAATTTCTCTTTCTAATTTTTCATTGTCAGTATATAGAAATGCAAGTGATTTCTGTGTATTGATTTTGTATCCTGCAACTTTGCTAAATTCATTGATTAGCTCTAGTAATTTTCTGATACTATCTTTAGCTTTTTCTATGTACAGTATCATGTCATCTGCAGACAGTGAGAGCTTTACTTCTTCTTTTCTCTTCTGGATTCCTTTTATTTCTTTTTCTTCTCTGATTGCTGTAGCTAGGACTTCCAGAACTATCTTGAATAATAGTGGTGGAAGTGGACACCCTTGTCTTGCTCCTGATCTTAGGGGGAATGCTTTCAGTTTTTCACCATTGAGAATAATGTTTTCTGTAGGCTTATCATATATGGTCTTTACTATGTTGAGGTAGGTTCCTTTTTTGAAGTGTTTTAATCTTAAATGGGCGCTGAATTTTGTCAAAGTCTTTTCCTGAATAGTCAGATTGTCATATGGTTTTTATCTTTCAATTTGTTAGTATGGGGTATCACATTGATTGATTTGCATATATTGAATCCTTGCATTTCTGGAATAAACTCAACTTGATCATGGTGTATGAGCTTTTTGATTTGTTGCTGAATCCTCTTTGCTAAAATTTTGTTAAGGATTTTTGCATCTATGTTTATCAGTGATATTGGCCTGCAGTTTTCTTTTTGTGTGTTGTCTTTGTCTGGTTTCAGTATCAGGGCAATGGTGGCCTTGTGGAATGAGTTTGGAAGTGTTACTCCCTCTGCAATTTTTGGAAAGAGTTTTAGAAGGATGGGCATTAGCTCTTCTCTAAATGTTTGATAGAATTCTCCTGTGAAGCCATCTGGTCCTGGGCTTTTGTTTTTTGGGAGATTTTTGATCACAGCTTCCATTTCAGTGCTTGTAATTGGGTTGTTCATAATTTCTATTCCTTCCTGGTTCAGTTGTGGAAGATTTAACTTTTCTGAGAATCTGTCCATTTCTTCTAGGTTATCCATTTTATTGCCATATAGTTGTTCATAATAGTCTCTTATAATCTTTTGTATTTCTGCATTGTTTGTTGTAACCTCTCCTTTTTCATTTACAATTTTGTTGATTTGATTCTTCTCTTTTTTTTCCTTGATGAGTCTGGCTAAAGGCTTGTCAATTTTGTTTATCTTCTCAAAGAACAAGATTTTACTTTTATTAATTTTTACTATTGTTTCTTTCATTCCTTTTTCATTTATTTCTTCTAGGATCTTTATGATTTATTTCCTTCTACTACTTTGGGGGATTTTCTGTTCTTTTTCCAGTTGTTTTAGGTGTAAAGTTAGGTTGTCTATTCAATGCTTTTCTTGTTTCTTGAAGTAGGATTGTATTGCTCTAAATTTCCCTCTTAGAATTGCTTTTGCTGCATCCCATAGATTTTGAATTGTGTTTTCACTGTCATTTGTTTCTAGAAAATTTTTTATTTCCCTTTTGGTTTCTTCAGTAACCTGTTGGTTATTTAGAAACGTGCTGTTTAATCTCCATGTGTTTGTGTTTCTTACAGTTTTTTTTTGTTGTAATTGAGATCTAGTCTCATAGCATTGTGATCAGAGAAGATGCTTGATATGACTTCAATTTTCTTAAATTTACTGAGGTTATGATTTGTGACCCAATATGTGGTCTATCCTGGAGAATATTCCATGTGCACTTGAGAAGAAGGTGTATTCTTCTGCATTTGGATGGAATGTCCTAAAGATATCAATGAGATCCATCTCATCTAATGTATCATTTAAGACTTGTGTTTCCTTATTAATTTTCTGTTTTGATGATCTGTCCATTGGTGTGAGTAGAATGTTAAAGTCTCCTACTATTTTTGTGTTACTGTCAATTTCTCCCTTTATGTCTGTTAGTGTTTGTCTTATGTATTGAGGTGTTCCTATGTTGGATGCATAGATATTTACAATAATTGTGTCTTCCTCTTCAATTGATCCCTTGATCATTATGTAGTATCTTTCCTTATCTCTTATAATCTTCTTTATTTTAAGATCTATTTTGTCTGACATGAGGACTGCTATTCCAACTTTCTTTTGCTTCCCTTTTGCATGGAATATATTTTTCCATCCTTTCACTTTCAGTTTATATATGTCTTTAGGTCTGAAGTGGATTTCTTCTAGACAGCATATCTGTGGGTCTTGTTTTGTATCCATTCATCCAGATTGTGTCTTTTGGTTGAAGCATAACACAATTGTTTTGAGTGAAGGTAAAGAAAACTAAGTGCTACTAGAGCCATCTTACAAAAAATAAATAGAAAATAATTTTTTCCAACCCCCAAAATCTCTTTGTATTAGCAATGCCACAAAAAGGTACATTTTATTTCTCTAGGTTTTAGATACAAATGTATTTGGAAAAAATGGATGTTTATAGAGTAATAAAACTTTAGGACTCAACTAAAATATCATCTAGACCTGTGTTTTTAGTTTATAGTGAGGGAAATTAAATGTAAAGAGATGTAAAGAAATGTGATTGTCTTAAATTGATAAAGCCAGTCACTAGAAGATTCAAAAGAAGATACAATCTTCTTTTCCTGCAATAGTATGTTATTCTAAATTTCCAGGGAGCAATTCACAAGCATGTTCTTTCTAAGAGCACATCCAGTTAACTCAAAGAATAGCCATCCCAGCAGATAGACATCTGGGATGTCCATGACTGTGTTCCCCCAAAGTAAACTTAAATTGAGCTACTTTAAATCTTCCCAGGAAGCTCAGTGGTAAAGAGTCTACCGGCCAAGCAGGTGACACGGGTTCACTGAACCCTCCCTGGGTCAGAAAGATCCCCTGGAGAAGGAAATGGCAAGCTATTCCGGTATTCTTGCCTGGAGAATATGGGCCGGTATTCTTGCCCATATACAGAGGAGCCTGGCAGGCTACACAGTCCATGGGATCACAAAAGAGTTGGACATTACTTAGTGACTAAGCAACAAAAATACTATACACCTAAAACTATATGCTAACTTCAAAAATGTGAAAAGAATGGTCCAGGATAGGTTTAAAAATGAGTTGCATACTGGTTTTTATTTTCATTTATCTGCTTTTTATTTTCTCCAAATATTCTACATTGAACATGTGTCCCTTAGGTAATCAGGGAAAAAAAGTATAGTTAAAAAAGATAGATCACTTAATGAATGTAGCAAGCCCTTTAAATAACAGAGTTAAAAGAAAATTAATACTCTAAAGCATCATCAATAGTCATAAAATTCTCTAAAATGTCCCACTGGTTACTGGAGTGAAATTTAAACTTTTGAAAGAGAAATTCTGAGATTCTTGAGGCTATAGCCCATCACAAGAAAGGAGATGTTTTCTGCTATTTAAAAACATTTTTTATAAACCTTTTTGTTCAAAGTGTAATAACAAAGACAGCTAAAGAGGCATCTCTTTGAAAGGTCTTTATATGGTATAATATCTCAAATTTTTTCTCAATAAATGTTAATAATTTGATGTTTTTAGTGTTCTTTGGAAATTGCTTATGATAAGCATTGCAATATTGTGTCACTAAGCTTAAAAATAGCAAAAGGTAAAAAAAAAATAGCAAAAGGTATCATTTTCATAAGAGCAGATGTCCTATAGGATGGCACCTATCATAGATGTGACTGTAAACCACATATATGACAGATTGCATGGCTAGTGTACTGACCGGGCAAGCAGCAAAGGTGCTCAGGACAGTTTAGAACTTGCAAAGAGGATATTAACACAAATATTCATTCCTATTGTCATTTCACATTATTATCTGATAATTATCTCACACGACTATCTGAAGTTAAATAGCCTGCTAATGTTTTGATATTTGTGTTGTATTTTGCACAAATAGCTTATTGTATTGAATTGCATTTATAAAAAGAAGATGTGATAGGCAGAATGCTAAAGATGCCCCCCATGCCAGCCACCTGCCCCAAGATTCTTGTCCTGTGGTCATCCAATAAAACATCAACGTAATTTAGGTACTGCTGTGAAGGGACTTTGCAGATGCAATTACGATGACTAGTTACCTTAAAATAAACTATCCTGGATTATCTGGGTGAACCCAATGTAATCACAGGAGTCCTTAAAAACGGAAGAAGAAAGTGGAGGAAGGTTCTAAGTGTGAAGGATTTGACACACCATTGCTGGTGCTGAGATGCAGGGGCCCAAGTCGTAGGACTGAAAAGAGGCCTCTCAAAGGTAGGGGCAGCCCCACCTGACAGTTAGCAAGGACATGAGGACCTCGGGACTTCCTTTCCGCATGCTCTCAATCCTTCAAAGGGAATTAGATGCTTCATGCAGAATGTTCTGTACTCATGGAAAGTTAGCAGCATTTTCTGAAAAGTGATAAATTTATTAACCTTTTAATGAATATTGTTTCTGCTGATGTGAAGAAAAATGGAAAAATACAAAAGAGTCTTTGATAATCTTGGTCTTCCCAAGGAATAAAACCTAATTGTAGGAAATTATTAAGGCAGTTGATAGATGCTGTGAGGTTTGGATGTGGGAGAATGTAAAGGAGGAAGTAGTAACATTTGTGAAACAACTGATGGAAGGACATGTAAACACATAATGCTAAGTCATTATTTACATCAAAATAAACAAATGCTATTATAACAGACTGATATATAGTTGGTCCCTCACGGGCAGCTTCTTAGAAAAGTGCGCTCCCAGGCCTGCAAGTCAGAACTGCACTCGAGTAAGATTCGGTGGTTCATATCCACACTTGAGTTTCAGAAGCTCATTTTGCTCATTTACTAACAAGGCCAACTAGTCTCAAGTTTATGAGAAATACAGTGTGCCATTAACTTCTAAGAACTTTATTTCTGCTTATCATAAGACAACTGAAAAAATAGCTATCTTATGTTTCAAATTCCTTGGAATTACACAATCTGACAATTTATTCACAAATAAAAAGAACTTTACTTCTTTAAGATATTCTTTTCATAGTAATTGATTAATGCAATTCCTGGAGGGTAGGATTTGGAACAGTAAAATTCCAAAGTGAGTGAAAGTGTTAGTTTCTCAATTGTGTTCAACTCTTTGCGACTCCATAGACTGTAGCCCTCCAGGCTCCTCTGTCCATGGAATTCTCCAGCAAGAATACTGGAATGGGTAACCATTCCCTTCTCCAGCGGATCTTCATGACCCAGGGATCAAACTCAGGTTTCCTGAACTGCAGGCAGATTCTTAATTGCCTGAGCCACCAGGGAAAGCCGCCCCCCCCGCCCCCGCCCCCAATAAAGAAATGAAAAGTCTTTCTCAGGAAGACTTATGGAAATGGGTAGGAATAGTTATTTGAGAGTGGCCAAATTCAGCATCAGGGTTCTCAGTTGAGCATTGAGAACTGTCGGATAAAGACTGATTTGATTTCCAAACAAGTGCCATCTCCTAAGTGAAATATCAGTCTGAGCAAGGACATCAGCCTGGAACATCAGTTTATCCATTGGCGAGAAAAATCTATAACTACTCAAAACTCATGCCCATCAGTTTGCAGTATGCTGAATAATATCAAACCACCTTCTGATATTTACACCAGAACTTCATATTTATAAAGCAATATGTTGATTGTTAATTCGAAGTAAGCCTTCAGATTCAACCGACATTAAATCTCTTACTCTACAGCCATTTCTGAGATACTGTGCGTGTTTACCTGTGTTGTTTGGAATTTCAGATCTTTGGCTACTTTTCTTCTGAAGAAGATTCTCTTATTAGCCAAATGGATGAAGAAAATTTGGTTTTCCTCGTTTCTAGAAAACAGCGAGTCATAATTTCAGGTGATAATTTAATTTCCCTAACAATTAATGTGGGTTTTAATATTTTCTCAAAAATAAATAGTGGGAATACATTTCCATTGAAACACTTTCCATCTTATTTACTTTTTCAGTAATTTATAACAAGAGAGGGAAGTGACAGTTTCAAATGCAGTATCAGAAGAAACTTGCAATTGAGTTGGAAATATTATCATTGCTCTGAAGGATACTAAGTAGGGAATATAAGGAGGGAAAATTCACATTTTTCAGAAATGGTTCAGATCTCAAGTTAAATCTCTCTACAATGTCACCTCAATAATGTGTGCTCCAGTACCAAATGGATCAATCACATTTAAAAATATATATATTCTTAAAATTGAATTTTCAAGTTTTCACTTCTTAGAACTTTTTCCCAAGCTCCCACCCTTGATTATCTTATGGAGGTTAGCCTTACACCTTGCAAACTGTGAATCTGGGTCAATAACAGAGGAGTGTTAGCTCAGTTTGAGGTCTCCAGTTTAGATATGTCATTTGCTTTAAAATTTGATCTTGGGTCCCATGAACTCATTTCCCTGTCCACTATCGAAGCCATGGGTTTTCTTTCTTTTCTTCCCTCCAGGGAGGGAGAAGTCCAGGATGTGGAAAAGAAACCTCCAGAATCTGTCTTTGTCCTCAAGCATTTCATCTTAAATTCTGAAATGAAGGGCATAGTCTAGATCAAATCTGGTATTATTTAAAAAAGAAAGAAAGAAAAAAAAACCCTGAACTTATTTCAGTCCTTTGTGAACAAAACCCACCCTGACTTTTGACCCTTCCTTAGCCCAACTATAGACCTCACCAGAGCCTAAACTCTGGGCTTCTCCATGGGAACTATCATCAAAGAACAGAGGCCAGGGAGCAGCGGTGATGCAGTTGTCATCACTTATTGAGGAGTGGCTAGTGACCAGGGGAGATGTGTTTCTGGCCTCCTAAATTAAAATTTCAAAAGCATCTTTATAGATGGCCCTTGAGTTCCGTAACTTGTTTATTCTCTCAACAAATATTTGTTAAGGTCTACTTTGTAAGCCAGGCTTCCCTAGTGGCTCAGTGGTAAAGAATCTGCCTGCCAATTGAGAAGACGCGGGTTCGATCCCTGGGTCGGGAAGATCCCCTGGAGAAGGAAATGGCAACCCACTCCAGTATTCCTGCCTGGAGAATTCCATGGACAGAGGAGCCTGGCGGGCTACAGTCCATAGGGTTGCAAAAGAGCTGGACATGACTTAGTGGCTAAACAATTTTGTGAACTAGGTGACTTTCTAAGTGCTGGGGACACAGCGGTGAACAAGCAATCATAAATGCCTGACCTCATGGAATCTACATTCTAATGGGGGAAGAGACAGACACTTTTTTTAAAAAGCAAGTATATTAAGCACTATAGCAAAAAATAATGAAGTGAGCAGATTGTGGAGGAAAATAAAGCAGGAGCGTGGGAGGAAGTTGGTTTAGACATGCGAACATGAGTTGGGACTTTAAACAGGGTACTTGGGAAAGCCCTGGAGGAGACTTGAGAGTAAAGCAGATACTTCAAGCTGGAGTGGAGTGGTGGGGGAGGGAGAATAGTGGAAGGGGGAGGTTAGCGCAGCCACAGCCGTGAGGGCCCTGACGTCCAGGGCCTTGTGGCCACACTGAAGACTTCTGAGACAAAAAGCTGTGAGAGGGCCCGGCCTGAGTTACACGTCAGCAAATGTTCTGGCTTCTGTGGTTAAAGTGGTCTATCGTGGGGAAGGAATGGAAGCAGAAAACATGATGGTGGCTTGGCATAAAATATTCTCAAGTTTTTTGTTTTTTTTTTTCATATTGATCCCTCCAAGGAGTCTTTTGGAGCTTTTTTCCTAATTGCAGGCCCCTTTCATCCCCAGCTCCCTCTCAACCTCATTCCCCCAAACTTCAGACATTTTAGTACCTCAGATACTGTGTCTCTGCCTATGCACTGTATATATATCCAAACTTTGACACAGAGAGTAAGAGTTGTTCACATGCCTTGGCCCATCAAGAACTAATTTGTAGCCTTTTGGGGAAAATATTTTCTCTGTTGAGAATGTGTGGGTTAGGCGGATAATACTGGAGTATGAAATTTGTTCCCTTGCTTTTCCTCTCTAAACATTTGCAATGATAAAAACTTGATTTAAATCATCCTGGGAAGAAGCTCAATATGTGCAGCTTTATCATTCAGCATATAGGCAAAGAAACACGAAAGTGTTTTCTCCAAAATGCATTTTAAAAAAAAGCCTAAAACAGTATTAAGGCAGTTTCATTTTTTTGTACTGAAAAGCCTGAGGTGGTATTAGAATTTCATTCTGTGTAAATCATATGGTAACAGTTTGAAGAAAGAAATCTTGAATGTGAAGATCTTAAAATAGAAATAATTCTAAAAGACATTTGGAAAACTCATTCTCTGAAATATGCACGTGGAGGTGGGGCTAGGTTGTGATCTTAACTTCTATGGGAAGTCATGGACCACATTTAGTTGGAAAACATTAAAAAGTCAGATTAGTATCTCTAAGGATAATTAAAAAGCAATAGTTGCTCTTTTTTTTTTTTTAAATTTTATTCTACTTTAGTTTTAAAGTAACTAGAGCCTTAACATTGGTTGTTTCCTTTTTCTTTTATGATTGAAACTCTTAACAAGTGACTTTTAGGGTCTTTACTGCTAGGAGCTGAAATGAGTGTGTGCCATTCACAGGGAGTAGAAGACGGGATGTGATTAAGTGCATTGTCAAGATTCCTCAATTGGATTTACTAATAACAGCTTCTCAGAAAGGAATGATAACAGTCTTTAATAGCCAGGTAATTTGAGAGCTTGGTTTCCTTCCTCTCTCCTACCTTTCTCTTTTGTTTTGTCTATGTATTACGCCTATGTATCAGATGCAGCAGAAACCATAACCATATTTCAGAGTTATTCTAAGAAACAAAACCAAGTATTATTAAAACAAGAAGCTTGCTCAACCCCAGAGCAGCTTTTGAGAATTTAGTAACCACATTTGTCATTGTTCCTTGGGGTACCCTATTGAACCACGTGCATCAACACAATTAAAGGATACCCTTAGATAATTTCTCAAATAAAATCATAAAAACTCACAAGTCAAGTGATTTTGTCATAATACTACCAAGTAATAAAAGGTTCCAACTTGAAACCTTTTGTTTGAGGTTTAAAAAAGGGTCAAATGCTAGCTCCTCTATTTTACCATACTATATGTTAAGCAGGGAACTTAATGAGCCAACATACATCTTTTCATGTCTCTTTTTCTCATATTTGTAAAATGAGGACAACAGGATCAGTCCCCTCACCCTCAGAGCACTGTAGTGAACATCAAATGAGATAATGAATATGGAAACATTTTATTAAGGCATTGCTATTATTAATGTCATTCCTTTCTAAATTTATGTTTTTGGACTTCTATTTTCAAAATATTAGGGATTGTAATGGAATGTATGATGATATGATAAAATATGATATAGACAATTGTTTGGTGTTAAATGTACAAAAATTGATTTAATTATTAATTTATTTTTAAGTAGAGTCAAGCTTTATACAAATAAAATATGTTTAAAATAGTTATCACATGATTAAAATTTCAACAATGATTTTCAGCCTTTCAGTGATTTTCATCGCAGGCAGCCAGATTGCGTCAAAGAGGGCCGCCTGCACCCAGAGGTGCAGCAGGAGATTCTGAGTACAAGTGTGGAGACTGGCTCCCCCTACCGACCTCCACCACAGCTATGCATGTTTCTGCTAGGCCCCAGTTCCTCCTTATCCAGATCAGAGAACATCTCTCCCTAGGTAGTTCCGCTGTTTGCGTGATTTAATCAATATAAATCACTTAGCTTCGTTGTAAACCCTTAGTAAATAATGACAATTATAATTATGAACAAATAATGTGAAAATAACAATGGGTTTGCCTCGTTAAGTAGGCTTCCCTTGTGGCTCAGCTGGTAAAGGATCTGCCTACAATGGAGGAGACCTGGGTTTGATCCCTGGGTTGGGAAGATTCACTGGAGAAGGGAATGGCTACCCACTCCAGTTTTCTGGTCTGGAGAATTCCATGGACTGTGTAGTCCACGGGGTCGCAAAGAATCAGACACTCACTCATTAAGTATGAAAACCTTCCTTAGTCACTTTTTTTCTCTATGCATTATTATCCTTTTCATTTTTTTGCCTTTAATTCCTCAAAAGTAGAACTAATATGGTATCTAAAGAAAAACAGTGAGGATAAAAATTTTATGATGTTCATATTGAAATAGTTCAGGATTATGTGAAATAAGTGAGATGGCATCAAATTTTCAGAGATGCGTGTGTGTCTCTTTCTCTTTCATATACACATAGGATTATGAAAATTTTAGAGCAGATAAGGGAATTTTTAAGCGACTTCCACTAAAGATGGAGAGAAATAGAAGAGGGATTTCTCTAATCCCTTTATTTTTTCCTTTAGAAAAAAGTACCTGGTTGAAAAAGTATTTTTGAACTCTTCAGATGAAAGACAGTCTGTGATGACCACAACTAACAGTTCTAGTAATCTCCTTGATTCACATTTTCTTCTTTTCACATAATCCATCCTTCTAGAAAGCCATTTTCTAAACTTCCCCAAAGACCATTTGAGCATGCAAAAGAAACTCGGTCATTAATAAACTTCAGACCCTTACCTTTACCTTGGGAGCAGTTAACATGCGTTAAGAATAGAAGAGGGCTTCCCTGGGGGCTCAGTGCTAAAGAGCAAGTGCAAGAGACACAACAGATGGGGGTTAGATCCTTGGGTTGGGAAAACACAATGGAGAAGAAATGGCAACCCACTCCAGTATTCTTGCCTGGGAAATCCCATGGACAGAGGAGCCTGATGGGCTAGAGTCCACGGGGTCACAAAAGACTCAGACAGGACTTAGCAACTAAACAACAACAACAAAAGGTGGCAACAAGAGGTTGCTCATGTCCTTACTAGCTCTCCTTAGATAAATCTATGACTCTTCACTAGTTTAGCACTTAGGATATTATATTCACTCAATACATATTTATTGGGGCTTCCCTAGTGGCTCAGATGGTAAAGAATCTGCCTGCAATGCAGGAGACCTGGGTTCGATCCCTGGGTTGGGAAGATCCCCTGGAGAAGAGAATAGCAACCCACTCCAGTAATCTTGCCTGGAGAATCCCATGGACAACGGAGCCTAGTGAGCTACAGTCCATGGGATCACAAAGAGTAGGGTATGACTGAGCGATCAACACATAAACATTTATTTTTTGAATAGAAGAGAAAACCCACTAGATAGAATATTCTTAAATCTCAATAACTTGAGAGATAACTTTCAAATGAAATGCTTTTTTTTTCTATATCAATCTATATTCATATTGACCTATTTACCATTCTTGCCATTACTGTTAGCATTATTTTGCAGTCCCAATTTTTAGTATCAGAGGTTGCTCTGAATAGTTAAAGAATGTGAGGAAATGTGCATATAGAAGGAATAAAATAAATAATAAAGTTTAAGAGCACAGTAACCAGGCTTAAAGATAAGACACAGAAACATGAAGTTGCCCAAAGCAAACAGTGCGTTATTCCACATAGGCAGGCTTTTCAGAAGTAGGAGGAACCAGAAGACTCACAGAAGGTAGAAATGACAATTGAGGTTAAACCAAGGAGATACCATAGTGCTTTATAGTCAGCGTTTTCATCTTTAATCATAGTGCCAACGGGGTTTCATTATTCTCTTCCTTTTTTTTCAATAGATGAAAATTCAGACCAGTACCAATGTTACAGTAAGTACTTTTTAAAAATTCTTAATCAAATTAAAATGATTGATGATGATTCTTCCATAACTAATCAAAATCTCAGTGAAGAGCCTGAATAGGCTCTGAGAATAAGATGTTTCATAGGTTTTAGTTTTATCTTTATTGACTAGGATCCAAACTAAACCTTGAGTAACAGCAAAGAGGACACAGATCTTGTTTTCTGAGTTAATTTGCTTGGAAATTGATTATTCCCTGGAAGCTTCAATTTAAAAGCTTTGGCTGCTTTTCGAAGTGCTCACTATTAAGGAATGTAAAAAGAAAAAAAGAAAGGCAAAACCCACACATTGTGAGGACAGGAAATAGTCAGTGATAGTTATTTGAAAACATTTTAAACTTGAAAACAGCATAAAAAATGAGTGCAATTTTGTAATTGATTTAATTCATATTACTAATTGGAACAGTAATCTTGTGGCAAATGTTGTAAAGCTATGGTGACTTCCCACTGCAGAATCCGTGGCTTCCCACGGTGGAATCCCACTGTGGCTTTATGAGGGACGGGGAATGGTTAGCTTTCACCTTCCCTGTATGCACAGACATGCACTGAGGTACCAGGCAGGGGAGTCTCTGAGTCTCTGTTTTTCTTAAACTTTCTTAAAATGCCTGATGGGTTTTACAGAAGATTCAGGGCATACCTGGAGCACTGGGAGCAGTTTCTGGCACAGATACACTCACCAGTGGGAGCCTTTGCTCCTGTAACATCGTGCGCTGTCAGTGACAGTATGGGTCCAGGCCAGGCCAGCCTGCTGGCTTTTGGAAGGCATGAGGCAAACTTGTTGGCCTCAAGTTGATCCCTGACCAGATGATCACCAAATTTCTTATCCAGCTAAAAATGTTAAGCATGAGGACAGGGCCAGAGAACTTGCTTAATCAGTGCCCTAAATCTAGTCTTAGCTCCTGTGAAGAAGTGTTCTCATGTAGAAGAACATGCACAAAGATGACTGCTTGGCAAGTGGCTATGTGCTTCCAGGGAGCTGTGCCAAGACCTTGGCTGTGCCATTCTCCAGCTGATGGTGCTGAGAAACTCAGGGTTAAAGGGAAAGAGATGAGACCCTCTTGTCAAGACATCAAAGAAGCGATATTGTGTGGCTCCTCTGCAAACAAGGGGGCAAAATGGTGCTTTTAATGTAACTAATCTATTCTTTATTAGCCAGTCATTATGAGATAGAACAAAACACAATATAGTCCAAAACACAACATTCTGATTCCATGTTTTTCCATCAGGATACCTCCTGGATTACAGGATGTGATTACCTCTCACAGCTGAAACGAATTGTTGCTACTACTGAAAGGACCATTATTGTCTGGGATTATAAAGCTCAAGGGAGCAGCCAGGTACTGTGCTAAAGGAAATACTCAAAGAAATTGGATTGTCTTTTCCATTCAGGTAGGATATGAGCAACTCACTTTCTCTATTGAACATCAGTTTCCTCATATATTAAATGAAAGTGAAGTGAAAGTTGTTCAGTTATGTCTGACTCTGCAATCCTAAGGAATTCTCCAGGCCAGACTGCTGGAGAGGGTAGCTGTTCCCTTCCCCAGAGGATCTTCCCAATCCAGAGATTGTACCCAGATCTCCAGGATTGCAGGCAGATTCTTTATCAGCTGAGCCACCAGGGAAGCCCATAAAATCAGGGGTTAGCTATTAATAAAATAGTCTAGTCCAGCAGTAATATTCTGAGCCTTAATTAAAAGGGAACGTATTTTCATTTAGCATATGTTTAATTTGGTTTGTTTTTGAGAGCGAGAGATTGACTAGTTCATTTCTCAATTTACACCTTTCTCTGAATCCAAATTATCTTTGATTATGCTCATGTTATCCAGTTCAGACTTTCCCTTCAGTCCAGCTTTATTTGGCAAAAGAATTACTAAAATCAAATACCTAATTCTGGCAAAAAAAATCTAATGGGGTAGATGTTAATGTTAATCCTTTCAGTAAATGAAATGTTATGGTTTAACCAATTTACAGTATTTACTGAGCATCTGCAGAAACAAAGATGAACATGTTCCCTGTACGGAAACAAAACAGCCTTGAGGAATCTCGTGAAAGAACATAATATGTAATACAATGGTACAGATAATTATAAAGTAAAAAAGAACAAGAGCTCAGGGAGAGGTGCGCTCACTAAGAACTGGGGTTGTTTAAATATGCCCTCAGGAAGCAGGCTGACTTTGAAGGACATGGAAGATTAAGAAATAATTTACCCTTCCTCTGTGCCGTACTAGTCTCAATGAGAAGTAAATTTCCTATGCTTGTCCACAATATTGGCCAACTAATGATGCCAAGATGATTTTAAATAAGACAGCTGTTTGCTTAATGTATTTTAATGTGATGTGTCCCTATCTCATGTCATATAGTTTGATTATAATCTCTTCCTTCTCACTCTCTTGTTTTCACTCTTGCTTTTCAATCTCATAGAAGCCTGCACTGTGTTGAAATCATCTTCTTCCATGCTTCGGTACCCCGGCTTCTTCTCTCTTTCCCGTCTCATATTACCCCCAAGATGGGTCATCTCTTAAACCTCTGTCCTTCAAAACTTGAATCTCAGGTAGATGCTATAGCCCTTCTTTACTCCCTTGCAGTGGCTAAACCTTGCTAGAGGAGAACTCAGAACCACACTATTCAGCATCACTGCAAAGGGTCTGCCACCTCACTTGAACCCTCACTGTATTCTATCAACCTGTTTCTGATTCTTGCCAACTCACTTTCCCACTCCTGTCAAGTGTTCCCTTTCAGCAGATTAACTTCTTCCTGTTTCTGAGAATACTGAGCCTGGAAGGTTTGTCCTCTTTCAAATTCTATCTTTAACTAAGCTTTAACTAAGAATGCAACACTACGTCCCTCCTTTCTTCGTTCCTCTCTCTAAAAACAAAATCTGACACTCCCTGTATCCAACATCCCCATCCCCTCCTGCCTTGTCCAGAACAGGGCTCTAGCTTCTTCCCTTTCTCTTTTTTTGACAATTAATCTCTTCTCCTAGGATCCTCTTTTTCAACCTCCTCTGAATATTCCTCTCAACCAATTCAGATCCTAGATCCAAGGTCAACTTCCTTGACCATGGGAGCCAAAGTGACCGCTTCAGTAACTCTTTATCACAGCACTCTGGTTTATTTTTTAAAGTGTACATCACATTATCCGGAATAATCTGTTTTATTCATCTGTCTCCCCCAACTGGGATAGTAGTTCCACAAAGTCAGAAACGTTTGTTCATCACTAACAGCCAGTGCCTAGAATGGTTCTTGCCATATTGTAGGTGCTCAATAAATATCTGTTGAATGACTGAATGAACCTGTCAATATGTTCAAGTTCTATTCTTTCTATAGGAAACAAGACATTTAAAATTTTTTAAATACTTTTTTCTTCTCTCTTAGGTAGAAACTAAGTCCCAGGAAAGCAATGGCTATATAGCTTAGTGAACCTAGTTTGATAATATAGTCAGTTCGATAGATGCTTGCTGAATATTTCTGGATACATGTAGATGTTAGGATATTTTTCTCCTTGTAAAGTAATTGGGACTTTGATATTAGATTTTCCTATTTATCACTCGTTTTTATTTCAATGGTATTTTAACATCTGAACTTTTTTTGCCTCCTGTTAATATTGCCTTACAAATTCAAGAAAGGAATATTCAGAGCAGTATATCAGAAAATCTCATTATTTATTGAGCCAAAGATAGATACCTCACACTTTACTCCAACAAAACACCCAAAAGCACAGTGTTGGGCTCACAGCAAGTGTTCATTAACTTCTGCTTAGTTAGCTTTGTCTTTTTCAAGTTCCTTTAACAGTGGGAGTATCTAAAATGAAAAACATCAGAAAAGTAAAATCTTACAAAAAATAAGAGCAATATTTAAATTTAATATTTAGATATTTAGAGCAACACAATAACATTTAAAGCATTCTTCTGTTTCTAGGAAAACTATTTTGTCATAAAACCTATGGATCATTGCCTCCTCTGTGTGTGTGTAGTGTCTTTGCCTGACCAGCTCTGCCGAGATGACATCCTTTTGGGGGATGATGGTGGTTTTGTGAGCAGATTCACAGTAAATAGTGAAGACTTTGGATTAAAGCAGGCAAAATCAAAAAAAAGATTACAGAATCAGGTCTTAGACTCAAAGAACTTCAAAAGGTAAGGATATTATATGGGTATTCCAATAATTTTAATATAGACACTGTTCAAGTATTTATATAATGAAAATAATATGCCAGACCCCATGGTAGATATTTTAAATACAAAGCTGAAAAAGATTTTTTTTTCTTTACCTCAAAGGACTTCCAGTATAACATGGAAGACTGGAAAATCAGCAACTGAAATCCATATATCAAATGCTATTGACAGTTAAAATCTATAGATACTTGAATGGATTAAAGGGTTCAATGAAAAATTAAATCATAAAAAAGGAAAAGGTACATATGACTGTTTACTAGTATTAAAATATGCAAGAAGATTCTAAACCTAAAAACAATGGATACAGGACTCAAATAAAAAGTTTGATAGGTTTGACTATTCACAAAATCAAAAGATAATATCTTGAAAATAAATAGCAAGCTGGGATAAATATAAAAATATGACAGACAGTGGGTTACTAATCTTTAATAGGTGTTAGAATTCAATTAAAAATAATAATTTCTCAAGATAAAAATTTGCAAAGATGATGAACAGATAATTTACACACATACCCACACAGTAGAAATAGTCAATGAACATTTCAAACTGATCATCAGGCAAAAATGCTAACAACAGATATCTCCAACTGATAAGATTATGGGTGATTTCTATTGTCTGCTTTATAACTGTAGTGTTTTTGAAGTTTTTAGAGTAAGGTATATATTAATTTTATTAGCAGAAAAACAGACTTTTTACTAAACACAACCTTTTTATTAATCAAAGAAGTGCAACTTAAAGTCATATACAACTTCTCACTTATAAAATTAGAAAAGATTAAAAATGGGTACAATGCTGTGAGATAGGTATTCCCACTTACTGCTTGTGGTGAAAAAATGAATCTCTTTTTGGAAAGCAATTTTTGCAGATGCATCAAGGGTCTTAAAAGACATTTGTACATTGAAACCTGTGATCCCCAAGTGTTTAAAAATTTAAGCATGATTATCACAGCATTATTTCTAATAATGAAACATCCAGTGTCCAACAATAGGGGAATGATTAATTTAAATAAGGAACCATTTAAATAAATAATTCATGCATTATATAAATGTGTAATATAATATACATTCTATAAGTATATTTACATATTTTAAAAGTATCTATACATGTGTAATATATTTATATGTAAAATATATTTTTTATCAGAATCCTAAAAAATATTTAAGGCATCAAAGGCATGCAATAAATCATAGTATAACCATATTAGAGGATGCCATGCATTCCCATTAAATTATGTTTTGAAAAATATTTAATAATATGGAAAATGTTCATAATATGAAGCAAAAATACTTTTGTTTTCTATGTATATTTGAATCTAGTTTTATTTAAAAAATGCACAGATGTCCATATGTATATGTGTCCATGTGTGCATCTGTGTACTTCTATGTAGAAAGAAAAATGGCAAATGAAAATATACCCAAACGTTAGCAATGATTCTCTTTGGAAGTGACTCAGAGAAGTGACTTTTATTTTCTTCTTTATGTTTTTCTACTTTCTAAATTTTGTACAAACAAAATTTTTCTTTCACAGTAAGAAAAAACCTTAAAAAATACAGGGTTCTATTTTGCTATTAATACAGCAAATGTTTTATCCCTGAGTTAGAATATGTAATTAAAAGCTCATTACAGATACTGCTACAACAGAATTAAGACTAGTCCATTGCTGAAACCCTAAGAATGACATAATACTTGTCTGGCTCCATTTTCCATCTTTCATATATGAACAGTATGACTTAGTTCCATCAAAGTACTAGCCTCTAATGGGAGACTTTCCCAAAATGTGATGGGCTGTTTTATCCATTATCAAGCACTTTATTCCTATTATGATAGGCTCTTAGATGCCAAGACATGAATCTTCTCTTTACTGAGATGTGTGTCTGCTGTGGCTTTTGTTTAGTCACTAAGCAGTGTTTGATTCTTTGCGACCCTGTGGACTGTAGCTTACCAGGCTCCTCTGTCCATGGAATTTCCCAGGCAAGAATATTGGAGTGGGCTTTATTTTTTCAGGGAGTCTTCCTTACCCAGGGACTGAAACCAAGTCTCCTGCATTTGCAGGTGGGTTCTTTACCACTGAGATACCTGGGCATGACTTAAATTATTTGAGACTGAAGTATATATGGTGGCTCAGACAGTAAATAATCTGCCTGCAATGAGCAAGACCTGGGTTTGACCCCTGGGTTGGGAAGATCCCCCGGAGGAGGGCATGGCAACCCACCCCAGTATTCTTGCCTGGAGAGTCCCCATGGACAGAGGAACCTGGTGGACTACATTCCATGGGGTTGCAAAGAGTTGGATGTGACTAAGCACACACACGTACACACACACACACACACACATATACTTAGGCTGAATGTTGAGGCAAAACACTGTAGAAATTTTAAAAAGTAGCCAGTATCCAGAGTTCAAAATTTAACACAATGTGACACGGAAAAAAGAAATCTCCCTTTTCAATCTGTTTAATCCAATATTGTCAAACTTTCCTGCCTTGAGTTATAAACATGTTTATTTCTCAACTACAATCAAAGAAACTTGATGATAAGGATTTTACATTAATCATCTTATGTCCTCAATACCTGGGACTGAGGACATAAAGCTCAGTCAGTGGTTTTGACTGAGGAAACAAATACACTGGTTTCCCTGCTGGCTCAGCAGGTAAAGGAGCCACCTGCAATGCAGGAGATGCAGGAGATGTGGCTTTTATCTTTGGGAGCATGGCAACCCACTTCAGTACTCTTGCCTGGGAAATCCCATGGACAGAGGAGCCTGGTGGGCTACAGTCCATGGGGTTGCAAAGAGTCGGATACAACTGAAGCAATTGAGCACAGACATGGCAGTTGTCCTAGCCTCAGCTTCACTAGTGATCTGGGATTGCAAACTTCCTTGTTCTTCAGTTTTGAATGTGCTCATGGGAAATATGAAAATGAATTGACTCATACAAGATAAAAAATATTATGAAACAGCCTTCTGTTTGCTTGATCAGGATTTTTTCAATAGGGTAAGGATGATAGTGGCTTCCTTGGTGACTCAGTGGTAAAGAATCTACCTGCCAATGCAGGAGACTCAGGTTTGATCCCTGGTTTGGGAAGATCCTATGGAGAAGGAAACGACTACTCATTCTAGTATTTTTGCCTGGGAAATTCCAGGGATAGAGGAGCTTGGCAGGTCATAGTCCATGGGTTCGCAAATGAGCTGGACATGACTTAACGATTAAACAACAGCAACCAAAGATGATAGGGTCAATATTGGACTGAAATTCATCTAGATTAAAATTTAATTCTGAATCTATAGCTCAAAATCTGATGACAAACTTTTATTTTTTATTTTAAAATATGCTAGATGATGAAAAGGTAAACAGTTGAAAGTTGCACAATGCATAGGATACTGTTAATACATGGAGGATTTACTACAGCTCAGAGCTGCAATTTGGTTGAAGTAAAAGTGAAATACCAGATAGAAACTCAACATGATGTGTCTGTGAGTCTAACGTAATCCCCCCCCCCTTTTTTTTTTGTAATTCCCAGTGTTAAAAGGAAGCTACATAATGACTGGGTTATGAAAATTAGATATATTTCAGCCTTAAATTGCTTTGGATCCTGCTCCTTAGACAGTGTTCATTCATTAGTTTTGGAATCCTTGAAGAGAATTGAGGATAATTTGTAAGTACAATTGTTTATATACATAAACATTTTGTGACTTTCAGGTGTTTTCCTTAAACTCATGGCAGCCTTGGAGCTTTTAAATTGGTTTTTAGAAGTATCAGATGTTAAATATTCCATTTGTTCAACAAGATTAATGAGATTTTTCAGAAGGCAGTTGAAGTTACACAGATATAAACATGAATTCTCTTTTCTTAGGAGCAATTCTGCTCATTTGTTGTTTATTGCTATATTCTATTAAAATAAATCAATATTGATATATCTATATTTTCCAAATATAATTCTATTGGTAAAACTTTATACTTTAAAAATCCTTCTTATAGGTCAATTGACTAGCCAATTACCTATGAGTATCTGTAGCACAACCATCATGTTTCATGTTTAATAAATACACAAAATGGCTTTCTTATAGACAGGTGAGTTTGAATAGTGTATAATCTTAGTTCCTCCCTAGTTATATATTTATTAATAGTTATATTGATGTATAGCAAGGTTATACTAATATATAGTAACTATAAAACAGCCATTGTATTTTTTAAAGAGAGATATATCGTACAGCATGTATAAACCTCAAAAACGTTATGCTAGGTGACAGAAGCCAGACACAGAAGACTGCATATGAAGAATTCCATTTAAAGGAAATGCCCAGAAAAGACAAATTGATGGAAATAGAAAGTAGTAGATTAGTGGATGCCTGAGAGCAGGGGGAAGCAGGGATTCCAAGTGGGTGCGAGAGAACTTTCTGGGATTAGGGAAGGCTAAAGAAGAAAGAAATCACATGATCACATCAGTAGATGCAGAAAAAGCACTTGACAAAATCCAACACCCATTCCTGATAAAAACTCTCAATCTGGACACAGTCACTATACAAGTTTTAGAGAAATAACTCAAAATGGATCATATACCTGAAGATAAAATGCAAAACCATAAAACTCTTAGAACAAAATCTAGGCGACTTTGGGTTTGGCAATAACATTTAAGATACAACTGCATGAAAGAAATCATTGGCAAACTGAACTTCATGCAAATTAAAAAATTTGTTTTGAAAAAGACACCATCAAGAGAACAAGAAGACAGGCCCCAGATTAGGATAAAATATTTGCAAAACATATATGTGATAAAGGATAGTTATCCAAAATATACAAAGAACTCTTATAATACAACATTAAAGCAACCTGATTGAACAATAAGCAAAAGATCTGTGTAGACACATTACCAAAGAAGGTATACAGATGGCAATAAGTTTATGAAAAGATGCTTCACATCCTACATCACTAGAGAAATGCAAACTAAAGTCACAATGAGATATTACACACCTACCAGTGCCCAACATCTAGAACACTGACAACATCAAATGCTGGCAAGAATGTGGAACAATAGGAACTCTCATTCAGAGCTGCTGGGAATGTAAAATGAGCACAGCCACTTTGGAAGATAGTTTGGCAGTATTACTGATCACCCTCCCTAAAACTGTATTCTCTTGGCTTCTGGGAAGCCAGAGTTTTCTCCCAGGATCTTATGTTTGTTCTTTTCCCTTGTGATTTCTCTTTCTGCATCTGCTATTTTTGTGGTGGCATTCTCCAGAGTTTTGTCCTTAACCAACCTTAATAGTCACTTTCTATGCACATCTTGGGTTATTTTCCTCTATCCCAATATATTAATACCTGTATACTGATGAAACCCAAGCTGTCTTGAAACTAGACTTACTTATACCTGCTCACCGAGTCCACCTAGATATCTCATAGCCCCTTAAATTTATTGTTCATAGCTAAATTTTACTTCTCTCACCTTTTAATCTATGCCTTTTATAGCATTTTAACTTTTCTTGGTAGCACTGAAATGGTGCACCTCAGAATGGGACTTGACCCCACACAGTGGGACTCAAACTCAGGCTAAAGCCAGATTGGGACCTGAACTCACGATTTTTAAATTAGAATCACTCACCTGGTGTCAGGTCTTACTGTGGCTCAGGTTCTTTGTGCCTAAGTACAGAAGGAATTCAGTGAGAGGCAAAGTGATAGGCAAGAAGTAGATTTACTAACATCGGACACTTGTGAGAAATGCAAACAGGCTGGCGGGACTCTGCCCTGACGATTAAGTGAGCTACATTTTTATAATCAAAGGAAAGTGAGGGAGGGGGAAAAGACTGCCTTCTTCCTCATTCTTCAAGTAGATGCCAGGCTTACATCACTAGCTCCTCATTCCTATTGGGCGGGAGAGTGTCTGACTGTCTGTATGAGGTTAAACTAGGACTGTCATAGTGCTTATTCAAATAAACTGAAAGGTGGTAACATTTTCTTCTTTCACGTAATGACTCGGGGCATATCTCATACTTTATAGTTAAGCAGGCCTGCTTCATTCCACAACGATTCAATAGCTTTCTTGAGTGATCATTAAATTACAGGGTTCTCCCATCTATTAGGACAAGTTGTACTTGGTCTGAGTTTACAGCATAATCTCTCTGTAATCTCCCTGTGTGTTAATTGCTCAGTCATATCTGACTCTTTGGGACCTCATGGACTGTAGCCAGCCAGGCTCCTCTGTCCATGGAATTCTCTGGGCAAGAATACTGGAGTGGGTTGCCATTCCCTTCTCCAGGGGATCGTCCCGACCCAGGGGTTGAACCCGAGTCTCCTGCATTGCAGGCAGACACTTTAACCTTTCAGCCACCAGAGAAGCACAGCTGTTTCTTCATCTAATACAAAATCATTTGTTAAGAAGGGTCTCCCATACATTAATTCATAGGGACTACATCTTAGCTTTTCTTTGGGGGTTGCCCTTATTCTCATTAGAGTAATTGGCAATATTTGGACCCTGTTTTCCTGAGTCTCTTGGCATAATTTGGATATAGTTCACTTCCAAGTATCATTCATTTTTTTCCACTTTCCCTGAGGATTGGGGTCTCTATGCTATAAGAAGGGAGTACTTTCCCCCAGGGTTTCAGCTACTTGTTAGGGCATTTTAGAGGTAAATTTAGAGGTATCATTTTGTATAGCTTGAGGTAATCCAAAATGGGATTTTCTCCTTAAACAAGTTTTTTTTTTTCTTATTTTTCTTTTTTACCTCTGAGGCCTGTTCTCTCTGTGTGGGAAAAACCTCTACCCATCCAGTGAATGTCTACCACTACCAATATTTGTATCGTCTGGACTTGGGCATGTGAGTCATGATAGTATAAGGATTAGGCACAATAGAATAGACGGATTCCATTGCTTCATTAACAGTCCTTCGATCTTGTACAAATTGATACTCCCTAGTGGGTTAAGTGTTGGACACAACTAAGCGGCTTCACTTTCACTTTTCCTTTCAGGCACTGGAGAAGGAAATGGCAACCCACTCCAGTGTTCTTGCTTGGAGAATCCCAGGGATGGGGCAGCCCAGTGGGCTGCCGTCTATGGGGTCGCACAGAGTCGGACACGACTGAGGCGACTTAGCAGCAGCAGCAGCGGGTTTGAAAATGTGTTCCTTGTGGCTCAGTTGGTAAAGAATCCACCTGCAGTGCGGGAGACCTGGGTTGATCCCAGGGTTGGAAAGATCCCCTGGAGGAGGGCATGACAGCCCACTCTAGTATCCATGCCTGGAGAATCCCCATGGACAGAGGAGCCTGGAGGGCTACAGTCCATGGGATCACAAAGAATTAGACATGACCGATCGACTTTCACTTTCAATATTGGCATATTATATGGTGACTGACAGAGTACCATCAATCCATCCAAAAGTTATTCCTTTACTAAGAGAAAAGATTCCTCTCTGTGCCTCTGATTTTAGGGGGTATTGTTTTTTGCAGGGATATTCCTGCCCAGGTCTTAATAACTGGCTGGATATCTTTGGTCAAGCCTGGAACCTCAATACTCCACACTCCAGGGTCTACTAAGCCTTCCATATCAGCTTCAATCTGTTCCTTTTCGCTTTCCGTTAGAACCATTTGGTGATGAGGGTGATCCCCTTTTTCCTCCAGAAACAGAGTGGTCCCTAATTTAGTTAATAAATCTCTCCCTGTTAAAGGGATGGGACAATCAGGTACAAACTGAAAGCAATGTGAAAACAATTGGCCATCGATGTTTCATAGAAGGGGTTCCAGGAAATTGTGCCCTTGTCTCTTCCCTGACACTCTGTTGTTAGTTGCTAAGTCAAGTCTGACTCTTGCAACCCCATGGACTATAGTCTGTCAGGCTCCTCTGTCCATGGGATTTCCCAGGCAAGAACACTGGAGTGAGTTGCCATTTCTGATCTTCCTGACCCAGGGATCAAACTCAAGTCTCCTGCACTGGTAAGTGAATTCCATTTTTTTTTTTTTTTTTTCATCACTGAGCCACCAGGGAAGCCCTGACACTCCATTACATATTCCTTATGATTGCTAAGGTTTCCAACCCTTTGGGTTATTATGGAGAAGGTTGCAACAGTGTTTACAAGAAATTCTATCAAGTGGCCCACCACATCAGTGATGACTCATGGCTCAACATTAGTTATGTAGGTAGTATCTCTAGGCAGAGAAGTTTTCAGCCTTGAGCCCTGTCAGTCTTCTGATTGTGAAGCCATTAGTGGTCCTCAATGGTCACTCTCTGACATCTGGGATATTCCCTCTTCCAATGCTCTGGCTGTTTGCAAAGGCATGTTAATTGCAATCCTCCCTCCAGTGCCTCTTTTGTCCACACAGAGTACACTGGCCTAGTATGGGTACCCATGGACCCTCTGGTCCACTAGGGACAGATTGGCTCAGCAAAGTCAGCCTCCCAGTTGTTGCTCTCTGAGCAGACAAAGTCACTGCAAGTATTTGGACCCTTAGTATATTTCTTTGGGTGCGTTCAACCTTTTTTGACAATATCCCCATTATTGAAAGCTGAATAAGCTAATTGGAGCAAATCACTCATTGGAGTTTGAGGACCAGCAGTAGCTTTCTGAATTTTGCACTCGATATCTGGGGCAGACTGGGCTATCAAATGCATAGCCAAAAGGGTCTGTCCTTTGGAGGAGAAGGGATCTGTATCTATATACCTCCTAAAAGCCTCTTCTAGTCTCTCCTGGAAAACTGCAGGATGTTCATCCTACCCCTGTTGGACCTCTTTTACTTTTTCATAATTAACAAGTTTTACTCTA